>NW_024580668.1:8082349-8265835 GCF_017639235.1 Corvus kubaryi | reverse complement strand
TGCGGGGGCCGCGCCGCCGGCTGCCGCGCAGGATGCCGCGGGAGGCCGAGCGCCCGGCGCGGGGGAGCCGCCGCGGCCACCGCCCCAGGTAAGAGCCGGCGGGGGCTCGGGGGGCGGCGGGGCGGGCACGGCGGGGGAGCCCAACTTCTCCGTCCCTCGCCGCTCCGCAAACTTTGCCGCCGCTCGGCGGGGCTGCGGCGGGCGCTCCCCGCGGGTGAGCGCGGGCTCGGCCCGGCCCCGGGGTCGCCGCCGCCTCGGGCAGTGCAGTCCCGCGCTCCGGGGTGCCCCGGTCTCCTCGGTGTCGGCGGGCGAAGCCAGAGGTTTGATGCCTCCGGCGCGGCTCCGCCAGCGGCGGGTCGGAGCACACCCTCCAATTAAAGCAGTCCGATGCTTGGAGAGCCGCAGCTCCTTTTTTAACTGGGGGTATCTTAAAACATGCTCTTCGGGCTCCTTCCTCCCCAAGAGCCATCTCCTCATTTCTCTCGCTGAGACCAGAGCGTTCGTGCCCATTCCGTGCCCATTCTGCGCGGGCTTTGCTTGGGGCGCGTGTGGATGTGTGGCTGCTATGCCTGAGGAACCCAGCGGGAGCCCTTAGAGCCGGCCGGGTAACATCTCTCTTCACAGAGCCACATTTTTTTCTAACAACAAACTAAAAATAACTGTTCTAAAACTAGCACTTTCCTCATTTAAAATGTGGTTCCCAACCGGCTGTGCACAGGCCTTCTGGGAGCGAGAGCTGCAGCCGCATCTGCTCCCTGGTGTGCCCTGGCCCAGTGCTGCCACTCCAGGTGCCTCTCGCTGGGGAGCCCACCCTGTGGCATCTGGGCTCCTGCGGGCACTGGCCGTGGGTCTGGGAATGGAGGGACGCGGTGGATGCCTCTTCATTTTTGTTTGGTTTCTGACAGTTTTAACATCCTGCACAGTCTGGGGAAATCTGCCCTGTCTTCTCATCTAACCTCATTTTATGCATGAACAAGACCAGTTACAGGAGTGATGGTGTAGGCAGCGGCAAGGAGGGGCAGGCTTAGGAGTTCAGACATAACTTCATAAGACAGTGCAGTGCACCTCAGGGAAGCCTTTGGACCTGAGAGGGCTACGAAGGATGGGTGGCTCCACCAGAGCTCTGGTTCTCCAGAGCTTGCTTGCATGGCCTGAGGAAATAAATGGTGGGATGCGCCTCTCCGTCCCTGCTCCTAGGCTGGTATTTGTGCTGTTAAAATGCCATGTGTTGCAATGTAGTCTTGCATACCACTGAGGAAATCTCAGCTCATTACTGTTTCTCTGGGACCTGTTTCTGTCTCTTCAGAGTACCCAATCCACAGAGCATGGCTGAAGCCTGCAGTCTCTGCACGCATAGATTCCATGCCTGGGCTTTGCCAGGTTTTCCCTATGGTTTTCCCTGGTGGATGCTCTCCACCTCTTTCAAGAGCACTGAGTAAGGAGTATTTGCAGCAAACAATTATTGGGGTTGGAGATCATTGTCCTGGTACATCAGTTTTCAAATACTGAAAATAAATTGTTTCTCTGGCTTTGAGTCTGAAACGGTTTCTCCGTGCTGGTGCTGTGTTTGTTTGTGTTCAAGGCCAAAAGGTGGTTCTGCTGCTCATTGATGAATTCCCTGAAATGTTGACAGTACCCTGAGAGCAGCACAGGGTAGAGCCCACTGAAATCTGAATAAGCTGGCCCAGATTCTGTGCTGACTTTTGTCTCACGTACGTCTCTGCTCCAGTGAGGTGAGGGTCAGATCAAGTGAGGTTTGGTCTCTGTATGAAATGCCGGTTGCTGAATAATACAGTGCTGAAATTGGTGGGCTTATGAAAGAAAAAGTATGTGCTGTTTCATAGGTAAAAAAGCCAGCTTTGTTCCTGCCTAAAAAAAAACCCCTGCCCTTTGCTTTTTGGTGCATTGACACTTTATATTATGATATGGTGATTTCATACCTATGACAGAGAAGTGGCTACTGGAACAAGGTCAGTTTTAAAACTCTTTTTCAAAAGAAGCTAGCAGGCCTCCAGAAAAAAAAAAAAAACAACAAGAAAGAAAAGGTTGTCTTTGGGTTAAAAATAACACTTAAAATCCTGTTCTTCCTAGCTCCATACCAAAAAATATGATATTTTAATGAATTAAATGCAATGTCATATTTAAAAAATTCATAGTTCTTTCTTGTGTGTAAGGATTCTGATAAAAGGGTCGCAATGTACTGTTTTCTGTTTATGTTGTCTGGTCCACTTTTGCGGGTATTTTTGCACATTAAAAATAATACTGAGCTTGCAAGGCTTTATTTGTAGCAAATTTTACTTTTGTGCTCATAGTCACTATCCCATAGCAGTAAAATTTGGCTGCAAATATTGCAGAGGGAATGTTTGTTTATTTGAAACCCCTTTTTCAACCCATGGACTTTATTTCGTTAGAAGGATTAGATTGTTCATGAAAGCTTTGAAACAAAACTGGACTTCAGGTGGGATTTAATCTGCCGTTATTCCTTTAAAGTACAAGTACGTATTTTTTCATGTTAATTAGTTGTTATATTTTAAAAGTAAAGAAAAACGGCATGAAAAAGAAATGGTGTGGTGACACTTGGGTTCTTCCGACATCATGTCGCTAAACAGAATTTGTGCATAAGGATACAGCCATGTATGAATTTGTGTCATTATCTTTTAACCATGTGGTTATGCAACTGCGTTTGGGTTTACAAGCAATGACACTTCTCTGCAGATAAGTCCATACATATCCCGAGGCACAGGCCTTTTTGAGTGATCTGCTGTCTTGAAAAATTACATGTAGAGATGAGGTGGGTGTGAATCCCAACCAGATGCCTTGCCCGACGTTGTAGGTGGGCACGGCGTACAGCTCCTTGCTGTTCTCGGGATCTCTTTTGTCTCTACCACCAGTTTATCCCATGGTGTTTCTTTGTGGAAGGGGTGCCCGATGGGGAGGGATGTCACCAGCTCTGCCTCAGATCGTTTGTTGCTCTGGGAATGTCCTGCCTGTGCCCTCAGCACCCGTGTGCTCTTTGCTCTGCAGTGAGCAGGGTCACCTGTGTCACTTTGCACTCAGGGCTCTGTGTGTGGCCGCCCTGGGCTGGAGGTGAAGGCACAGAGCTCTGGCTACTCCAGTGTTCACTGGGCTCATGCCTGCATGTCCCTGTGAGCTGTTTTGCTTGTGAAGTCCCTGCTCTACTCCAGCAGAAAAGCCAAGACTTAGTGGCTGGATTTGGGCAGCAAATTGCTGCAGACCTGGAGTATGGGTTTTGACTTGGACTCAGCTGTTCACCCAGCATGGGCTGGGTGCCCACTACCTGCTCAGCTCTGTGGGACATCTGTCTCTGCAGTTCTGCCCAGTTTGTGGGTTAGTTTCTGCTCTGGAGAGCTGTGGAGGGCTCAGGCGTGGGGCTCTGCTCCTGCTGGCAGCCACTGCAGAGACCCATCCTCCCAGTGAGTTCACAGTTTCTTTTTCATTTAGTCATCACTTTCTATTATTTGCAAAGTCCATAAAAGGAATACAGCACATTACAGTAATTTTCAGTTTTATCCTTTGCAACAACTCTGCTTTCAGAGACTAGTCCAGACTTTAGCCTGGTTTTGTATCTCTTTCATTTTTCTTTCTTTTCACTGTCCTTTGTGCTGTGGCAGGAAGAAGGGAGTTCTGTGTTATCCTGTTGGGGAAGGGTTGTTGATGGCAGTTTTGTACTGGTTCTGCAGGACAATGTCCGGGTAGCAAAAGTGGATCCTTCTCCAGCAGTGTCTGCCTTTTGTTATCCCACAGGGCTGACTGGGACGCCTGCAGAGGGTCTAGGTTCTTTCTTTTCTGACAGACGCTGTGGGACTTCTTGGTGATGCTGTTCCTCAGATCCTCTTGCAGTGTGGTTGGAATTCTTGCAAATGCATATCTCAGCTCTTTGACAGCATTACAGCACCTTCTCTTTTTTCCTTTGAGGGCCTGTGGGACACGGTGGGCCTGAGCAGGCGGTAGCTAGCAGCGGGGTGTGGGGCCCCCAGCAGCCTCAGAGCTCCCTTAGCTATCGATGTTTCCTGGTGCGTGTATGGCAAACGGGGCTGCAGGACTCTGCTGGGAGGTGGGAGCACAAGGAGACACTGTTCACAGCATGTGGGTTGTCTGGGGGGCCTGTGCCTTGGTGGCTGGGCATGGTGTTTGTCTTCAAACACTGGGTTTCTGAGTGCTGTCTCAGCTGCTTCTGCACTGCTCTGGCCCAGCCTCGGTGGTGGTGAGGGTGCACGCCAGTGCCAGCTGGGGGTAGCTCTCCCCAGGGGCCCTAGAAGGCATCTTTGAGTAAAAGGTGGGGGACAGACCCTGCTAAGCTGAGGCCCCTGCATTTTTCTTCTTGAGAGCAGGTGTGGTTGTGCCCTTGGGCATAGGAGAGGCAGCCAGCCCAAAGCTGGTCCATCTGTGCTCCAGCCCAAAGCCGGTCCATCTGCTCCAGCCCAAGGGCTGGATTTGAGTGGATCATTCATTGCTGCTACACCTACAAGCTGAAAATCAAAGTGCTTTTCAGAAAGTGTCTCCTTTCTGCTGGGTGCCCCATCTCAGGATAGCTCACTAAACATAAGGCAAGGTTGCAATACTCGTTGCAATATAATGACATTTCTTCAGGAAAGGGCAGCACTTCTGTGTTTCCAGTCCTGCCCTCCTGCTCTTGTCTGGGAAATCTGCACTTGCCTTCTCTCTGCCTGCTGTGCCCTGTTCTGCTGTCCTGCTTTTACTCACTTCCTTGCCCCTCTGGCAGGGCCATCCATGAGCCTGGGGAAAAAAAAACCAGCAGAACTCATTCAGTTTTGACTCTACTCAGTGCTGCACTTCCTAATTTCAGATCTCTTGTGAGAGAGCCATGCCTTAGCTCACACTCTGCAGGACTGAGGCTCTGGGCTAAGTGCCTGTTAACACTGCTATCACACTCTTGTGGACAGGGTCTGCTCCCCAGACAAAGCAACCTTGCTTTTCTTGCACTGTCACTGCTGTCACATGTGCTGAATTTGGCCCTGCCTGGCTCACGATGGAAGCTGTGGCTGTGATGGAGGTGATGCTGGGCTTGGTGCTTGTCAGAAGCAGCCACGGATTTGTGGCTGCCCTGTAGGGACATTTAGCTAGGTGCCTGTAGGAGCAGAGCTGGGGGCATCCCAGCTCAGTTTAGGCCAGTGGTGTGTCAGGGCCGGTCAGTGCATGGGGTGAAGTGGTCCTGTGCTTTGGTTATGGCAGTTCTGTGAGCTTTGCTGACTGGGAAGTCCTTCACAGAATCATGAAAGCAGAATTCTTTGTCCAATACCCTTTTGCAGATACCCCCTGCCCCTCTTTGTTGCTCCTCCATGCTACAGTACTTCAAAGAACACCAGGGGAAGGAGATATGGGCTCGCTCCTCTTCACTTGCTGACACTGTCTCGCTCACCACTGCCTATTCAGGTGGGGTTTTGTTAATCTCTTACCAATTGACTGTAGCCAGTGGCATTAACAAGCTTGAAGCTTGAGACCCTCAACTCACCTGAAGCTGCTGATGGCCAGAAGCTTTCTGCAGCCAATGATGGGATGTGAAGGGAGTCGCCATAGAAACATCTTGGGCAATAAATGGAGCCTTGAAAGCTCTGAATGCCTTTTGGCAGGAGCCTACATGTGAATGTGGGTACAGGTAGTGGTGTGCACTCTGTAAACCAAGGCTGTGAGTGAGACATTTGGAAACAGCAGCTGCAGGAGCAAGCACAGGATCTGAACGCTGCTTTGGTAAGCTGGCACTTCCCTGAGGTTTTGATGGCAAAGCGGAGTCAGAGCAGGAGGGTGTGATGTGGTCCCAATATGGCCTGGCAGGAGGGAGCTCATTCCCACACGTGGGCTGTGTGCAGTTCTGTGCAGCAAACAGCCCCTCTTGGGTGCTGCAGCCACAGGCTTGGGGCAGCTTCATCGCCAGTGCTGTGCTGGGGACTCAGCGCAGCCTCTGTGGGTGACACCTGCTGGTCTCTGGATTCCTTCTGGAGCACTGCTGCCCTTCCCTGTGCTCTGGCACTTGAAAGCTGTGTGCAGGCAGGCCCCAGCCCAGCCTAGGAACAGCCCCATGCCCACCTGAGAGGTGTTGGAGCTGGGTACCCTGGGGCGTGTGTCCCCTTGGTGCTGGCCTGGGTCTGCCCCCTCGGTGCCCCTCTGCTGCCTTCCTGGGCAGAGCCTGGATGCCACTTGCTGCCTGTTTGCTCACAGGTCACAGGCTGGCCAGGGAGACTGACCACCTGGATGGGAGCCTGTGAGGCAGATGGATCCTCTGGCTCTGAGGCCCCACTGTTGGCCAGAGTCAGGGAGGACAGATAAAGGTTTGGCTGGTCCAGAGAAACCATCCTGGTCTGGCCATCCCAGGAGGGAAGAGAGCTGGAAGGGCCAAGCCCTTGTTCTGACAGCCTCCTGCTCTGGAATGGCTGTTCCCCGTGCCAGACAGTAACTTCTGTGTGTGCCTGAGGATGCTGCACTCCCTTCTCCAGTCCTGCTTCCTTGTGTCTTTGTCTGTCACACTGGGATTATCTCCCTCTGCTCCTACTGCAGCTGCTTCCCAGAATCCCAAATCCCCAAAATGCTGTTTCTCCAATAATCCTTGTCATTAAAAGTGGCTCCTAAGCTCTGAGCACCTCCTCCTGTCCTCATCACCCTCTCTGGAGAGAAGCAGTTTGAGTTGTGCACATACTAACACTGAGCAAATAATCTTGTTGATTTGGGACAGAACACTGCTTTGTCCCCTCCTCTGTCACTACCAAACTCCAGAGCTACCCTTGGATCTTTCTGTATTTTCACAATTCAGTGTTTTTAGCTGTGTGGAAATGTGCTTTCTTCCCTGTTGTTATGGCTCCAACTAGGCATGTGGCTGTTGCTGACAGCGTTGTGCCTGTGTGGGAGAGGGAATTGTTTCCCCTGCCACTGGAGTCTGGAAGGTCGAGGATGGACAGGTGAGGGAGGGGGTTGCTTTGAGAGCTGGACTTCACCAGCTTTCTGAACTTGGCTGCCTTCCCACTTATGAAATACAGCTAAACCTTTTGATGGCAGGTAGGAATAGCTGAGCATCAGCAGAGTCCTTAAGAAATTACATCCCTGCTTAAACTTTTAAAAGTCAGCTGAACACCCGTTTGCTACAGCCCTCCCGGCTGTTTCCCAGTGGCACGGTATTTTTTGCAGAATAACTCCTGCTGCGGTAATACCGTCCCAAGGCAGGGCACCCCTTCGCTGGACATCCTCAGCTGTGCCGCAAGAGATGGGAATTCTTCCCGTGGCAGCTCTCGGATGTTGTGGCGGTGCGAGGTCAGCCATGCCCAGGGCCGGGGTCCGGCTGGTGCCGGAGGGACGGGGGACGGGCGGGGGGCTCCTCCTCGGGCCGGTGCCGGCAGAGGGAGCCATCCTTCCTCCTTTCCTATGCACAGCCCGCCGAGCCAATTAACCAATTAATCTGAAAGGTGCTGTGAGAGGTGAGCTGAGAACCAGGATCCTCCACGAGGTAATGGCTCTGCTCGTCTCGCTGAGGCTGAGAAATGACTGTGTCTTTCCCAAATTCCTCTTCTCTGCTTTGTTGCCCAGGTTCATCTCTCAGGTGAACCCTTGGGTGGGTTTGATCTGGCCCAGCTTCCTATGGCCGTGCAAAACAGGAGCAGCCTCCAAGGCAGGTATGGCAGAGGCTGGTGCCAGTGCCTTGGCCAGCTGGGCCTGTGGGCAGGGGACAATCCCCAGGCATGCAAAGGACTGGGGCTGCACCTGTGAGTCCCCGTGGAGCGTGGCATGAGTGACCAGGTGCTGTGGCTGACCCTGCAGATGTAGACGTGGCCTCTCCTTGCCTTGCCCAGAACTTGGCAATTAGTGAAGGCAGACAAGGGCTTTTGAGCTGGAGCTGTGAAGTCCTGCCTAGAGGATTGACTGTGGTGCTGACAGATGATGCTGCTCCCATCCTTGGTACTACAAAGCGATGGACGTATGAAATGAATGCAAGCACTGAACCTTCCCCAGCTGGAGTAGCCACCACAGGTGAACATTTAAGGATTTTTCTCTGAAAAAGCTGTTTACATTTTTGTGCAATGGGAGACTCGTGTCTGGCTGGGAAGGATGTTTGAACCATCAGTTGAGGCTTTAATTGGTTTTGCACCTAGAGTGCTAATGTATTTTAGTGGATTAGATGGGAAGTGGGGTGGTGCTTGGCTGCTCCAGAACTGGAGATGCGAGCTCACGTCACAGGACTGAGAGGCTCAAAGTGTTGTGCAAGGAGAATGGCAGCTTCTCACTCTGCCACAGCTGCTGCTTTCTGGTTAATGCATTTGTAAGGGTTCAGTCTGATTTCCTCTGCTCTGGCTGTGAACATGGCCTGTAATGGTGCTGCCAAGTGTTTTGGGCCTGTTGTGGGATAGCCTTGGTAAGCAGCTAAGCCCCACACAGCCAATTACTCACTCCCTCATTCCCAAGTGGGTCATGGGAAGAGGAAAGGAAGAGTAAAAGCAAGAATATGTGTGGGTGGAGATAAAAATGGTTTAATAAGTGAAAGTGGAAGAAGAGAGGAAGAAAACAAGGGATGCAAAGGCAAACACACACAGCCTTCTGTGCATAGACTGATGTCCAGGCAGTTCCTGAGCTAACGGTGACAAACCCCCCCTGAGATCCCTCCTCTCCCTTTTTATTGCTGAGCATGATGTTAGATGGGATGGGGTAGCTGTGTGGTTGGTCTGGGTCATCCGCTCCCAAACTGTTGTGCCCCCCCCAGTCTATTTAGTGGGGGACATGGTGAGAAGCAGAGAAGGCTTTGACACTGCAAATGCTATTTGGCAATAGCTAAAATATTAGTGTGTTACCAGTTTTGTTTTGGTGGCAAATCTAAAACTCAGCACCAAGCAAAGCTGATTAACTCCCTCCCAGCCATACCCAATACAGGACAGTTAAACACCTTTTAGTGCTCATACTGAGGGAGATGCCTTGGCAAAGAGCCCTTGTCAGACCTGGGCAGTGGGAGATGGGGCCTCTGTCCTGTGGATCTGATGGCCAAGGCACACTCAGGCTGTCCAGGACAGAGGCATGGCACTTCCTGGGGTACTGCCAGGCATGGTGTGTCTTGGGAGAAGCTGGAGAAACAACGGAGTGCTGGAAAGCAAGCCTTGGTAAGCAGGACTGTGTGTCAGTGGTGAGCTGCTCACTCAGCTGGTGTAAATTACCCTCAGTCCTTCGGAGTGCTGGAGCTGGCAGGACAGGGTCTGACCTGTGACTGCTCAGGGCTGCTGCTCAGCATCTCCCTTCAGTTCCTGGCCACAGGCTCCAGTCAGATTTGGTGCTTCTAGGGAGGCATTTTCCAAACCTTAGGCTGTCCCAGAAGGAGAAAATCCTGCAGCTGAGCCTGTGTTGCTTATAGTAAGCACTGTTGGGGTTGTGAAAAGCTGCTGTGAAATAGAAACGAGAGGGAGGGACTGTGAAGCACCAGGCTGGAAGGCCTTTTCTTTAAACTGCAGCTGAGCTGGGCTTAGGCAGAGGTAGAACACAATGTCTGGTCCTGGTTTCCAGAAGGCAGCACATGCATTTCCCTTGTGAGCGATCAAAGGCTGGGACTGAGACTCATCTCTATCTTTTTTATATCTAGTCCATCACTGTGCTATCTGGTGCTTCCCAAGTATATATAGAAATAGCTATTTTTTTTCCTTTGTCCTCTTCTAGCCAATGCCTGGAGTTTTGGGTAACTTTTTTATATGTTTTATATGTTTTTGTGTTTGAGAATTCTGTGCCTCTGTGTACCAAGATGAGGAAAGCTGTTTCATGAGTGAATGCTCTTGGTGTTCTCCACCATGGGGGCCTGAGGACTGCCCAGATGCAGTGCTCGTGTCTGGTTTGGTCCTGAACCTCTCAAAGGTTTGTTATCAGCCCTGCTCAGGGCAGCTGTGTCTTGTTTTTCTGTTTTGGAATCACAGTGACTGTGTGTTCAAGGTGGGAGTTTTGGTGTCATGTCACTGTGAGGTGTGATGGGATAGGTGAGGGGCAAGAGGGGTAGAATGACTTCTTGGCTGGACACTGCTTGGCTCTGAATGGCCAAACTCTGCCTGAGGCTGCTGCCAGCCCAGCAGCCTGAGATAGGTGGTGGTTTGGAGAGGAGGACACAAAGGAACACGTCCTCCTGTCCTGCAGTCCTCCTGGTTGACACAGCTCAGTGTCCATCTGGAGCAGTGGGGGTCTGGAGATCGGTGTGGCAGCACACAGCGGGTGCATGAATGGTTTGGGATTTCAGCACTTTTGCAAGTGACTGTGTGGATTGGGGGTGGTGGGCTCTGCACTGGGGACTTGGGGCTGTGTGAATGGGTTCTAACATGACTGTCATAAAAGCAGCTAGAAAGGAGTGAGGAGGGAGGAGTGAAGCGGCCCAGAGGACAAAGGGACTGCCAGCAAGGGTCTGCAGTGTAGTGCCAGAGCAGGATGCAAAGGGTCAATGTGTGTGAGGGTGACAAAGCTGGAGAAAGCCGTACAGGGAAGTGGCTGTGTCTGTACATGTGTGCTGCCAGTTCTCCCTCTTTCAAGCACGGAGCTGCTTTGGGGAAGAGTCAGGGGTGCTCAGAGCCAGTGTCTATCAGTTTTTTTGGTTGTGAGGGTCTTTCACTGTCAGCGTGGCTGTTGTACCAAGTGGACAGGGTTGGGTCAGGGGAGTCCTGCATGTGCCCTGAGGCATTCTCAGAGAGATCCCTTGCTGAAGCCATGCCAGGCTGCCAGCCTGGGGTGGGGCAGGAGGACTCGGAGCTGCAAATGGCTGCACCTGCCTGGGTGAGTGTCTGTGCCCTCTCCTGCATGCTCATACTCTCACATGTTCCAGCACAATCCTGCTTGCTGATGTGTATGTATATCTCCTTGGCTCTATTCTTTCATGTGCACTTTGTCCATTTGCTTTTCTGTCCTCCTTGTTGCTGCTGTAATCTCTCTCTCTTTCTCTCTTTGTTTCCTGGGCTGCTTTGCTTCCTCTTGCTTCACCATGTCCCTCTTTATTCCTTTTGATAATAATAACATTAGAACCTATGTACAAGGCCCCAAGGTCCCTGCTTTGTGCAGATACATGAGGAAAGACCCTTCAAAGCCTGTGTGCTGGCTTGAGAGGATTCTTACAGTCTCACTGTTTCCAGGAGTGTCAGAGGCAAAGGGCTCGATTGTGAAATAACGCCTGTGCAAAACCTCACGCTGTGTCCTCTGTCCATCCAGGAATGTCAGAAGTGAAGACGCTGGTCTTGTTTGATGGAGTTTTACACCAAAGCCCTGAACCACTGTGCCTGATGGAGGAACTGGATGATTAATCTCCCTTTATCAGTTGTGCTGAGCAGAGTGGTTGTTCCCAGGGCTCCCAGTCTGTCCCTTCTTCATTGTGCCATTGGTTTGGTAGTGACATTAAAGTGAAGCTACTTGCAGATTCTGTTCCAGTCTGCTGTGTTCACGTGCTTCGAGCTTTCAGAAATGTTCTCCCTTTCAACTGCAATTTGCACATTTGGCCTCTGCTGAGAGGTGATGCTTCAATGGGATGCTGAAGTCTGGTGGTTGGAAAGCAGTGTTTCTAGTGATACACTGAGCTGTCTTGCTTTGCATATGTGATACCCACTGTATTTCCTGTGCTTGAGGGCCCTGTGTGGCTGCTGGATGCTGGTTCACAGTCTGCAAATACAGCGGGGGGGGATGGTAGAGGAGGAATCAAATCTTTTTCTTCACTTGACAAAGTGGTCAGAGTTTCTTGCAGAAAGAAGGCTGGCACTTTATCTGGCTTGCAAATCTTATCCAGAGGCTTGCTGACTTGTCATAAGGACGTAGCTCTGCTGTGCTAGTCCATCATCATCCAGACCATAGATAGCAAAGGGCTCTGAAATCAGGAGACACATTTAACACTTTTTGTCCCTCTTAAAGTCCTCCAAGGAATGTACATCCTGTGTGTAGTGGTCTCTTTCAGCCTTGCTCAACCACACTCCAGTTTTCTGATGCTTCCACTTTAGCTTTCTCATAGGTGAACCTTCTGTTATTTATGCCTGTGTCCCGAATCTCCTTGCTGAGAGCTGGATTTGGGAAAAGAGCAAGCAGTAAAATCAAAAGCCATCACCTGTTCCTGTGGTTTGCTGCTCTTTGCAGCCCTTTGAGTTTATATACAGCAAATGTCTGTTGCAAAGTCTGTCCCTGCAAACAGCAACAGGCTGTTTTGGGATGTTTGCTTTCCCTGTGATTTCTCTTTGAGCAGCATGACCTGTAAGCAGGGTCATGACTCAAGAACAGTAGAAGGAGACAGGGGTGGGCTGTAGCAGCAGGACCCTCTGTTATTGTCTCTGCAGTAAAGAGCAGAGGGGCTGTAACACCCATGCCAGCCCTTTCCTGGGCACCGTGGACCACTGTGGAGCCTTTTTGCCAGCACTTATATTGGTCACTGTGTTGGACCTGGCTGTCAACAGGATCATCTCCTTCTTTCTTTGGGCAAAGTGCCTCAGAGAGCCTGAACACACTTTCCAAGGAGAAATTTGGTGTCTCTTCTGAGCCACAGACCTGGGGGATGATGTCATTTGTTGATGCAGCAGGACTGGCAACTCTGGGTCCTGCACATGAAGATTTTGGGAATTCTACCGGGGAGCACCTGTGTGTCAGTGCTGGCAGCAGAGAGCAAAGCCAGGGACTCCCAGAGCGGGTGGCCAAGGTCCCTCTTGATGAGATGCGGCTCACCACTGTGGGAGGGGGAAGTGGGTGATGTTAGCTGTTGCTGCCCTTATGTCTGCCCCTGCTTGCTGTGTACCTGCCTGCAGCACTTAGGAGAGTCCCTGATAGCTGAAGGTGGAAGAGGAGTGTGATTCCTCTCTGGGCAAGTCATGTTGGTGAAAAATAAACTGGATCTGGCCAGATGAGATTTTTGAACAGCACCTGTAAGTACTGTTGGGGTTGCTCTGTGGTGGCTGCTTCTCCATGAGTGTGTATCGCTTTGGACTCATCCTGAAGCTGTTTGGAATGTGGACGGTGGCATCATTCTGCTTGCAGGGGGCCTGTGAGAGGTATAATATTGCTAGCAGAGCAGAAAAAGTTGGTGTCTGTGCAATACAAGGCACATCAGACAGGACAGAAGTGGAACAGGACCTTGTCACCTGTTGTAGCATTTACTGGTGTGTGTTGGAAGATCCAGGATCAGCCCTTCCTCAAGGGAGGGAGGAAGGACCAGCCCAGGAAAAGGCAGTGGGACTGGTGTGTCTCTCTCTAAACTGTCCCATCACTCCTGGTCGGCAAACTCTCCTCCTCTTGCTAGTTAATATTAGTATTCCGTTTGTGGAACGGGCGATACAATTAACACAAAGGTACAGTCATTCATTCTGACTGGAGGACTCGTGGGATCAGATGTACTGGGGATAGGAAGCGGAGGCTTTCTGCTGGGAAAGAATGTCACAGCACAGCGGACACAGAAATGAAAAGCTATTAATAATGATCCCGGAACTTCACTTCCATCAGCTGTTTATTTAAAGGTGCTCCATATTCAAAGCCTCCTGATTTATGTGGGCAATAACACTCACAGTCCTGGGATCACTTTTTTAAGCAAGGCTAATGGGGTGAAACCATCATACTGCGACAGTAGAAATCAAGCTGGGAAAATGATACTGGAGAGAAAAATAAACTATTGCCTAGATAATCCCTGAGCTACGCTGGGCTGGGAGCTGGTGTGAGCTCTCTGCTCTTCCAGCATTTATTAAGGCTTTGACTTCCTTTTTTTTGACTTGGTCTTTGTGAACAGAATTTAGTGGGCATGGAAGGATATAAAAATTTGATTCTACCAGACAGGATGCTAAAATGCTTCTTCGTTTGCATGCAAGTGACCTGGGACAGGTGATCTCTCTGTCCCTGTCTCCAGAGCTCCCATGCTGACTTGGTCCATTCCCAAAGGACTGGTTCGACTGGGGAAAGGAGCCCGTGCTCTCTGCTGTGTGGGTTTTGCCTGCACAGGAGTGCCTGTGGGGAGAGAAGTAGGATGTTCTGGGCTGTGGCACAGAGGGGACAAAGGGCTGTGCTGCTTTGGGGGTGTCTGGTTTCCATGGGTGTCCTCTTTATGGGGCTGTTTGCCCTGGCAGGGAGGGCTTCTTGGTGGGGCCCACGTTGGGCCATTGGCCTGGCATGTGAATTTGGCAGACACTCATAGTGGTTACCTTGTTCTGAAGTTAAACCACGACAGGAGGTTGGGCTCAAAGTACAGGAAGGGCTCAGGGCAGGAGGAGTGTGAGTGTGGTGCCGGTTTCTTCTGACTGCATGTGAGCCCTTGGGGTGCAGGAGCTGGTTTCAGCAGCTCCCTCTGGACATGGGGCAGTGTGCAGGAGTGCCAGATGCTGGCCATCAGAGGATATGTGGCTTGTGGTGTCTGCAGGGCAGTGAGCAGCTTTTGGCAAAGCATGGATGTTTTTCCCGGGGAGGTGAAATAGCCCTGAGGCTGCCGAGCTGCGGGTTGAGTTGCTCTGGGCAGCGACTGACTCCTGGGACATGACTCTAAGCACTGTTCATTGTCAGGAGCTGGTAGTGGTGATGTGATTAGTAGAATGAAGCAAATGATTCCAAATAAATAATGCATCACTCATTAATGGTTGAATGCAAAATTTAGCCTGTTGCTGTTGTCTGGAAGATGCTTACAAGGAGGTCAGTCTTTTAGTCTGGAGAAGGCAGTTATCTGCAGATCGTGGGCAAATGCTGTGCTCTGAGGGATTCCTGGCACATCTGCTCCAGTGTGTACGTCCCTGGCCCAGCAAGAGGCTCTGGTCCCTCTTGGTTGTTCTTTGTGAGGGGGAGGTGGGCTTTGCTTTGAATGCGTGTCTGCCAGGTGACCACCCAGAGCCTCCCGTGGGGCTGCATTTCTCTGGTGCTTGTTCTCAAGAGTGCTGCTCACTGCTGACCTGCTTCTGCTCAACGTGCAGCCTCAGGGACCCAGGAAGGGACATAGCAGAGCTCTGATCATCTGGGCAACCTCTCTCCTTGCTGTGCTCCTCTTGGAGATGCTGCCTTTCAAATAGACTTGGCCAAAATGTACTGCCTGTGTTGGAGACTCAGCTGCCAGAGATTTCTGCCAGCTGTGGTGGAGTGTTCTGCACAGTGCTGCATCTTAGCAAAGCATATTTGCTTCCTCTTTGGGGGATGAGGCTGTGCAACATTGTGCTTCAGGGTTCCTAAATTCCTGTGGTACCCAGATTCCTTCTTTTCTTCCTGGTGCTTAGGAATTCCTGGAGAGCAGGAAGGTTTGGAGCATCTTCTTCCAAACCAGAAAAGCCTGTCTGTAGGCAGGGCAGTGTTGGATTTCAGCAGGATGTTGCAGAAATAATTTTCTTACCCATTACACTATCTTGTTTCTAATTTTTATTTAATGAGCTCCTCTGAAAAAAAAAATCATTGTAACAGTTTTCTTAAGTGTGAGAGATCAGGCTGAAATTGGCAGTAAGGAGACTAATTACACTCATTCTTCCACCTTTCTAACAGCTGTTTATTGCTGCAGGCTTGTCCTGCGGTGCTGAGGAAGCCACTTAGCTTGGGCCAAAAGCACCCAAAGAGGTATCTGCAGCAGAAAGTTGGTACAAGCTTCTAACCTAGGCTGTGCACAACCAGATCATCATCTTACACTGCAGAAAAGTACTGTGAAAACTGCAGGTGCAACCGCCCAGGTCTTGTCCTGGTTTTTTGCTGCTCTCTTGTCCTCCCTCACAACCTCTCAGCTTCATTGTGGAGGATCCTCTGGGGGCCTGGTCTTAGTCTCAAAATGACAGTGTGCTGCCAGGGGAAGGGACTTCCTCAGTCTCATGTGTTCTGAAAAGAGGGGTTGCAGATCTCCTGTCATGAAGACTGAGGGATTTCCAAGGACAAAATTGCTAAGAGGATTAAGATGTATAGGGAAGAAGAGTGAGCAGCAGCAAGAGACCTTCCTGAAAGTGATGTGTGCTGCCATAGTATTTATTTCACCAGAGGACTGAGTCTGAACGTGACCTTGAACCTTGAGAAGCAAATTGAAGGAGGTTTCTTTGAACCTTTCTGACTCACTATAATACCCACTTGTTATTCTGTGTAGGAATTTGGGGAATCTTTCACAAGAGGTAGAAAGTTGCAGACAGAGCTATGAACATCTTCAATTTTCCATTTAATCACACAATATTGAATGATAAATAATTCATGCATCTGCCAAACATTGGCGTAAAAGAACCCAATTCCCTCCACATTTGTCAAAGTGGAAGAATTCCATTTTGTGCTTTTTTATTTTACTTTGTCCTTTAATTCCTAGCCAAATGGCCCATTGCCTTGGCCATCAGCTTTGATTCCACCTGTCCCATTTTGGGCTCACGCCTTTCCTTTCTTGTCACTTTTGCTGGTGTTCAGGGCCCAAAGAAGTGGCAGCAGGAGGCAAGGAGAGGAGTGATGGTGGTCCCTGGGTGTCCTGGGACTGTGCCACACGTGCAGCTCTGGCAGTGGAGGCTTGTGAGGGTTCTCTGCTCCACTGCACGAGAGCACTTCTAGCTCCTCAGGATGTGCTGGGGCATAAAAGATGCAGCTCTTTTGGGAATGCACCTTCTGACTCTGTACAGGGTGTTTGTAAGGGAATGACTTTCAGATGCAGCTCTCTCTCCAGATCCTAAAATTAATTACTTGCTCTGAGCTCTGGTGCTCTCTCACCACAGCAGGAGGAGCTCTGTCCATCCCAGAAGTTGTGACAGAGATGCTATGATGCCTGCTTCCACCTCCTCCCCGAGATTGTTTTCAAAGATGAATTAAAAGTATTGTATTCACGTAGACAAGGCATGAAAATTCCATATTTGGAGAAGAATTGCTGCAGAGCGAGACCGTTATGGCTGTAAAAACCTCTTCCCTAGGGCAAATGTTGAGATTTTCTTTGCAATTAAAATTTCTTTGAAACTTGGACTAGAGAAGATTTGGAGGAAAAAAAAAAAACCTCCTAAACTTTGAAAATACTTCTTTCCAAACAATGCTTGGGTAAGAGCTTTAACAAATACTGTTCCTCCCAGTGTGTCTGATAGTAGAAGGTTACTGAACATGAGAAGTCAAAAGGTTGTGAATAGCTCCTTCTCTGGCAGTTGCCTCATTCTTCTATTATAATTTCTCAAGGCAGCATCAAAGGGGACAATAATTAAACTTAAAGCAACTTAAAAAGAAGGGAGAATAGAAATGTTTAGTCATACAGACCTGAGCATTGTGTAGGTACACATTCCTCTGCAAAAAGAACTTTTCTCGACTGTGTGCAAGTTTATCTGAGAAGAAAGGCAGATGAAGGAGTTCCTTGCTGGGAGAATAGTTCCAAGGAAGCAGGAGGAGAAAATCCAGAGTTTTACTTCAAGAATTAGCATGACTAAACTTTTACTACAGGTTGAGGGTTTTCTGCCCTGTTGTCAAAGCTGAGGCTAGGGTGACATCAGTGAGAGAACTTGATTTTATCATTGTCTGTCTGTCTTCTGTGCACTGTATCAGGGCTGAAGACTTGCTGAAAGGGCAGATTGCTACCAAACATTGCCTTGCATGGTCTGGGCCTGCACTTGGGATATGCTCATCTGGTAACTGGTTACATGGCCCTTTCACTGTGTAAGTAAAGATAAAAGTAATTTGAGTATCTTATTTCAAAAGCCTCTATAATTTTGAATCCTTTGGCCACTGATTTCCAGCATTTGTACACACTGTGATGCTATATGCTGTCCAGGTTAATATCTCTAGCCATCTCTCACTTGATTGGCAATATTTGTTGGTGTTCTGGAAAGGACACTGAGTTAGAACCTGTCTTCTGCAGGATCCATTTCAGTAGAGGGTGCAACGAGGGTTCCAGAGTTTGCAGTGGCAGAAACCTGTCTAGCTTACAGTTCTCTGTGGCACCAGTATTCTGGTGCTTTGTCCAGCTTTATGTGAACATTGAGACTTAAATGCCACTGATGGGATCTGCAGTGGAATGGGAACTTGCAGTGCAGTGGCTATGATCATCATCTCTCTTGATGTGAGTGGGCATCCCACACCTTTTTTCTCAGCAGTACTGCCATCCCTTACAGAATTAGTGATGTGTGTTCATGTATTCCAGCCAGGGACACTGGTTTGTAGAGGCTGCAGCCATGCAGAGCAAGTTGGAGCTGCAGCCAGGTTGTGTTCTTGGTCCCTGGTGTTTTAAAACCTCAGAGTACTCCCTGTGGGGCAAGAGGGCTCAGTGCCCTGGCCATTCCATTGTCCAGCCCAAGGGGGTAATCCCGGGGTGCCTCTTGAATGCTAGAGAGGAGCTGTGGGAAGTTGTGGGGATAGGGGTGGGTGCTTGGCCAAGGTGCAATGGTCCAGGCTTGGTGTGGTACTGACGTACGTTGTCAAGAGAGCGCGTGTGGGATGTTGGAAGCTTGATTGTGAAACACCTGCCTGGCCTGGAGTTGACAGTATTTTATGTCTGGCAAGATTGCCTCATCTCTCATCTCTCGATTTGAGGAGAAGTTTATAAAAGAAAAATAAAGGTATCTTTGCCTCATCTTGTCTTACAATATCCAGTAAAGAAAGTGAGCTCCAGAGAGCCTGAGTTCATGTCTTAGCCCTAGGCCTGGAGATTATGAACCATCTTAAAGCTTTGCAGCAGCCTTGCCATGCTTGTATTACCTCCATACAACAGATCTGGGGAGTGTGCTCTATCCAGCCAGCCTGTTCCTTTTCCCAGGAAGGGGAGCATTAAGCGGATTTGAATCCTGTTTAACAGGAGGAGACGTGGTCACAGCCCCCGTGCTGCACTGTGGGCAGCGCTGGGGAAGAATTGCTGTTGGAGTAATTGCAGGCTTTTTCCTGCCCCGTCTCCCAGCAAGGGCTGTCTGAGGCTGGGCTGCTGTGCTGCCCACACTCTTGGATTTGAGGCAGGTGGGGTCCCCATGGAGGCAGACTAAACTGGCGCTCATTTGATCCCCAGAGCTGCTCTTGTGCTTGCACGTGGCTTCAGCTGTTCCCTTAAGGTGACACAGCTGACGTGTGGATGGTGCTGGAGCCAGTGCACACCCTCCGAGCTCTCAGGTAAAAGCACAGTGGGGTCAGGAAGGGCTGGGCAGAGAATGGAGGGGGCTGGTTAGCGCAGGAGGTTGGCCCCACTCTTTAGAAAGGGTCTCCAGATAGGTTTGCATGTTTTGGGAACAAGCTGGTGTGAAACTTGTGCACTTCTTGCTGCTCTAACTCATTCTGCAGGCAGCTAATCCAGCAGCAAGAGGACCATGGGCGTCAGGACTGAGCTGTTGTCTCTGATCAGCAACCCTCCTACTGCAGCCTTCATTTCCTTGTGTCCTCTGGGGTGTGGAAGGGCCATGGAAAAGCAGAAGAAAGCCCAAGCTTTAAGAAGTTCCTGTCTTGTGCTTGGTATTCATGATGTGGCTCTGCATTCTAGAGGGTGGCACAAGCAGTGCCTTGCTCTTGCCTTGATCCTCAGCAGCTTTTGTAGCATCCTTGTGGCTGTTCTGAACAGCTGGAGCAGTCCTGATGCTCGTGCTGGTAGCTGGTACCACTCTGCTGGGAGGAGTGAGGAGCCAAACAGGACATCCAAGCTCATGTTTGCTGAGGCTGCAGGCTAGGGTTGAGGAGAGAGGGCTCTCTTTCCCCTCCTTTGCATCTTCTGGTACCTGGTGGGCAGTTCTGTATTTTCTATGAATTATTAGGGCTTGTCTCAGAGGAACAGTACTGGTGTGCCAACCCTTCCAGAAGAGCTATGTGCATGGGAGCACTGCATGAGCTCCCAGGGATGCTCCCTGGCCTCTGGGTGGGACAGCCCTCCCTGGGCTCCTCTGCCTTGGCCCCGCCGTGTTGGGTGGTGATGTAGGACTGTGGTGTACTGGGCAGTGCTATCCTGGTGTGCTATTGCCTGCCCATGTCTTCCCCCTCCCCCTGCCCACTTTCTCCTGCATCAGCCTGCATTTGTAAGATGAAATAAATATTGACATGGACGGGATGCTATTCAATTTGTCCTGATCACTGGGCTGCGGTGAGTTCTGACAGAGCACAGTGTAAAACATAAGCTCAGGATGTAATTTCTACTGTCAACATGATGTACAGTATAGCTGTGCCAAATGCACACCAACAAACTGCACGAGCTCTTGACGGGAGGGGGGAATTTTGCTGATAATTGGGAAGTGGGAATGGCAGAGCAGCAGGAGAGGGGACATCACCCTGAGCCTGGGGCGGTGTGAGGGTCTGGTGCTTCACCCTCTGCATGGAAACCTGCTTGGTGTGGTGAGTGCTGGGCATGCTGCCATGTGGGTGCATGTGTGCTGCTGTGGGCTGGGCTGGCTGCAGCAGCAGCTCCCACTGGTTATTTACGGCCCTGCTGCTCACGTGAGGCAGAGAGAAGTGGCACTTCCAGCGGTTGGTGAAAGGTTTTTAATAACACAGGGAAATAAATATTGTGCTAGTCCTGGTTCCTGTGGATGGGACCTTCTGGGGTGCCTTGATTCCTGCTGCTGCAAGGGCATGAGCAGGACTTGGGGCTCTTGGATTTGCAGCCTCTGGAAGAGGTCTGTGGTGTGACAGCTGGAAAGAAGGGTGTGCACACTGAGGAGAGACATGACCCTGAAGCCGTCACAGAAGAGATGCAGGCTGAGAATTTGTCACTGGAGAAGAGGAATCTGGTTTGTGGCAATGAGCCTGGCTACAGAGGTGTCTCTGGGTCAGCGTTTTGTGGTGCAGGTGACTGGAGGTCACCACAGGTTGTGTGTTGGGTTTTGATGTCTGGGACCTGGCTGAGGCAACTCGGGTTACAGCACCTGCATTGCTGCCCACAGGGAGAGCATGCAAACAGCTCAGGTGAGAGTAGCTGAACTTGGGACACGTGAGACAGTCACCAGCAAACCGCATTAGTTCAGATGAGAAATCTGGTTAATATAAAAAACAGCATAATAGCTGAGACTCTATACATAAGGTTGTGTTTCCCACAGCAACGCAGCCCAGCCCATGGGTGCTCAGCAGGACTCTCCTCTCCGTGGCAGAATCTGCTCTGTGGAGTGCTCAGATGCAACAGGGCTGAACAAGTTGCCTTGGGAACTGTGGGCCAGCTTGTCTGCCAGCCAGGGAGCTGCTCTGCTCAAGTGGAGCTCGCCCACTGCAGCATCTTCTGCCCTCACTTCCTCTTTCCTGCCTTGCTTTAGTGTGTGCATTTAAACTGTTATTTTTACTGGTTTATTGATACTGTTTGGGATTGTGCTGCTTCCATTTATGTGCTGTAACTGGTCAGGCTGACAGAGAAGGCCCAGTGTCCATTTCTGAACAAGGAGCAGTGCCATTCCTGTGTGCACAGGGCTGTCTACAGTGTGTGGCTGGGGTAGTTGTGTTGTGGAGGAAATCAGATGCCACTAAGGTGTGAAATGGTGTGATGAGGGGAATGAAGGTGGCTCCTACTGCTGTCATGGAGCCAGTGTTGGTGCTTTCTGTTAGCTGTGTGCTCTGAGTGCTGTGTACTGGAGGCAGTGGGAATGTGCTGCTTTCATGTGCCAGCTCAGTTGGAGACCCTGGATGCTGACGTTGGTTGTGGTGCCAGGACTTGCTCCATTGGACTGGCTTTCTTTCAGCCTCCCCATGTGTTCAGAAGGCCTTCAGTGTTGCAGAACTGCTCCCTGGCACTGGCATTGCTGCCTTGTCAGGCTTCTGGCAGGATTTTATAAATGGATCTGCTCCTGGATGGCAAGGAGAGGATGCTGGGTGGGCAGAGTGGGAGACTTCAGCAGGTGGTGACTGCTTCTCCCCAAGGCTCTGCTGACACAGTTGTCCTGAGAACACATGCAGATGGATTCTTTTTAAAATTATCTTTCTCGCAGTTGAGTTCACAAGCTACAACTCATTTGTACTCAGACTTTGGATACAACCGGAGGTGTTGCCTGCAAAAGTGCTGCAGAGTGGCAGGGCAGAGATGCTGGATAGGGTGTTCTTCCCACACTTACTGTTTGCCCTTGGTGCTGACCTGGAACTCTTGCTCTGGCACAGCTTGTGCTGTTCAGTTTATTGACATGTCTCACTGTGTGGGTAACCTACTCCAAAATAACCACAGATCTCCTAGGTATGACAATTTGGAGAGGTGCTGTTTGTGACAGTGGTGCACAATGCCTTGTTGTATTTATCTTCTCTATACCCACCTAAGTGTGATAAAGCACGTTTGCTCATGTGCTGTTCTTGTGAGTGTCTTGCTCTGGAGCCTGGTGTGGGTCAGGCAGCCTCGGCTCTGTTGGGCCAGAGCAGGGACCCTGATCTCTGCATTTGATCCATGAAGTTCCTTTACCCTATGCATGGGAGGAGATGGCTCGGTCTGTCACCCACCTCCAGGTCATCTTGCTCCCCTAAGTCTCCGGTGTTAAATACTCTGGTGTTTGATAGGGATCCTCACCAGCAGTGCAGCTGCCCTTTGGGAGCAGGGAGAGGAAGCACTTCTCTCTCTCTGTGGGGAGGTCTGGCTGCAAGACCCAGTCGTGGCATTGCCAACAACCTCACCTGGCTGGCGTGGAAATGTCTTCATAATAAATGGGCTGGCAGGGAGGAGGGGTGGGGAGGAATGTTAGTGCTTCTGTACCATGACTGCTAACATGAAAATACACTGGAGACCCTGTTTTCCTTGGAGCATGAAGCGCACAGGGCTGGCACATGTGACAGCTGATGTGCATGTGTGAGTGGAATATAGTGTGTGTGCACGGGGAGGAAATGTGTGTGCACATAAATGAGGCACAAATAGACAAAAGAGGCCAATGTGTGTGAGTGATCTTAGCGGGACGCCCCCCCCCGCCATGTGCGTGAGCCCTTTTGGTGAATAGATTTGGGCACGTTGTGTGACACACAACTTGTGAACCATGAGCAGACAGCGTGGAATGATGCCTTGTGGTTCTCAGGGAAGAGTTTGTCCAGACAAGTGAATGCAGAAATGAAAGAGTGCAGCAGACATTCCCTTTTTGGGAAACAGCCCCATTGGTGGAGTCACACAGGGGAATGGCAAGTGAGGGAAAGAGTGGGAGAAATATGTGGGAGCTGTCCCTCCTCTGAAGAGCTGGGACTGTTTAGGTTCACGCAGGGGTCTGTGTAAAGCATGGTCCAGATCCCTTTCTATGGGGAGTAGATGGACATCTAGTCCAGGATCATTTCCCTTTCCACTCACCCTCTTTCTGCCTCCTATTTAGAGTAGCAGCTGACAGGAGATGAATTCTGCAGACTGGTGCATGTTTCATGAGTAGATCAGGCTGTGGCTGGTATTGCAGAGCGCTGATGGAAGCTCAGGGCGTTGGTGCAGGGAGAGCTGGATGCTGCATCCCCATCTCCTGATCAGGCCTCTTCTCCCCAGGTGCTCACTGGATGCAATGTACCCTTGGCTAAAGGTCTCACGTCTCAGCCCTTAGTGCCTTGAGGGTGGCTTGAAGCTTACAACAGAGCCCTTTTTCAAACTGTTACCTTTAGAGTCAGCCAGGTGGGGAATTCTTGAACAGATGCTCTTCTCCTGCTTGTGGCTGCAGAGGTGAGATGACAGAAAGGTTCTGCAGGGAAGGTTTGCAGGAGTGTCTGGACAGGCTGCACCACCCAGGGGCTGGCATCCCCCAGCATGAGCTTTGTCTGCCTGTGCAGGACTGCTGTGGTCTGGTTCTGCACAGGCACTGGCAGCTGTGCAATGCTAGGAGTGCTGCTACACATCTCCTAACAGTGTGGGCACCAATGACACCTCCTGGCACAGACATCACTCCTCTCAGCAGCCAGGACCATGTGGTGAGGGGGTGCCCTTGTCAGCAGGGTCCTTGGTCTCAGAGTCCCTGCTGGAGCAGATGTTTGCAGTGCTGAGAGCTCTGCAGCCCTCCCTATTGTGTTCCTGCTCTGGCAGGACCTGCAGGACTTGGTCCTGCTGTGGAGCACCCGGGGCAGGGCAGGGTGGGAGACACTGACCAAGGCTGCAGGAGCAGCACGGGGGGGACACTGGGCCCTGTTTTCACACCAGCTCTGACACCTTGGCCTTTTCCAGGCTCCTGGAGATGCTGCTGACTGCCCCGCACCTCCCTGCATGAACCAGCAGAGAATGGAAGTGACTGGAATCATCTGGGCAAAGGACCCTTCACCAGACACTGGGATGTCGTTCTCCTCAAGATGGGAGTTACAAATGGCCTTGTGAACTGCACATGAGGCCCGGGCACCTGCACTGCCAGACCCCTCGCACAGTAGTCCAAGGCTGCCACAGGACAAGCAGACGTTGGCCACAGCAGCTCATCCTTTTAAGTCCTCTGTGAAAACATTAGTGGAAAAGCTCTCCTCCTCCAGTGAATGCCAGCGGTGGGTGCCAGTGCCCCGTGTGCCGCTGCGGCGTTCCCTGCCCACCGGTGGGGTGGGAAGCAGGCTGTGCATCACCCCGTTCCCCAGCCAGACCGGCAGCAGCTGAGCACAGAGCCCTGCAGCTCTGTCCCTGGGGACAAATGCCAGCTGCCATACTCTTCTCTGGAGACCCAGGAGCTGCCTGCAAGGCACCAGCACTGACTGCTCCTACGCCAGAAGTGGGCAGTCCGGGACACCTCTTGTCACAGATGTGACTCGCGCTGGGACAGGAGTGCTCTGGCTGCAGGGCACGGCATGCAGCAGGGACGGGGATGCTCTGCATTGACCGGGCAGCCGCACACTGCTAGTGTGGACTTTCCTCCTGCTCTTCCCTAAAGGATGCTGGCTGCCTGTCCAAAAGCTCCTGCTCATGCAGCCTTCTAGAGTGCCATGGCGAAGGGTCTGCAGGGCTTCTCGTGGACCATGCTGCTGCTCTTCTGCACCATCCAGGAGCTGGGGTCCTGGGCCATGCACACGGCGGTGGAGGGCCCTGGCCTAGGGGAGCCCGGGGACCCTGCACTGCTGGCCGGAGGGCGAGTGAAGCGTGGCTGGGTCTGGAATCAGTTCTTTGTGGTGGAGGAGTACACGGGCACGGAGCCGCTGTATGTGGGGAAGGTAAGCTGACCTGATGTCTTCATGGGGCTGACAGAGTGGACATGCTGGCAATGCTGAGCAGAGAGAGGGCCCACATGAAGGTTGTTCATGGCTAGAGAAATACTCTGTGGACTGCGATTAGGTTAATGTGCTCCCAAAGATGAGGACAGCACGCACCGAGATTTACATCTGTGTTCTCACAGTCGTGTACTGGGTTCTTGTGATGTCTGGTGGTGGGTGCAAGAAGCCCTGTCTCTGTGGGAGCTGCTGGCAGGTGACAGTGGGCAGGACTGGGTCTGTAGGTGGGACCTCACCACACTTCCCTGGTGTGTGACCTCCTGGGAAGGCTGGACATGGACCTCTGCTCCACTCCTGGTGTCCTGAGCCTGAAGGAGCATTTCACCTTGAGGTTGCTGGGCTTTATCCTTTTCTGGGAGCTTTGGAGAAGCAGCTGCCCCCTGTGTCAGGAAGATGTGTTGTTTGTATATGGGTGAAGGCAGTGCTAGCTGTTGGGACCAGTCAGAGGAACACACTACAATCCAGCTAGAGCTGGAGGCATGGGCTCACCCTGAAGGAAAGTGCCCAAGAGCTTGTACAGCAGGGCTGTCTGATGGCCTCAGCCGTCTGGGCGTGAGTCTTGGAGGAGCTTGAAAATGGGTTTCTTGGCTGGGGGCCAGCAGGGATTTCAGTGGTGATTTGTGTCCGTTTCAGCAGACACTCAAAGCCGTGCTCCTCCGCCGCCCTCAGAGCAGGCACAGCTAATTCATGGCTCCCCTGGGAGCAGCAGAGGCACGGGGCCCTGTCCTAGGCCTGGCAATGCCTCGGCTCCAAATGAACTGAAGCCTACAACTCACCCATTTTACAGCCCCTTTCCACGTCACCAACCCCATCACCTGCCTGGCTCACAACAACAGGCAGCCTGCACTGAGATCACTGCCTGTGGCTCCGCAGAGCTGAAAGCCAACAGGACCAGGCTTTTCCTGGCACTGGGAGAGGATGGAGTGCTCGCCTGGGACACTGTTGTCCCCAGCAGTGTTCCAGCCCTCCTAGCACAGTCTGTGGGTCCAGAGCCTTGCTGCTCTGGGGGACCCTGCAGATTAGCTGGGGCTTGCCCTCTGTGGATGCCTCTCACACACCTACATGTGCTTTCTGAAGGGCCGATACCATTTCCATAAAATCTGGGTTCTCCAGCTAATCCTTCTTCTGAACTGTAATTTCCCCTGAGGCTGCTGTCAGTTTGATGTGGATTTCTTTGGGTTTTTTAAATAGAATTATGGGGTCAGCACTAGTTACAAACTTCTGCATGTGGACAGATCTATTTTAGATAGAGGAGAGGATTAAAGGGAAAAAAGCAGATTTAATTAAGTTGCTAATATTTAAAGAAAATTGATGAACTCAGGCTTTATGAGTTGGAGCAAACAGAGTGCGCCTTTATTACGGGCTAGTTTTTATTTGATTTTCTTTCTTTTCTAGCCCCGGAGTCATTTTTTATTTGTGTATCTCTGTTTTCTGTTTAATTGCTTTTAATAAGGAATGTGCACCTCTGTTCATATTTAATTTTTATTTAATTATTAGTATGTAATTAATGGCTTTGTAACAATTCTGGTTGTAGTCTTTTAGGACAAGGAAACTATTTTCCTGTTTAACAAATGGGACAGATCAGCCTTTTATCCGCCCTCTGGATGCCCCAGTTCTGCAGACACTGCTGTCCTTGCTTGGGGGCTGAGCTGCAGGCAGGGCAGAGTGGTCCCTCTTGGGGGGTGGCTCTTGAGGCCCAGTGTGTGCCAGGGCTGTGTGACTTCAGTCTCCTGCCATGCCCAGGGAATGGTGGGATCCCTGAGGCTGCGTGGGAGCGCGGTGCTCCCCAAGCCTGCCTGCTGTAACAGGGAGGAGAGAACATCCCTGGGATGTGGTCCGCATCCATGGCATCTCCCCTTGGGCTTCTGTAGTCTGCGATCCAGCCCTCCCCCATTAGTTGTTGTTTAGCCAAGCAGCACAGATTTAGCTCTTTTAATCTTCCCCTGTAAATCAATCTCTGCAGCCCCTTGAGCCCAGGCTCCATTTTTCTTCCTAGCATTCCGGTTTGCAGGGATGCTGGTGTCTGCTCCGAGCAGTCAGAAATGAGCAAATATGTGAAGAGGATGTGCTGAGAGCTCAATGTGGTGCTGGATGCTTTATCTCTGGCCTAATTATTAATCATGAGCCTGGTGTTCAGCAGAAAAATGCAGGTTTCTGTTACCTGTGCTGTACCTGGTGCTCCTTCTTCGTTCTGAAAAGCTCACGGAGTAGCAGTGAGAACTGGGGAGAGGATGATAAAGTGAAGAGGGTGGGCAGCAAGCTCTCCACCAGCCAGTGGGGAGGGTTGGGACTGGATGGCCAGGCTGGGATGACCATCCCTACAGACCAGGGCAGGGTGCTTCAGGGGGCCAGGGCAGGATGACCACCCCATAGGCACATACCAAGAGGTGCTGCCCCAGCAGATTTGCAGCCAAAGCCACCACTGTGGTCCCAGACTCTGCTGGCCTCACAGCCCTATTTGTGAGCTGAGTGAAGATCTCCTTCCAGGCAAGCCTTGAGAGATGTGTCACCATGGGCAGTAATTTGTGAATGTTGTGCAAAATGCATTGAATTGTCTAACGTGTGGGTCCTTCACTCATGAAATAAATATATAAACTGTATCTAACAAGACAAATATAATGAAGGCATCGTAAAAAAAGAGGCAGCTCTGGTATAAATTCTTGCTGGTAGAGCTGTATGTCTGAAAGGTGGTTTATAGAACTGCAGTTTGGAAGATTGAATGGCCCATAAACATTTTCATATTTCATTAGCCGATTAATGGACGGCTTTTTTCATTTTTTGGAGGGGGGACATGACTTTGCTGATTCTAAGCAGAAATTGTAGGAAACAAATGAAAGCAGCTGATGAAACCTTTCCGGGGGCCTGTCCCGTTATGGATTGTCCCAATTAATGCCCATGCTGCTCTCTGTCAAGATGCATTCTGCCTGTCCAGTTACTGTTAATAGATTTCTCATAAGTGGCTGGATTGTAAAAACCTCATAACTCAGTTTAATGCCACCAATAAAATTATCTCTGGACGTCTGGCCTGGATTCCAGTCAGCTCTTGGTCCATGGGGAGCTGCTGTTTACCCTTTCTTTTCCTAATTCCAAACATTGTCTTAATTAAAAAATGAAGCAGCAGAGATTGCCTGCAAAGGCATCTTCCTCAGGGTCTGTTTGCACTCCTGAACATGAGCCGATTTGTCACATTCTCTTGCAGATTTTGTCCAGATGGGGCTCTGGGCATGATGATGGGATGTCGTGACCCCCTGTTACCCTGCCATGTAAACCCAGCACAGGGGTGCAGCGAGTGTGTGAGCTCTTCAGCAGGGAGACTTGTCAGCACCAGCTGCCCAGATCATGGAGGGTGGCTGTGGCTGGGGCAAAGCGGGTGGATGAGGATGGACTTTGGGCAGTTGGTTGTGTAGAGGAGGATGGATGCTGATGTTGAGGTACCTGTGCAGCTTGGGAGAGGTGATCCCACACTGCCAGAGTCCTGTGTCCTTGCCCATAGGGAAGCCTCTTTTTTTGGAGTGCAGTTGAGTTGTCTTTTCCATCATCTCCTAACCCCTTATTGATGTGGTTTGTCTCTTGGTTTGTAGTGGGGGTGAGCACTGGCAGAATCTGTGATCTGCAGAGCCCTAAAGGCAGGCCTGAAGTCCCAGTTTATTGGGCCTTCCTTTGTGCACAGGAGTTGTCTGGTGATGCTCTCATTCTCCAGTCCAACAGGAGCAGAGGGGCATCGCACAGGGACCACAGGCATCTTGTGCAGGTGGCTAGGGTTGGGTACAAGCACGGCCCCAGCCTGCTCCCACCCTTTCCCTCTTTCCCTGGCAGATCCACTCAGACTCGGATGAGGGAGACGGCTCCATCAAGTACACGATCTCCGGGGAGGGCGCAGGGACCATCTTCCTCATCGATGAGATCACAGGTGACATCCATGCCACCGAGCGCCTGGACCGGGAGCAGAAAACCTTCTACACGCTGCGGGCGCAGGCCCGGGACCGGCAGACGGACCAGCTGCTGGAGCCCGAGTCGGAGTTCATCATCAAGGTGCAGGACATCAACGACAGCGAGCCGCGCTTCCTGGAGGGGCCCTACATCGGCAGCGTGGCGGAGCTGTCCCCCGTCGGTAGGTCTGCTGAGGGGAGGATGTGGGCTGGGAAACCTGTGCCTCTCTCCTGTCAAGCCTTGAGCCTGCTGTACCCCACAAAAACTACTTGCAAATCCCAGGGATTCCAGAGCTAGGGAACCAAAAGGGAAAAATAAATAAGGTGGCTTAAGAAAAGCAAGTGGATAAATCCTCTGAGCTGATTGCCAGCCTTTGGCTGAGTGCTCAGTCTCAGCCCTAAGCTGTGCTCTGGGGACGGGGTCGTGGTGGTGCCAGCTGCCCGCTGTGCATTGACTCTGGCTTTGTACAGCCCACTCCCTCCTCAATGCTGGGGGGTTGGACTAAGCCCTCACAAGCCAAGGGGCTCACATCTGCCTGTGGTTCAGATTGGTCTGAGTGGTGCTTCTCCCCCAGCTCAGGCCATCCTCTGTGCACTGCTTTGCTGCTCTTCTGAGCCCCAGGGCTGCCCGGGCATCATCCCTTTGTGTCCCCATGCAGCACTGCCACGCCCTTCTCTGTTCTTCTCTGAGGGGCCAGGCATTGTTGGATGGGATTGGGGAATTCATGTCCCTGTGACCGAAGTGGCTTCCCTGTGTTAAGCCTTAGCTGCCCATCCCCTTGGCACCAGACCCCTTCTAAGTGTGTTGGTGATCAACCTCACTGAAGCTCTGGGGGCCAGGCTGGGATGATGAGGAGCAGGACAGTTGGCTTTGTGCTCACCCAAGCATCAGGAGGGGTGCAGGGAGGTGATGTGTGAGCTGCCCTCACTCCTGTTACTGGGTTCCCATGCTGCTGAGCACAGCTGGAGTGTGAGAGTGGCTGGTGCTGCATTGCCCAGAGCCACACCATTCCCTGTCCACACTGTTCTCTGTCCATGCCATTCCCTGGGCTCTCTGCTACCTCTGTAGCAGGCTGTGTGTGTCAGCATGTGCTGCAAGCAGGAACTGTAAATCACTGTTCCCAGAGGCTACATCCAGGTAGAAGACAGCTTGTGAAAGGCTGACATCGAAGATCAGGCAGGACCCCAACACTGTCAGCAGGGGATGAGTCAGCACAGGGGACAGTAACAGTGCTGGGACTGCAGAGAGCCCCTGGGGCAGGGGGAGCAGCCGAGCTGCACCAGGGGCTTGACAGGCCAAGTCAGGTGAAGCACCAGGTCCTGCTGTGCTGCTGCAGGAAGGTCTGGCTGCAGAGGCATCCTGGCAGCAGAGCGCAGGAGATGGTGCTCGGGTCTGCTCTGCCTCAGGACAGAGCTCCAGCTCTCCATGGTTGATGTGCAGCATATTGCAAGGCTGGTGCGTGGCCTCTAGCAGGTACAGATGTACAGGAATTGCCTGCACCAGAGGAGCTGCTGCTGCTTGGATTCTGTTGATGTATGGAGAAAAAATTGTCCTGAGGCATCCCAAGCTCTCCTTTCGCTTCCAGTTACCTGCGCAAATCCTTCCCTCAGTCAGAGAGTGACCCCTTGAACTATAGCTGTATGCTCCTGGAGAAATGAAAGACAGCATGTGGGCACCAAAGCAAGAGGCATCCTGTTCCCAAAGGGAAGAAAGAAATTAAATTAATCTAATTTGCTTGAACAACATTTTAAAAAGCAAGGAATTCTCAACTCTGAGTATTAGACAAGGATCCCAGTTCTTTGAAAATCACTAACAATTATGGAGCTGCCTGATCAGACTGATGTGAACAAGACATATCAAAGGAGACAGTTTCTATGCGAAATTGGAGATCAGAGGGAGAAAGAAACACGGTTTCACAACATGAAAGAAGGCGATTCCTGCAAATTAAAATACTCGGAAGTTAAAAGTAAAGAGAAGTACTGTGAACGGCGTGGGCTGCATTTCCCAGCTGTGTGCTTAGAGAGGGGAGCTGGAGCCAAGAGCCTGTTCTGCTTTCCAGGCTACCTGCCTGCTGCAGCCTCAAGCCTTCTGCAGCCTGGCCGTCCTGGGGAGTGTATGGGCTCCTCCAAAGGAGCCTCACCCTGGAGATGGCCCAGGGAGGGCATCACACATCATCTTCCCATGGTGCTGCTGCCTGGGCCCCAGCAGTGTGAGTGCAGAGCAGGAGGGACCCACATGCTGCTGCAAGTCCCCAGCTCCCTCCTGCTTCCCCCTCAGCTTACCAGTGCTTTGCCCAGGAACAGGCAGCACAAAAGACAAGACGGACATATCCTGTGAAAGTGTAAACTGGCAAGGAGCTTTCTGCTCAACCCTCCGAGGTTCAGCAGCTGGGAGATAGATGGGGCTGGTCATGGACCTGGTGTGAGAAGTTCAGCTCCAGATGCTGTAGGAACAGCTGAGGGTGCAGTACATGGGAAGCTGCTGGACCAGGGAGGTGAAATTCAAGATATTCTCATGGGAAATGCCCCACCAGGCCCTTTTTGTGTGGGAGTGTGCTCCTTTTGTGGCATCAAGGCTGGGTGCAGCTGTGATCATTTTGTGGCTTTGTTGTGGTTGGTATTGATAGTGACATTTGCTGCCTCTGAGCTGGACAGAGCATCTCCCCTAGACCTGTGGGGTATTTTCATGAGAGTGAATGGGGAGTGTGCCTTGCTGCCTTCCTGAGCGTGGCTGGAGGTGATCCCAGCTTGGTGTTGGCCAAGCAGGGGTACAAAGGTTGGCTATTAGTGTATCAGCATCAAAGCCTGGGGACCTGCTGGTGATCCTGCGTGCTCTCAGCACCATTTGGATTCAGCTGTGCTCTGCTGGGGAAGGGGCTGGGGTGGGGCCATTCCAAGGGCAGGGCTGCTCTCCAGCTTGGAGCTGTAGGGAGCTGCTCATTCCCTGTCTCTGCTGCTCTGAAGCCTTTGCTCTGCATCCCAGCCTGAAAAGTTAAGGGTGACACCTTCTTCCTCCCCCCCAGACCTCACTGGGGTTTGTGCTTGGGTGGTTTTTGTCCTCACTCAAGGCAGCTCTCAGCTGCACTCCCCATTCCCTGCCAAAAGCAGAGTCCCAGCTCCCAGAGGTGGGTGCCTTCCTGGGGCGTGAAGAGGAATAAACCAAATACAGTCAGATCCGCTCTGTGACAGCAGGAGCAGATCAAAGGACATTATTTGCATAATGAAGGAGTACTAATTGGGAGGGAAAGTCATTTGATTTCCTAGTGTCTAAGAAGGAATAACAAATGAGAGAACTGCACAAACTCTCAGAGTAACTGGGAGTGCTTTGCAACACAGCTGCCCCTTGCTCTGTGCTGGGGCCAGGGCAGTGTGTTTGGGTAGACATCGTACGTGCTGCCTGAGACTGTGAGACTGGGGGTGGACTAAAGGCCTCTTTGTTCCAGGACCTTGCCTTGGCAGTGGTCAGAGTGCATTCTTAGGAAAGAGGAACAGCACGCACAGGACATGTGATGCTCCTCTTAATATTCTCCCAGCCATCATCTGTTTCCAGCTTGGAAATTTCTTTGGCTGTGGGTGGTTTCTGGGGGTTTAGTCAGCTTTAGTATCTGTCTTCCATGAACTCATCCAGACTCACTGTAAACGTCTGCAAAGGGAAAGGGGTTGCTGTTGTTATCTGATGGATCAAAAGTGGCAGATGCGGGATGGTCAGGAGGATAAGGCTGGAGTGTGGGATTTGTAAAAGGCAGAGGTGGTGCCTGGAGCTAACCCCAGCCTATGATCCAGGCTGGGGAAGTCATTGTTTTCTACACAGGGATATCCTGCACTTAGAAGAAGCACATCAAAAATGGAAGGTGACCCAACAACTTTATCTGGCCTCCCTTGGCACAGCAGAACCAGCTGCAAAACCAGCAACTGGCTTTTATTTAGAAACCTGATCTGGCCTGGGGCATCAGGAGCAGTAGTGCAGCTGCTGTGGGATGCTTGCTGCATTTGAGTGCAGAAGGGGCAGTTGGACCTGGGCCTGGCAGGGAGGGCAGCTGGGGCTGTAGAGGGGTAGAGAGGTCCCTTCTCAGCCCCCTGAGGGGGGGGCAGGGCTGGAGGCCATGCTCTGGAGTCACCCAGGTTGAGGAAAACGGGCTCCTGGGGCTGCTTGGGAGCATTTTCACTGACTGCTGTGCACCCCAAGGAGCAGTCTGTCTGCAGGATGGGGCCTGAGCTGCAAACCCTGTTCACAGCTCCACTGCTGTCCTGTCACCTCAGGGAGAGGCTGCTGGCCAAGAGCTTGAAAGCTGATCAGTGCTGGCACCTGAGGCTCAGCCTCTGTGGGTACCCCAGTGTGGATCTCTCCAAAACATCAGAGTTGAGCAGAATCCAGTACCAGAGGGAGAGACCTGCAGCTGCAGAACAATGTAGGATGGGACCCAGCCAGCTGCCTTGGAACTGCAGGAGCTTCACCTTGTTACAGGAGATGCTAAAATTAGCTGTATTTTGGGCTCCTTTCCTGAGCTCCCTGGGGTCTGCTTAACAGCTGTCTGCTGCACTCATGCGTGAGCCCAAATCCAGCACACTGTGCCTCCTGTAAGCCAGCTCTGTTGGTTGCACAGGGTGGGTGTTGCAGCCCAGAGCTCACTTGTGGGGTCTTTGGGGAGCAGGCAGGGCCTGGAGTGAGGAGCATGCCAGGAAAGGCATATGCTTTCATCAGAACATACTCCTCCCCTGATGCATTTCACTCTTATTTCTCTGTGTAGCACCATGTCCAGATTAGAGGCGATTTAGCTGTACAGGCAGAAACTTGGGGTCAAGCCCTGACTCCAGCACAAAACTGGCTGAATGCAGAAGTGATTATTGTGAAGAGAAATTTTTTAATCTCCATGCTGGAAGCAGAGAAAAACACTTTGTTTACCATGCAGCCAGAACACTTGCAGGCAATCTGATTTCCCCCCCTGCCCTTGCTAGAAAGTGCTTAAGTCACTTGTGTGTATCTGGAAGCTGCTGGGACTGCAAGTGGCTGGGAGCTGGGGCTTGCCCTGTCTGTTTGTCCTTAGTAAGATGAGTCCTTCCCTATCTGCACTGTGCTCTAGGTCATTGGACAGGCTCCAAACACTGCCCTGCCCAAGAGACCACCTCATCCAGGCTGCATTTGGCAGCCCCTCAGGGAACCTGGGCCTCTTCATGGAATGATTTGGTTTGTTCCCCATGGCACCATGTTTACCTGCTTCATGCCAGTGGGTGGGGTGCCTTGTGCAGTGGCTTTCTCTGGCCAGACACCCCAAAAGAAGTTCCACAGTAGCACATTTGAGCAATTGCACCCCTGGCAGGTTATCACCCTTGGGCTGGTCCTGCAGGGTGTGAGGGCTCTGCAGTGAATCTCCTCTGGGCCTGGCTTTCTACCAAATCAGGATGTTCACAAGATTGCAAGAAACTCACTTCTGCTCCAGTAATTTTTAAGCTGCTCTAGTTCATTTTTTTTCCCCTGATGTCCTCCCTGAGTGTATCTGGGGTGCATCAGCCACTGCAGGTGTTTGGGGCCAGACAAAAGCTGTGAATTGCATTGTTTATAAAATCCCACCTGCCTCCTGCCCCATGGCACTCAGGCCCCTGGGATGCAAGTGCTGCACGCTGGCATCAGGCCAGAGCACGTGGCTTTGTGTGACACAGCACTCCTTGCAGGGTTCTGATGTTTTGCAGGACTGAAGTGCTGAAGTGCTGTCCTGGAGCTGGCCAGATCCACACAGAAAGGGGTCTCAGCATGGCCAGAAAGTGTCCCTGGTCTCTGCCTGAGTTGAAGGTGGCAACTGAGTCCCAGAGCTGGTCTGGAGAGCATCTAGAGGCTCCTGGTTTCATCTCGGAAGGGTGACTGCTGCCATGAGGAGGGACAGTCAAATTTAGCAAGTGTTGGTTTTTCCTGCTGCTCATTTGCCTGTTTGCCTGCCCAGAGCCTGGCTGTACTTCTGTCCCTGGGGAAGTGACAGGTCCCAGCCACTTGCTTGTGGATTCAGTGCAGGGCCTCTCTGCTTGAGGATGTGTTTGGAGTTTGCCTGTCAACACATCTTTTAGCTTAGTGAGTGGCATAGCAAGTGGTCTGGAGCTATCAGCCATCTTCCTGCAGGGTTGCTGCGACTGGCCCCAGAGGCTCTGGGTCCTGTGGGAAGGCAGTCACGGATGCCAGGACACACCTGCACTGCTATTCCATAGGTGCCCTGCAGAGCCCCATCCATCCCATCCAGGGCACTGGGCTGAGCTGCTGTGCCCTGGGGACACTCAGCATGGCAGGGTGGCTGGGCGGGCTGGGCTCTGCACTCGTGGGATAAGACCCTGCAGAGACACAGCTCCTGCATCCCGCAGCTTCTGGGGCATCGTGGGCACCTCTCGGTGCCCCTCCCTGCCCTGCTGACCCTGGCTCACAGCGGAGAAGGGATGCTGCTGGCAGAGCTGAGGGCTGGCTGCTGTCCCTGGCAGATCTCCAGGATGGCTCAGGGTGTGGAATGGGGGCAGCCCAGGCAGGGCCCATGGGGCCAGAGGATGGCTGGCAGCCAGAGTCAGCTAGGCTGGAGGAAGGATTGCTCTGGAAGTGAGGGTCTTGTTCCCCCTTTCTTCTGGGGGGAAGCAGGGTTCGTTTGATCTGCTGTGCCAGATCACACCTTTGCAGAAGGAGAATAAGAGATGCCTACTGACCTGTTCATTTTTATGTAAAATTGTTGGTTTCCTCTGATCTGGAATGATCTGGAGTGAGCTGGTCGGGGGAGGAACCAAGGTCTTATCTCATTTTACATGTCTAATTATCTCTCTGGATACAGGCTTAGGCTTCTTGGTTATGGGAGGCGGGTGATAGAGTACATGATGGATGTTTAGATTTTATTTAGTGTATCTTTTATGGCTAAGGCATGTGCCAGAAAACTAAATAAAAGCTGTACATGCTGTACTTGCTGTGGGCAGTGCTGTGCTTGGAGAGCAGGGACTAATATTGGAGCAGGGTGGGAGCCAGGGAAAACTTGTCTCTGCAGAAAGGAGGAGACCAGGTTAAGCTGAAACTGAACACCATTGCTCTTTACATGGAAAGAGAGTGGGAGGGGAGGGGTGGAAAAGGGATAAGTGGAGATTAGGGGAGGATGCTGGAAAGTTGAACTGATAGATTCCTGATACCCTTTAGGTGACCTTGAGCAGGCTGCAGTGCACCTTCGCGGGCGACAGGTCAAGGCACAAAGTGGGCTCAGTGTTCCCTACCTGGCTGATGTTGCTCTTCTGTTAATGAGATGCTGTGAGGGCAGGTGGGGAAGGGCACCTCTGGCATTGCTGGCTGCAGCCCAAGGGCAGTGTGCCCCATCCTCTGCCTCTGAGTGAAGGTGTCTTGCTGCAATGCTCCTCGTGCTTCTTGGTTTCCCTTGCCCTAGAGCAGAAAGCTCTGGTCCCAAACATGGGGCTCACCCCTGGGACATGGAGCTGGATCTGCTGCCCTGTTGCTCCAGTTCTTGGGAGAGTTCAGCAGCTGTGGGCCAGGAGCCTTCTGTGGGCTTGGGTACCTGTGGGTGAGTTTTGAATCTCCTCACCCTAGGCAGGAACAAGTGGTTCTGGGAGCATGGGATGTTTGTGCAAAGTCAGCAGGCTCTGCCTGTGCTGCAGGTGCAGGAGTGGGTGCTGCTGTGGACACCGGGCTCTCGGTTGGTTGCTGCCAGGCTGTGCAGAGGGAGCCCTCTCTTGTTCCCAGGGGCAGGTACTGCTTTGTGTGATTCTCAAACTTTGGCACCTCCAGCATCCCTAGCTGGCTTCTCTACTGCAGCTGGGAGAGGGATGCTTGGAGATCCTGGTGTCATTTCTCTTCTCTGGTCCCTTTTTTTGCTCTCTGAGCAGAAGCTTCCCAAGGGAACATGCCAAGCTGTCCAAGGGAATGTGCAGTGCTGGTGTGGGGGTGATCTGCCTTGGCTCTTACCTGCTTGAAGGAGTTGTGTGATGCCAGGGAGAGGAGGAGGAAATGCAGCAATAGTATTTCTTAAACAGTTGTTTGCGAGGCAGAGAGCCAGTGTTGCCGTGGTGTAAAATCTGGACTTGCCTGGCAGGGATGCACCATAACTTCACTGGAGACAGCAAAGCATAAATAAGTTGACTCGAACTAGCTTGTTGCTGAAGACCGATGAGGGGGATTCTCCTGTTATCAGCAGAGCTGCAGCTCTGAGAAAGCTGCCAGGGAGAATGAAAAGCAACCATGGTAACTGCTCACTTCCCTCAGTGAACACCCTTTCCAGGAGATCAGAGTGAACTGGACTGGGGGCAGTGTGTGCATCCCAGCTGCTCACAGCAGCACTGCTGTCTGTGCTGCCTCATCTTGTGCCTGAGACCAGGCAGGTCTGGTGCAGGAGCTCCCTGGCTTGCCTGCAGGCTCTGGGCTTGTGGTCTCCTGGCAAGGGAGGAGGAAGGCACCAGGAACTGAAGCTTCTCATCCCCCTCTGGATTGGTTTCAGCTCCATATCTGCCTGGTGTGACATAGGAACAGAGGCTGCTTCTGACTGACTGGTGCCAGGGCTTGACCTCTGGGCAGGGATGCACTGAGTCTGGTGCTAGAAATGAAACAGGGTAACCTGTCCTCATAATGCTTTGGTCACACCACCTCCTTTCTCAAGGTGTCTAGAGGTAGGGTTAGGCTTCCCTTCCTTCCTGCCTTCTGTTGTCTCTCTAGATCTCAGCCCCCTTGCTCCTGCCCCCACCCTCATGTCCTGGGTCCCGCTTTTGTTAAATTGAACATGATGTCAAATTAAAGCCATCACAGGGACAGTTGGAGTGAAGTGCCCAGTTTAATGAGGCAGCCTTGAAAATCAATAACTTAATTGCAGACATTTGATGGACTTTTATCCAATTTATAGTCCTCCTGCCCTGCTACGTGTAGAGCATGAGGACCTGGTGCTATGTCTGGCTCTGGGCAAGTGAAAGCCTTTCCTCTCCTGTGGCTGTTGTCCCTGTGCAGGTCTGTGGGCTCCAGTGGTGCTGCAGCGTGGGTCAGGCCCTAGCTGGGTGGTCTCTCTGTGGTCTCGAGGTGACCATGTCACTCTGTGCTGACAGGAGGGGCAGGTGTGAGTATGATATCCCCAGCTCCTTCCTAGATGGTCCAGTAGAAGGCTACTGGGAGAAAAGCTCCCGGCTGTTCACACCAGTGATCTCCTGGAGAGCAGGCCCTGCCCCAGGATGGCCCAGCATCCTGTCCCTTCTGTCCCTCCTGCCACTCTGCAGCATGCCAGAGGCATTTGCAGCAGTGTCTGGAGTCCTGACTTTCAGGTGTTTGGTGGGGAGGTGATGCTGCATTTGCACCTAGCTGTTCTTTTTTCCCTCATCATTTGCAAGCAGTCAGTGTTTGGCTCTGCTCTGAGATCTGTGTTGCTCTTCTCAACTCCTCCCTGACTTTCTGTTTTCCTTCTTGTCCCTGCTGCAGGCACCTCTGTGATGCAGGTGATGGCCTCTGATGCTGACGACCCCACCTATGGGAGCAGTGCCCGGGTAGTCTACAGTGTGCTGGAGGGGGAGCAGCACTTCACTGTGGACAGTAAAACAGGTGAGCAGCACCCAGCTGGGCTGGGGCAGGAGACCCGACAGTGGCCGTGTGTCCTGGGCATGGCTGTGACCCAGCAGCTCTGTGCCTCCCTGCTGGCCACTGATGCTGCATTCTCATGGCAGGGGTGTTGGAGAGGAAGCTCAGCAGCCCTGCTCAGGCTGCTGCCCAGCTCCATGCCCTGCCTGCAGCGGGCAGGATCTGCAGCTGCCAGCCCAGAGTGCCTGGTCTGCACCTGCACTGGCCAGAGCTCCTCTCTGCCTGGAGCAGGAATGCCCCCACAGGCGCATAAAACTTCAGTGTAGAAGGTTTAAATACTACCAGAGGGGCCTTACCAAAGGCTGCATCATTATCACCAGGGCTTTGATTAAAGGTAACACTTTAAATTAAGGATAGGTTTATAAATGTTCTATTAATATTTAATGAAAGAACAGTAGAAGCTGCTCCATTCCTTAATAACTTATAATAGGGCCTGTTGTAAAATGCCTCTGTAATAAATCCCTGGCAGATGATGCTCTGACATACTGGTTAGAGGAGACCATAACCAGGAGATGTTGGGGCATATATTCTCCTTGCCTCCCAGGAGTTTGACTCTCATTACCCTTAATGGGAGCCTCACAAGCTTGCTAAGGAGGAAGACACTCAAATGCTAATAAGAGATATTTAAGGCACAAAGCATGCAGTAAAGTGCCCATAGTTTAATGAAAATTTGTCAAAGGACAAGCAGGCTGAGGGGCTGCAGCTTGTGTTGGAAAACTGGACAGCAAAGTCCTCCCCACCCTATTGCTGAACCACAGTGGCATGGACTGATATCAACCCCTGGGCTGAAGTACCAGTCTCTGTCAGGCTGATCTGTGTCTGTGCTGATAGATATTTTCTGAGGCTGTTTTTATGTAAGTCAGAGTGAAATTTGTTTGGAGATTCTGGTGTAAGGAGAGTGTAAAGAAGGTCTGTGTGCCTGAGCCTCTGCATCTGCAAGAAGCCCTGCACCTCCTCACAACGCTCTGGTGCACATGGGGAAGCTGGTCCCAGCCCTGGCTCTGCCATCAGCCTGGCTGCTGCTGGAGGAAGGCTCAGATCTCGGAGTTTGGGAGCTCCTACACACACCTGACATCAGCACTGTGGCATGTGGTGGAAAATGCCTTTGGCTGGACAGAGGCTGGTGCAGTGGGGAGAGGGCAGCAAGCAGCTGGTTGGGGCTGTACCCACCCCTTGGTCTGGAGCTGTTGCACCTGGGCTCTCTTCTCTCCCAGATTTGCTTTGTTTTATATTGTGTGTGTAGGAACAATAGGCTAAACACTGAAAATTCAGGTGCACGTGAGATTCTGTTAATCTGAGACAGCTTTGTGTGAGTGGAAGTCTGGCTGCTAGAATGGAGAGGGACCACTGGGAGCAAATTGCACAAGCCAGGACGTGCAGAGGCTCAGCTTCCTGCCACATTAATGCTCTGTATTAAGGCATAAACTAAAATGTGCCCTGTGGGACTGTGGTGAGAATTAATGTCACTCTGGGAATCCAAGCTTCTTGATTCCTTGACTTTTTGCGTCTTAATTCTCAAGCTGGCTCTTCTGTACACTGGGGGGTTGATCTACTGTTTTACTTGCTTGTGTTTCACAAAGGCAAAACTGCTGACAGTCTGCAGAAGACTCCGGCCCCTCTTGAGCGTGTCTGTTTCCAGGATATCTGGCTGCTAACACAGGTGTTGGGGCTGACTCTGGCAGTGTCTGAATTGCAAATGGCAGTGTGGCATCACTGCAGGGCTGCAGCTCTGCCCATCAGCCGCTCAGGTTGTGGCTGCAGCCTGTGCTGTGGCCTCGTGCCCCTCTTGTCAGTGCTGGCCCATGTGGATGCAGCAGTGCTGTGGGGGCACTCAGTGTCATCATATCCATCCAAGCACACCCCAGCCTGCTCCCACTCTTATTCTGTTAGAATAAGTCTTTATGCTGCACAGGGGAATCCAGGTCTGATTGCCCGGGGTGGCCCAGCTTCTGCCCTGAGCATAAGATTTAATTATCCATAGCAGCAGTGTAGCTCTCAGAGCCACCATTGTTATTAATGGCCATAAAAAGAACCATTAAAACCTGGCATGTTACATTTCTTATAATATATGGTAATGAAGAACAATTTGATTTCCCTTTTTTGTTTTGACCTCCTTCTCTGCCATTCCTTGCAGGTCCATGCATGCATGTGCTGCCTTGCACACCACCTCAGCCCCTGACTCCTTCCAGCACAGGTTCTTTCTTCCCTCCCTGTCTTGTGTTCTTTTCACACCCTCCTACATAGCACAGGTGTGGCATGTACAAAAGTAGTTTCCATGCTTGAGTACAGAACATGGACCATGTGTAGCTGGCTTTGTCTCCTGCTCTTGGATGTTACCAGCTGTAGTGTTCAGCTGGGATTTTGTTTTCAATGGACCTTTCACAGGCAGACCCAAACCGTCTGGATGCTGTGCTATGCCAAGTCCTGCCACTCAGTAAGTCCTGAATGCCTGTAGTGTCTCGGGTCTTTTTGGAGGAAGACAAGCATCTAAATGGCTCCACTGCAATAGTGGGAGCAGCAGTATGGCATTTATGCTGCAGGAAGATTCCAGAATTGAATGATGCTGAAGAGAAAGCACAGCTGATGCACATGGGCTTTTCTTTCTGTCATACACACCAGCCACTCTCATGCTTTGAGATTAGGTGGAAAGTCCTCCTGGTGTGCTCTGGTATTGGAGCAGTCCAGTAGAAAAGGGAGAAAATCCGAAATTCCAGGGAAGGGAAAAAAAGTTCAGCTCTCAGTCTCTCTCTGGAGAAAAAGAAGCTGAACAACTGGCCAAGAGCTGACCCAGGAGCAGCAAGCCGGTTGCTTCCTCACTCCCCTGCCGCAGCTGGGAAAAAAAAGTCACTATCTCTGTGTGACCTTGAACAAGCTGCAAACTGCTTTGAAAAAGTGTTGCTCAGTTTTTCCTTCTCCCTCTCAGGCTCAGTTTAGAGGCATAGAAAGCCACAAGAATTAATTTCTGGGCGTAGGGCAGCGATATGGGATACACATCATAAAGTCACCCCAAGACAGTTTCACAGACTGAAACTTGTGTTGTGTACCCCAAATCAGGTTCAAGAACTTCACCTGTGCATGCTGAAGGTCTAGGCTGGCTTTTTTGGTGTGAATGGGGAGCTTTGTATGTACAAGCTTTGGAGGCAAGGTTTTCTTGCCAGCTATAAGAATAACCCCGTGACTTGTTGCAAGAGCCTGCAGGCATTAAGCTTGTTCTGCTTTGTGCTGCCTTCCTCACTCAGAAGGGGTGCAGCCAATCCTTGCTCCTTGCAGCAGGTGAGCTGCAGTGCCTGTGCTGTGGCTGCCCTGGTCTGCTGAGGAGGCTGTGCTCTCACAGCGACCAGCACACAGCTCTGCCCTGCTGCTTCTTCTGCTGTGGTGGGTGTTGGCTATGGGTGAGAGCACTAATCTGACAGCAGAGCCCCCCTCACCACTGCTGGGCCATGAGCCCAACTCTGCCCAGAGTGACACAGGGTGGGAGGTTTAGTGACAGCTCCTGTTCCAGCTCCAGGAATCTCATCCTCACCAAGATCTTTCAAGATGATACTTTTCAGATACAGAGACAGGCACCTGAGTGTGGGCACTCTGAGTGCATCTACGTGAGAGGAGAAATCTGTGCATTTAAATCCCAGGGCTGTGTTTTCATGCTGCTTTATATCACCCTACATTCTTTGTACCACTGCAGATTATTCACCTTTATAGGGGCAAATCTCTCTTTTGGCAGGCAGCTGTGCCTGCCTGCTCATGTCTGTTCCCATGTCCTTTGCAGTGCCCTTTCTTATCCCTGGGCAGCGTGGCTGGAGACTCACTGCTCCCTGTGATCCCTTGCACACAGCCTTCCTTGGGAGGGAACCTGAAAATGCCCAACACCCCACAACCTGGTGCCCCTGTTTCCAGCAGTCTTGTTCATCCCTTTGCAGGGATATTGAGTGCTACAGAGCAACCACAGCATGTAACACTGCAGGTTTCGTGATGCTTGGTGCTTTCCTTAAAAGCCAGCTTGTCAGTTTGGGGGAGTGCAAGGGAACCTGACTTTTTACCGTAAAGAAGAGGTTGTTCTTCAAATCTGTCACTCTGCTGAATGCAGGAAAAAGGCAGAAGGACTCAGAGGGTATTTGAAATGCAGTCTGGTATTTATGATGACTTAAACCAGCTCCTGAGTTTTAGAGCCTGTGTCCTGATTCAAAGACCGAGCTGGTAAGGGCTTAGAGGTTTTTTATGCCAGGGAGAAAAAGAATGGAGATACTGGCCTGCTGGGATGAAGCTGATGGTTATTTGTGTTCAGTCCTTAGTTGTTTCATCCCTACCTTCCAGCCTTGCTGTGTTTGGAGATAGACCACAGCCCTGGTCCTGGGGCAGTGAAGCTGGACTGAGAGAGGAGCTGTGTCTGGGAGCCTGCTGCATGCTGAGCTGGGCTGATGAGCTGTTGATCTGTGTGATGTGGTGGTGGGGGGCAGAACACATTTCTCTGCTGCTCTTGCCAGTTTGTTAAAAATGCTCCTTGGTGCCTGGAAACACACATGTATCAGTATGTGTGTGGTCCTGTGTGCCCAGAGGGTTGTGCAGGTCTGTGCCCCATCCCTGTCCTTTATCCACCAGAGCTGTGCACAGGCACAAGGCAGTCTGAGTGTGAGGCACAGGAGTCTTCAGAGAAGCCACGTTTACTTAAGGGGATTCCTCTTATTAGCAATGTTGAACATTAACAGCTCTTTTTTCAGACTGATGCAGGAACTTCAGCTGATTTGGGACCAAGTTGTATGTTTGGTCATCTTGAGGAAATTAGAGTGTATCTACTAATGTGCCAAGGGGATTAATGTTAAATGATGAGGGACTTAGCTGCTAAAAAGAAGGGGCAAAGGAAGGGTGAGTGTGCTGTCTCTGCACTGGCATGGGCAAGGCTGATTCCAGCCTGGAGCAAGCCCTTGTTAGGTGCTCCATGAACCCCCTAACCCTTGTGCCTCATACCTCACTCAGACCACCTTTAGCTTCTGCCTCCCAAATTGCGCTGAGCTGAAGGACAGGATGGGGGGATGGAGGGTGACTGAAGTGCTGGGTCTTGGGGCTAAGACTTCTTCTTGCAAGGGCTGACCTCTTCCAGGATGTGTGCTTCCAGCAGCACTCGTGTCTTGGCAGATATATTGGTATTTCTATGTCCCTGCAGGCAGGTGAGGGCACAGGTGAGGAATCTGCAGTCTGTTTGGCAGGTGCCTTGCCACTCCTGGCCTGAGGCAGAGATGGGTTTGATCTAACTGACCAGGCTGTTGGCAGGAATTAATCTGTTTCATCCAGCTAAATAGGAGAGGGATAGAGAAGACAGACCCAGACTCTTCTCAGGCTTGCACAGTAAAAAGATCCAAATGGCAGGAAGACAAGCCTTGTCACCATGATGATGGCATTTCCATCCCTGGAGATACTAAAAATTTGATTGTTTATGGCCCAGGGTAATCTCATCTGCCTTTGAAGACTGCCTGGTTTGAGCTGTAGATGGACCAGGAACCTCCTTAGGATAGCTCCCTGTTTGTTACTCCATGACTTTCTGCCTTACTGCTCCTTCTGCCCTCAGCTGGAAGGTGCCTTGTCCAAACAGTCTCTGAGGATGTGGACATCCGACCTAGAAGTACCTGAGAGCAGAGCAAAGCCCATAATGATGGGATTCCTGGAAGGCAGTTACCTGCTGAGTGCTTCGTCCTGCTTTGTTTTTATCGCCCAAAAAGAGTCTGCCGTTGGAGCAGATTCAGTGGCATTTATGTGATGCTGTAAGTGTCCCCTTGCCTGGTAATTATACTGATTAATCTGGATCATGCTGGAAAGCCACATGTGCCTTGTACCAGAGGGTATGCCACCATGTGTCCGCATTATTCAGCTATAACAGATACTGACAAGAATGGGAGAGACAAGTCTGAGCTCGAGGTTGTTCTTACTTTGTTAGCAGTGTCTGGGAAAGACAAAATTTGTCAGTTTTTCCAGCTGGAAAGAAGGTGAATCTTGGGAGATGGTAGCAATAACTTCTCTGTGCTCTGTGTACAGCCCTGAGGAAGGTCTGTCACCATCCCTTGCAGCTTCTTTGCAGAGTCCCAGGGGGTCAGGTTTTGGGAGCAGAGACTATCTTGGCTCTGGAAGATGGGACCGTGCAGGTTTGCTGCTGGTGGGTGTTTAAGGCAGTGCCCATAGTGCCACATGTGCACATAGCTTGTGTGGAGACCTTGATTTGCCATGGCTACTAGCAAATGGTGAGCAGTACCTCAGCCTAGAAGAAAAAACCAGCCTGACTCTTGGGCTGGTGGCCTGGTGTGGCCCATGCAATTTGGGAATAGTGTCCCAGTGACAATCCTGCTGGGGCTCCTGGAGGTCTGGGGCACAGGGCAGTTTGTCTGCAGCAGATCCCCAGTTTTCCAGGATGGACTAGACCCACAACACCATGAGAGGGAGTTTCTGATCAGTCTCCACCCCAGCCACAGGCAGAGATTTTGTCTGCCTTGTGCTGCTGGAAGAACAGGGGCTGGTTGGGGACATTTGCCCTATTCTGTATGTGCCAAATGGCCTGGACTTGCTCCCCGTCGGGACGAGTGACCTTGGAGGTGTTCTGGGAAGTGCCTGAGCACTTTCCTCCCATCTTGCATGGCATATTATGAACTATATCATTACGAGCAGCTCAGTTAAGTCATTACAGCCTTGGTGAATGCATGAGCTTTTTCCCTCTCATCCCAATTCATCACTATTGTGCTGACATGAATCATTTTCATTATAAAATGCTTCAGACCCCGTTAATTAACAGAATTGCTTAAATTTCAGTGAGATAGTGCTTGCCCAGAAATAACGGTTTTGTATTCACAGTGGAGTGGCAGCAGAGGCCTGTCAGCATGAGCAGCTGGGGCTGGTCCCTGAGCCCTGGGTGTTTGTGCAGGGCTGGTCTGGCTGCCCAGGTGGGAGGGTGCCATCCTGGCTGGGATGGGTGCCCAGAGGCATGTTCTTGCCTCCCTTTCCTGTGTCCCCTCTGCCTCTCTGCGTGAAGTGGGACTCCTTGCCAAATGGCTTCCTCTGAGCAGAGCCAGGATGAATGAGGGGGTCAGAGCAGACCCTGGGCCCCATCACAGAATAGACACCTGCTCCCTTATCCATGGGGCTGAAGGCAGGGGAGTCCGGGTAATTACAGAACTTGAAGTGACAGAGGAACAAGGGGAAACTGGGTGATAATGGTGCCTATCCACGAGATCTGGAGAATGGCGATGATCTGAAATGGTGGTTATGTCTTTATAATAAATCCTGGCAATGCTAATCATTGGAATAATTGCTAGTTTCAGAAAGGAAGGAGTGATAAATGTCTCCTGAACGGTGTTGCCAGCTCCTGATGCACCTGTAATGTCATGCAAAGGGCGAGGGGTAGGAATTTAATCCTCCCAGCTCGGTGGCATTTCTGACTGCCTCTGACCTCCATGGTGTGAGCCCTTGTCTGGAGGTGCATGAGGCCACACCGGGCAAGCAAACAGGGAAACTGGAATCTTGCTGGCTGTGGAGTGCAGAAGCCTTGGGATCTATCCCTGCAGCCATATCTTGGCTCCTTGCAGCCTGCTGGAACTGAGCTCTCCCCTCTGCTGTGCTCTTGGTGACTTGGAGCTTCGATGCTCTACCACTGCTCGATGTGCTGCACATCAGCAAATGGATTGCAAGGTGCTCAGACCACTGGATGATTCTCTACTGTTTGCTCAGCAAGAAAGGAGCTTCCTGTTCCTTCTGGGTCAGGCCCCTCACTGGAGACCTATTCCAGCAGCCTCCTCCAGTATTGTCCCTAGCACCAGGCAGGATTACTGGTGAAACAAAGCCGAGATGAATTTGCAGTTCGCAGTAGGAGGAGGTAAAGCTGATAGTTAAACAGAAAACCCTGGAAGAAAGAGGATTTACGAAAACATAAAACAATGTCCTAATCTGTGGGAATGTTAAAAAACTGAGCTGGAGGGGGTTTTAAGCTGATTCCTGTCTGTTACGGGGTGCTGCTTGTACAGAGGGAATGGAATGTGGTGCTAATGACCTTGTATCCATGTAAGCACTCATTCCTTCGTGACCCTCGTGCCACGTCAGGGCAGAGTCGTTTCTTTCTTTTTTTCATCCTCAAAATGTTTCTTCTCTACTTCGTTTCCATTTAAATGAAACAGTCGTGGGTGAGTGGTAATTTCTGCCATTCGCAGAGGTTTCAGGCTTTTACTGCTCTTTGTTTTCTGTTTTACATTCCTTTATATTTTAGTCCTAGTCATTTCCCCAATCCCAGATGAATACTGGAGACCTGTAAACACTGTTTTTAAGAGACTTACTTTTGTAAGAAGTACTACCATACCATTCATTTTGTTAAGCTCCAGTGCATTCTCTGACACAGAGCATGTGTTTCAGCACCTCTGGTCTCTTAACTTAGAAAGACATTTGAAAATGAGGGGTTTTGTGCAGACAGACTTTTAGAAATGTGCTGCCCCTCCTCCCTTTCTCCAGATCACACAGGTCTCCCCCAGGTGTGCCTGGGCCATGGCACCTGGAGATGGAGCCTGGGCTGGGGACAGCCCTGTTCTGTAAGGGGTGCTGCAGCAAGCCTGGCTCCTGCTCAGCAGATCAGGATAAGTGGGCTGTTGCAGATCTGTGCCAGAGGGGTTTTGTGACTCAGACTGGGTTTTTACAGAGCAGACCTTGAGGCTGGCCCCAGCACAGCCCCCGCATTTGGGTGGGGGTGAGGATGAGTCCTCTCCCTCCTGTGACTCCTGCCCCCACCAATCCTCTGACCCCAACAGATCTTTCACCCAGCTCCCAGTCACCCTGGAGAGAAGCACAAACCTCCTCTGTGCCAGGGTTTAAACCAGTGGGAGCTGCCAGTAGCCCACGGGAGAAGCAGCAGTTGGGACTCTTTCATGCTTTATGAGGAGACTTGCTGGGAGCAGGTTGGGCCTGTGGCCATTTCCTGGGCTTCAGGAAGATTTTTGGGATGTTTCTGGCTGGCTGACAACCCCCTGGGCTTGTTCTTCTCCCCAGTGCCCTTCTCTTCCCTTAATTGGCTTTTGCTTATGTGACCTCTTGCAAAGGGGTTCAGCAGATGCTGTTTGTGGCCAGCAGTGTGTTCCTGTGGCAGAGGCAGCCAGCAGCACCAGGGCTGTGGCTGGGGAGAGTGTCCCCAGCAGTCAAGGGAGGTGACAGTCCCTTCTACTGTGCACTGGTGAGATGCAAGTGCTGTGTCTGACTGCCAAATATGATTCTGGTGGGCATACCAGAGTGAGTCCAGGGAAGGGCCATGAAGGCTGGTGAAATACATCTGCACCATGTGAAGAGGGAGATCCAGCTGATCCTGTTTAGGTCTTGATCTTGTCCAAAGTAATCTCCTGTGGCCCCTTCCAGCCTCACCCTCTCTGTGGCTCTGGGCCCTGCCTGTGCTCAGCTGTCCTGCTGGTTTCCAGGTGTGATCCGGACAGCCGTGGCAGACCTGGACCGTGAGACACAGGACCGCTACGAGGTGGTGATCCGTGCAACAGACATGGCAGGACAGCTGGGTGGCCTGTCTGGATCCACCACAGTCACCATCGTAGTCACTGATGTCAACGACAACCCACCACGCTTCCCTCAAAGTAAGTCCCGCTGGCGATGGGGGTGGGCACTGGAGCATGTCCTGGTTCCCTGTGGGTGGTGGGGTGGAACCTGCAGGCTGAGCCAGCCTGGCCACTCCAGCTGCTGGCAGGGTGACCATACCAAAAGACCGTGGCATGCCCAGCTCCGGGCCTGGGTCAGAATGTGTTCCTGCCTGGCAGCACAGTGGGTGCCAGATCCCTGCTCCAGTGCAGGTCCTGGAAGCAAGCATGACTTGCATAGTGGGAGAGCAGAGCTGGCCCTTTCCTGAGCCCTCTCCAAGCAGCTGGAAGCCAGCAAGACCCACCATGCTGCTGTCCCTTGGGAGCTGGGGCAGGGACTTGGCTGCTGGCCTGGCACTTCCTGGCTGCTATGTGAGAGCTTGGCACACCCTTGCCCCAGTTCCAGAACAGTGACATGGCTCAGGGGCAGCAGCCTTGTCACAGCACAGCTCTGTTTCTCAACTTGCTGCTAATGGCCTGTGGCTGGTGCTGGTGTCTGATCTGGGACCCTCCCCAGACAAGGTGCAGAGTGATCCTGCTGCATGGAGTGGGCTCTGCAGCACACTCCAACTGTGGGGCCTGGCAGCTCCCAGGGAAGGAGCTGGAGGAGGCTTGGCTCTCAGGCTGCATCTCCTAGAAATCAGAAATTGTAAAGGAATCTTTGCAAGGAATCAGCACTGATTGCAGTGTCCATGCAGAGAAATCAGCCCTTACTTCACACAGCACCTGGAATGTCAGTGCTCCCCAATTACCTTCCCTCAACCCTTGTTTTTGGCTGGTGTATTTACTTCTCCTCTTGGGCCATTCTGGACTGTAGACACGGTGGGGTTTGAGCAACTCTCACAGCCCAAAGGTGCCCCAGGTAGGTCTGTGAAGGCTGGGGGCGGTTCAAAGGCAGAAGCAGTGACCCTGGTACTCATTTCTCCTCCAGAGATGTACCAGTTCAGCATTGTCGAAACGGCCCCCGTGGGCACTGCCATCGGGAGGGTGAAGGCAGAGGACTCCGACGTCGGGGAGAACACGGACATGACATATCAAGTGAAGGATGAGGAAGGGGTGGAGATGTTCAAAGTCACCACGGACAGCAATACCCAAGAGGCTGTCATCACGGTACAGAAGGTGAGAAGCGTTGGTTGAGTAGGGAGGTCACAGGTCCCTAGGAGGACCCTTTCCTTTGGGGACTGCTGCTGTTGAATCTGAGTTGAAGAAAATGCTCTGAGCGCTGCTCTAGCAGTAGCAGTTGCATTTTTGTGCCTGCTGATGCAGGGAGAGACCTGTCTTTGCTCTGCCTGGATGGCAAGATGCAGGGCTGTCTGGGAGGAAAGGCTGAAAAGGGGCAGCACAGAGTGCCTGCTGGAGTCCCAGGGTGGCTTGGGGGGTAGCAGTGAAGCAGCAAGCTGTGCAGAGGAGACACCATGCATAGGACTGCAGAGAGGAGTGCTTACAGCTGTTGTTGACAGCACCTGCTAGGGGAGAAAAATGCCCATCTAATTCCTGTACCTGACCAGCAGCACTTAAACTGTATCTGCTTTTGGTGGCAAAAACAATCAAGCAAATATTTGGTACAGGCAGGAAAGAATGATTGTTCTTCAAGGCCACTGTATGCAGCTTGCCTCCCCTGTAGAAATAAGAATGGGGTGATTAATAATTAATGATCAAAACTCGCTCATGTGCAGCACACACTGTGCTGTCTTCCCAGTGAATCCTGGCTGCTCACAGCCTGGGCACCCTGTTAGGAGCCCTGAGAGGAGTGGGCTGGATGCTTCCTCCTGCCCCCTCAGTGTGGGTGTTGCTGGCAGAAGAGCAAAGCAGAAGCCCCCAGGCTGCTATAGAGGCACTGCTTGGCAGCAGGTGGTTTTAGTGGCTTTAGTACTGCCCCGATGTCTCTGGTGAAGGAAGGGGCAGCAGAGGGGCACCTTGGACTGGCTGTGGCTTACCCTCTTTCCTTGTCCCAGCCTCTTGACTATGAGTCAAAAAAAGTGCACACTGTCGTGGTGGAGGCCCTCAACAAGTTCGTGGACCCGCGGTTCGTGGACCTGGGCACCTTTCGGGACCAGACCATCGTGCGCGTCTCAGTGCTGGACGTCGATGAGCCCCCCGAGTTCCGGCCCCCCTCCAACCTGATGGAGGTGCAGGAGGATGCACATGTTGGATCTGTCGTGGGGGTGGTCACTGCCCTGGACCCGGACACAGCGAACCACCCTGTCCGGTAAAGCAGCCGTCTGAACCTGACAGCATCCCCCTTCCAGGCGTGGGCATGGGGTCACCTGCAAGGGACATGTGGTCTGGGAGGGCTTGTGGCCATGGCTGGGACAGAGGAGGTAGGAGAGTGCAGGTAAAAGTGGCAAGTGCTGCATGTGTGGCCGAGTGTGTGAGTGTCTCGTGGGACAGGCAGCTGGCAGGTGAGTGGCACCCTGTGCACGAGCAAGCGCAGCCGTCTCGCAGGCGACAGATACGTCACTGACAGGTGATGGGTTTGTGAGTGCAAGGGAGTGTCAGGGAAGGTGGCTGGGTGATGCTTGTGTGTCCTCACTGCTGACAGCGAGCTATCTGCAGTGGTACCTGACACAGGCCAGACACCAGGAGTGGCAGGAGGACAGTGGTGAAGGGTGATAGACGAGGTGAGGCTTGGGAGGTGCAGAGCCACAGCCTGGCTGTGTGTGCGTGCATGTGTGCAAAGGATCAAAGATCAGAGGAGTTTGTATTTGGGCAGGGGACATAATCCAGGCAGCAGCTTATCTGCACAGGACATTTCCCATTTCCATTTAATTTGTGGCTAAAGAGATTGTTACCTTGTTAAATTGTTATTACCTAAGGCACAAAGCAGCCTTCTGGCCCTGCCAACTGGCCTGAGTCACGAGCAGTTGGGTTGAAAATCTGGTGTTCAGAAAACATCCTCAACGTGTGGAAAATTTCCTTGAAATGTGTGTTCTGGTGCCAGGTGCCAGCGGGGCTGCAGGCACCCGTGGAGCCGCTCACTTCCAGGGAGCAGCATTGGCTTTGGATTGAGAGCTCTGCAGGGAGTCAGCCCCACAGCAATAGACCAGGAAGGACAGGGATAGGGACGTGTGGTGGAGGGGGACAGGCTAGGGAGGGCTCAGTTACAGCACTTGGTTGCATTCAGTGATGCCCCAGTGCCTGTTTGGGGCACTGAGCTCGGTGCTGTGCAGCCACGGGAGACCCACTGTTTCATGGTGGGGTGAGGGGGGTCTCCTGATCCTCATGGAAACAAAGACTGAGATGGTTAGAAAGCTCAGAAACGCATTTACAGATGGAAAGCTGCCATCTACAGATGCCTGGCAGCTAGTAGAGAGTACTGTGTCACAAAGCTGGATGCTCAAAGTTGACTTTGGGGGGAATGTGAATGAAATCAGCCTTGATGTGCCAGGAACTGTGTATATGAGTGCTGCACCACTTACACTAGTGGGTGCTGAGTGCTGAATGTGTTCTCAACATACCTCTGCTCACCTTGTCCTGTGACTCTCTGCTCCCTCTCCAGTCAGGCTACATGTCTGATTTCTTTCTTTGCTGCCCCTGAGCATGTGGCTGTCAGCTCACACCCTTCAGGAGAGTGGTGTGTCCGCATATCTGTGTGTGCACATGCTTTTTCACTTGACTGTTTCTAGCAGTGCTGCAGAATATAGATTTTATTTTCTGATCTGTAATTGTAGAAAAGGGACCTTGGGGACAGAACTGTTCTTATTCTTGTTTTTTCTTGTTCTTTGTGTTGCTTCCCTGTGGAGCTTGCTGCATTGTTTGCAGACAGACCAAAAGAAAGCAGTGGAGAGAGGCTCTTTATGCTATGCAGAAGGCGGTGGAGACTTGGACCAGAGAGAAGCGGATTCAAGTACTGGGCAGGAGCAAGATGGTGAGAGCCCAAACTTTGCTTTGGGAGTCTCTCCTCCAGTGAGCTCCGTGCTGGCAAGGCAGTGCCTCGTGTTTAGACACAAGGACCCAGCCAACAGGACTCCCAGGCATCTGCTGCAGCTTGGGAATTGCCATGTGTTTTCCCTTGTCAGGCTTGATGCATTCAAATACGTGTCCTGCCTCCAGCTATCCCCGGGCAGGTAGCTCATCCTCTGTCCCCCCGGCTTCCCTTCGGGACTTGGTCCATCCCTTCACTCCCTCTGTGTTGGCAGTTCCTGCTGTCACGAGCAGTGGCAGTGCAGCAGGATGAACCTTCACAGCCATTTTAACACATACCCAAGTGGAGCTGCAGGTTGATGTTGGTCATGCTAATGCAGCACCAACTTGGGAGGAAGGTACAGTTGGATCTCTCCTGGTTCCCTGTCCTCTGGCTAGCCAGGTAATTTAATAAAATACTTTGCTGCGTAGGCAGCCGTTCACAGCTTCAAAGCAGTGCACAGACATTAATGCCAGCACCTTGCAGCACCAGGATGTGACACTAACCCATCAGCAGGAGACGGCAGTAAGTCACCTCTCGTTTCAAGTGTGCTGCTCGGAAGTGCAGTCACAAGAAGCCAGCACTTGTACTTCACCTCTGATACATGAGAGAGTACCTGGTCCTGATGGCATGACCAGCATTTGATCCTCATCGCCTTGAAGTTGGTATGAACCCTTTGAAGTTGCTGCAGTTCAGTGGATCCCTTTAATTTCCTGCTCCTCACCTGCCAGAGGTGGGAGCAGAGGCACGGCTGTGCTTCTGCAGTGGCTGCTCTCCTGGACTCGGGTCTGTGTGTTGCCTCTGCCTGTATATAGGGGAGCCACAACTTCCTGTCATGTTGAGATGCACTCTCCCCTTGAGGCAGGAAAGAACAAGGATTGCCAGAGACAGCAGAGCAGAAATCAGCTCTGTCAGGGTTTCCAGGTCCTGCTGACACCAGGCTGCCAGTAACAAGGTTTGAGAGGTATTTTTAGCCAAATGGGAAGGGAGGTGCCCTTGGCTTTTTGTTTTCAGCCCCGGGCCAGCACGAACAAGGCTGTGTGACTCTTGCTGTGCCCAAAGCAACTGCCAGAGGCACATTCCAGCCTGATGTTCCCTTGCCGTCTTGGTGATCCACGTGTCCCACAGGATGCAGTGACTTGGTTTGAGAACAAATCCCTTCCCACAATCTGGACTGGGTCGAAGTGACCTGTTACAAAGACATGAGGACTGAAGGGGTATCCCTGAGGCACCTCCTCCCTGCCTCACTCCAGCTGCATATTGGCTGCAGAGCTCCTGGCAGCTGCTTGCTTGGGTGCAAGGAGGTGCCTGGAGATCACCCCACCTCTCAGAGAAGGACACCCTCCCAGTGACACCAGTGCGTGAGCAGGGAGCTGTGCTGAGCTCAGCATGGGCAAGGGCTGTATGAACCCTCTGTGGGGTATAAAACCTTCTGTGGTACCAGTGTGGGAAATGCCCTCCTAAAGGTCTGGTTCTTTTTATTTTATTCCATCCTTTTTTTTTTTTTTTTTTGCCTATCAAAGGCTGGAACTGTTCCTTTTCAGAAAAAAATTTAGTTTCCAGTTGGCTTTTTGGCTTTAGCTGTGTGTTTTCTGGGCATAGTGCAGTTTTTCTCAGCTGAGCCATTGTATGAAGTAATACAGTGATAGACTGTCTGTGTGTGTGAGGCTGTATTGGGAGGCTTTTGTTTTTCTCTCTGCAGTAGGAGCCTGTGCTCTGATTGTGTGCATTCCAGGCTTTATCAGCACTGGGAAGATGTTGCTTGGGATTTAAGGTTCTTAGAGATATTCTTGTTTGGCATTCACCAAATCCGGAGACACGTGTTGGACATGGGCATTTTGTAGACTCCAACAGCACAGCAAGAACTACAACCTGCTTCAATACAAAAGGGAGAGGAGGAAAAAACAAACACAACAAAAAGCTTTTCATACAGTGTTTGAAAAGCTCGCTATTAACTAAACACGTGGCATAAAATGTTCTTCTTGTTGTGTTCGAGGGAGAAGTGAAACAAACTGCTTGAGAAATGCATTCATGGGAAAGATGAGCACTGAGAAAGCTGTCGAAATTAAACAGTCACTTGTAACATCCACATCAACAGGCAGTGCCAGCAGGAAGAGAGGGAAATGGAGTACAAGGTCCGCATCCCAATCAGAGCTGGGGACTGCGGTTCCAGATACGGAGCACCAGCCAGCTGCAGGAGAGATGAGCATAGGTCCTGTCCCTGAGTACCTGGAGGACGAGGGATTAAATGCTGCCTCTTCCCAGGTGAGAAGCACCGTTTGACTTCAGTGGGATGGGTGAATATGAAGCTGGAGTAGAAGTGGAGAAACTGGTGGTGAAGGTTGTGTTGCACAAAATGATGTGAGTGAGCACAGCAAAGCGCTGCTTGCTCCAGCGTGGGATGAGATGGAAGCTGTTGGAAGGTGAAGTCTGTTGTTGCAGCTCTGAGCAGGTTATGGCTGTGGCTTTGGGGGGTGGGTGGACATCCCTGTGCCACCCCCCCAGTCCCCAGCTCCCATGCCAGCCTAGTGCTCCAGAGCCTCCATGGCCTTTGATATCTCCAGAGAGCTGCAGACCCACCTGGATTGGCCACCTCCACAGTCACAGTGAGTGGCAGCAGGGTCAGCCCTGCTGATGTGGCCAAGGCAGTGTGCTGAGCTCTGTCTCCTTCCCTGTGGCAGGGAGAAGATGACAGTGCTCTGTAGCAGGCGTGACAAAGGCATCAGAGTTGTGGTTTGGTTTGTGCCTGGCCATGGGGTACAGGCAGCGTGTCTGTAGCAGACCATTCAGAAGGGACAGAAGACAACCTCAGCAGCAAAGCAATGAGAAGCATAAGAACAGGTTCCCAGTGGCATTACACTGAACACTCCCTGCCATCCTCCTGTCCTCTGGTTGGGCAGGCAGCCCTGTCAGATGTATCCAGGCTTGGGGCTGTCTCCCATCACTAACTGGGTTTTTCTGTGTGGATATTTTTTGCAGATGTCTCTGTTTATGCAGCAGTGACAGAAGTGTGATCAAAACAGGCATGTGCTTATTTGGAAGGCAGAGAAGCTGTGGGGAGAGTGAAGTACCATCTTGAACTGAACAGTATGAAAAGTGGAGTGGAATGCAGGACGTGTTTGAGGTCGGGTCATATGGGAGAACAATGGAAGCAGTTATGTAAAATCAGTTATGCTATTGGAAAGGTATTAGGTGTTGTCATCCCAGTTTCTGTTCCTCTTTCCAGCAGAGCATCAGACTGATTTCTACAATTCAGAGTGGCCAGACCTCTCATTTTCCTTTGCAGTGGGTGAACAGAGAGTGGATGAGAGGCTGCAGTACATGCCAAGACAGTGTCACTGTCCCTTTTGGAGTTGGCTGTGTTCCTGTAAAAGCTCTGCTGCCAGCTGGGAGTTGGAGCAGAAAATGCAGGCAGTCTTTAGTAGTTGGTTTTGAGATACATGAGCTTGTACTTGGCTTTTTGTGAGAGATGTCCATCACCTCTAGATGCAAGGGGGGAAGAGGAAGTCAGCTACATAGGTGCTAGATGGTGGCTGGGTGCAAGTGCAATTTAGATAGCGACTTTTGAATGTTTTTATTTGGCTACAAGTAAGTGCTGTTGTATTTACTCTCTCATCTCCCCATCTGTGAAAGGGAGAGAGCTAGGGAATGTAATCTGGTACTGTATAACATGTTAAACAGTGTGGGAATGCCTTTGTGTGTGCCTCCATCAGCGATGGAGCTGTGTGGATGGACAGGGGCTCTGCCAGAGGCACTCCCATCTGCAGCTGGTGCTGTCCCAGGGCATGGGGCAGAACAGCACAGGGCCATCTATGGTCATCCTTGCATGGAGAAGGTGAGCTGATGTTCCTTAGCTGTGAGCTATGGGGATGATGGACCCACAGCTGGAAAACTGCTCTGCAGCACGTGGAGCACTTCCCCTGTCCTGAACCTCCTGCTAGCCTGGAGCCTGTCCTGCTCTGCTCCTGTCCAATGTGGCCTCTCAGTCCTACCTCCCCAGCTTTCCAGTGTGCTTTGTCCCTACATTTATCTTCCTTCTGTGGTTGGACATGTGACTGAAGGCTTTAATTTATTCACAGCCCTCCTTTTGGTAATTTATCCTTTGTACTCTTTGCTGTCTTGTATTATTTAATTCTGTGAAGCACTCTGGGATTCAGTGTGTGTGAAAGATGCTGTACACAATAACATTATGCTGTATTGTTTGTGATTTGCAGGCCTTCTGGATTTCTAATTCTGATTGCAGTGGTGGTTTGTGTTATTTGTGCTACGGCTGTGCTCGAGGGCCTCAGCTGGATCAGATTTTCCTTCCAGCCCTTTCCCCCAGGAGCTCACATCTCATTGTGCCCTGATTTAATGTTGGCTTGCTTCATTCCATGTGTAATGGTTGGAAATGCAGGACATGCCACATGGATTTGTGGTGTCCTGGTGAAGGCTCAGGACTAAACCTGGTGTCTGACTCCTCATGAGCTGTGGGGTTGCCCTTGGGGAGAAGTGGGAATCATGTCCTCTGGAGGTGGCCCAGCGAGTACATGGGTTCCACCCTCAGGAGGGGCTGTTTGGGGCAGCACTGGAGCAGCTGAAGGAGCACAGTGGAACTGCCTGTGATGGGTGTCTGCTGAGCAGCTGGACACAGTCTGAGCTGGAGGAGCTCATCAGCCTGTTCCTTGTGGGACTGGGAAGTTCAAAATAGGGCAAATCTTGGGGCTGCTGGCATGATGTGCTGTGTTGATGGGGGATGCTGGCTGCTGCCCCCTCCTCTGCTGCCAGGATTGCTGCACCAGTTGCACAGGTTCAGTCCAGATCCTGTGCTTTGTGCCAGGTCTAGCAATTGAGGTGTCTGCACATCTGGCTTACAGCCTACTGTGTGCTGCCTTCCGGGTCTCTCACTTGAGTGGATGCAGGGACAGGAGCAGGAGAGAGGGTAGTAGGTGAGATGGGCTCCTCGAGCAGGGGTGCCCACCTTCAGCTTGGTTCATGCTTTTCCTGAACCTACAGCACTGAAGCTTCCCAGAGTCACAAGTGAAGTTACAGCCCACGATTTCTGTATTGCACTCTTTATCCAGAGCATAAGCTTCCCATCAGAGCAGGTTGTTCCCCTCATCCAAAGTCTGTGCACAGTTCCACTTTATGCACCAAAAGCCACGCTTTAATTTTAGTGGAAGGCTCTGGGCTTGCAGCCTGGTAGAAACCAGGCCTTCCTGTACCATGCTGCAGCACAGGACAAGGAGAGCAGTGATCCAGGGCCTGTGGTGTTAGATTCCAGTACTCCTGGGGCTGGTGGTAAGGGTGGGCTTGGCACATCCAGCTGCTCATGGTTTCCCCCTTTTGCTTGGTCACAGGTACGCCATCGACCGCAGCACCGATGCTGAGAGGATCTTTGACATCGATGCCAAAACAGGTGCTATTGTGACAGGAAAGGTCCTGGACCGGGAGACAGCAGGGTGGCACAACATCACTGTCCTGGCGATGGAAGCAGGTGAGATGGAGGAATGCTGTGTGGAGCAGGGTCTGTGCAGAACTGGAGTGGGGCAGGAGGAGGAATATGGGTGCTGTTATCGCAGGGGGTGGCCAAGACACAAGTGTTAATCAACGCAGAAGTAAAAAAGAAAAATAAATGCAGCAGCACTGAGTCTGACATCTCCCTAGACAACCTAAAAATACTCTTCCTGAGTCGAGCATTAATAAGGGAGCATGGTCGAATAGTATATTTGATGAACACTAATCAAATTTGTGTTATCTCTGCACCATCTCTGCCAGTCATCCCTGCGCAGCTCACTGCCTGCACTCACACCTGCTGAGCAGCACCGGGGGCTCCCGGGGGGCTGCACTCACATCACCTACCTTCCCCAGATCAGTCATGGGCCCTGCGTGGATGTCCTGTCAGCTGGAGCCCTGTGGCACTGGGGGACTGTCAGCACTCACTTCTGCCAGAGCTCTCAGTGTTTGGGACTCATAGATTGTACCTGCACCTGGGTTTGTAGCTCTGGATGCCTTCTGTGTGCTTGGGGGGGTGCAGGCTTGGTACAGAAGGAATGGATGGGAGGTCCTGGCACTGCAGCAGGGGGAAGGGACTGTGGAAGCAGAATGTCCCAGGCACGATGCTGGGAAACAGAAAGGCATTGCCATATTCTTCAGAATTTTCCATATTTTGGATGTGCAAGTCACCAGGGTAGCCTGGGCCCTGCTGTGCTCTGCCTCTGCCCTGCAAGTGGGTACCAGGGAGCTGCTGTGGCTGCAGAACACCTCCTTACCCCTGCTGACATGTGCCAAGGCCTGTCTGTCTGTGGGCAGGAGTCTTCCCCGGGCTTTGCTGTGAGTGTTTCTTTGCTCATTCTTGAGTGTTGAAGCTGCTGTTCATGTTCAAGGAGCCAGGTCAAGGCCTAACTTGGGTCCCAGAGGTCAAATCCTGCCACCCACTCTGGCCAGGCAAGGGTATAGGCCCCATGGCCCAGGAGAGGAGAGGTCAGTGGCCCTGGCCAGACCCCCACTGCCCTGAGGGGATATCTCTGGCTCCGTGGTGCATCCCAGTCTCGCTCTGTGCTGGATGACGGGAGTGACCCCTGCACTGTCTGGCTGTGGCACTGTTGTGAGCCCTGCCTGATCACATCACAGGGAGGGCAGCCCATAGCCGAGCTGTGGCCCGTACTGGGGGCTCCATGGGGAGGCTCTGCAGGGAGGAGGGGATGGCGGCATTGCAGCACAACTCAGCATCCACAGGAAACGTGAGGTGACAAGAATCAGAAGGACAATATTTACACGCTATAGCTAGGATTTTAGAACAAGTCAGTAAATGCTGCAGCTCCCCTCTGGCAGGGAAGCCTGTCAGGCTGGATCGCTTCAAAAGCCAAGGAGACTCTTCAGTGCTCTGACTTCTCCCATGGTGAGCTCTGACTCATTCGTTTTAACTGCCCAGACATTCTTCCCAGTGACATTATCCGTAACGTTTTGTAATCATGAAATATTAATGACTGATATTGAATTTAAAGTACAATTTATGTCTGAATCCTCTGGCAGAAAGGGCAGTTGTAAAGGTACAGCCTTCTGAGTGATGGAGGGGTTTCAGAGCGGGGCTGTGCAGCAGCTGTTGGGATGTGCCTGGTGCAGTGGGATCAGCCATGGCAGTGGGAGCGTGGAATGCAGGGCGGCTGGGAGCCTCCACGCTGGCATCAGCACATCCAGCAGTGCAGTTCCTGGCACACAAGTGTCTGGGCCAGGGGTGCTGGTAGGGCTCTGTGATGCTCACCATGGGCATATGGGGTGCAGCTGGATGCCACAGTTGGACATCACCAACTCCACCAGAGGCAAGTGGTCATATATTCTCTTTCCTCAGTGAGATGCAAATTTGGCAGGAGGAATGGAACAAACCCAAGAAGTGGGAGTCCTGCTGCCCAGGATTGTGCCTGGTGCCTCAGCTCATTGGGACTGGTGGGAAACTGTACCTACTGTATTCCTATGGTGCCAGGGCCCGCTTGATTCCCATGGCACCAGTCACTTGGCCTGGAGTGTGTCACAACAAGATGTGGCATCCCTGTGGCCTCCTCAAGCTGCCCTCCTGGTCTGCTGGCGGGCCTGTCCTGGGCAGGATTTGACCACTGAAGGACAGCCAGCCCCACTGGCAGCACTTGTTCCCACAGACAGCCTGTGGGGCTCGAGCAGCTCCAAACAGGAGCTGTGCCCCGACCCTGCAGAGCCCTGTCTGGCACCCGCTGCTGCTGCAGCACAGACCGTGTCCAGGGTGTGTCCCACCTGCGGGTATCAGAGTGTTTTTGCCCCTGACAGCAGTAAGAAAAGCTGCAGAAGGTGCCCAGCTGTGCCCATGAGCTGTCTGGGCTTCTCACTGCTGGCATGAGGAGCAAGGGACAGCTCTGCCACCCCAGCCAGGAGCTGCCTTGGCTGGCCGGGGACTAGCAGAGTGTTTGGCCTCGCAGCATGGCAGCCAGCAGGAAGCATGGGGGCTGTTCAGCTAATCTAGCCTGGGACCAGGCCAAGCATTCCCACAGATAAATCTTCATCTCCCTCGCAAGCTGTTTACCTTCCTTGGGCTAATATTAGTGATTCTCTTCCTGTTTTCCTCTTTGCTCATGTAAAATGATGAGGCCTTGACTGCTGTGTCCACTGCTGGTAATTGAGATGATAAATCTTCCTGCTGGAGACTGGCTTTAATCAGAGCATTGTGTTTGGATGCAGTTTAATGACTCTCATGCTGCTGAGTTTGGGCAGGACTCAGGAGAGGTGAGAGCCCTTTATATGTTACTTGGCTTAACTGCTGCTTCCACTTTGCTTCCCCTCAGCTGGGAGCCACGTTTTCAGCTCCAGCCTCTGATACAGCCACCTGTCAGACGAGTCATACCCCTGGCATGCCCCTGCTCTGTCCTTGGCACAGCAATCTGGTTTGCAGGCAGGAGCTGCACCAACAGCTACAAACACACCCTGTGCCCCAGAGCTGTGGCATCAGGGCTGGAGAGCAGAGTGGCACATCCCAGTCTTCTGTTCTGCATTTTGTTCTCCCAATTTGCTGAGATAGTGAGGAATAAATTCCACTCCTGCCTCTTCTGACTTCCTTACTAATGTAAAAATTTTGAATTCAGTATTGTACCAATTTGGTCTTGACACAGAAGAGAGGGTTGGATGCTGTGCCCAGCAGTGTCCCTGAGCTGGGCTGCTCCAGGTGCTCCAGCTGCATGTGGCAGCCCATGGTCTCCTGGGCTCTCCTCAGACCCAGAGAAGCTGCTGAGCACTTTTGGGTGTGTGGGGAGGAAGGCAAATGGCATGTGCTGGATTTGGAGCTCCACAGGAGAGGTTTGGGTGTAAATATGCAAAGTGCTTTATTGTGAGATTGTGTGAGGGTCTGGAGGAGTAAGGGCTGGTTCCTGGCACAACAGAAACCACAAGTCCCCTCCTTTCCTGCCACAGCAGGGGTGACCAAGCACTGTCATCCATCCCTGGGAGCTGCTGCTGCAGAGCTACAGCATTGCTGAGCAGTTGCCAAGGGCTGCTCGGTGTCAGTCCTGTGAGCACTCAGCTGTCTGCGACTCAGGGAGAGGGCAAGTTGGTGTTTTGCATCTGAATATTTAAGAGGAGAATATCGTCCTGTTCAGATTACTTACTTACATGATTAATTAAATAAGGAAATACTCTGGGATGTGGATAAAGATTCCCCTGGAGCATCTGACTCTTGGCCTGAGTGTCACCGTGCAGCAGGACTGTGACCATCTCATGCTCCAGAATCCTGTCCCTGCCTGTCCCATCCCTGCCAGTCCTGTCCCAGCCCTGCCTGTTCTGCCATGTGGCACTGGGGCAGGGGTGTCTGGCTGGCATGCCCTGAGCCACGCTGGTGGCTGTGTTGAGGCAGCCACAGATGCAGCAGTGTGGAAGCACTGGGCAGAGCTCCGTCCCCCACACACGGCAGCTCCAGTGGCTCTGAAATAATTCCTCCCCTGTTGGCAAAGGCAGCTGCCAGTCACCAGCCTGGAGCTCCCATACTGCACGGCTGTGCTTCCAGCATCTCCCTCTTGTTCTGTGTATTTTCCATGTCTCTTTCCTCAGTCTTTCCAGATTAATAGCCTTCCAACTCCTGAAGGAAATGCAGAAAAACGGCATGTTTAATTTTAATTTAGGAAAGCGTTTAGGTAGCAGCCTAGCTTTCTCGCTGCTGTCAATCAGGTTTTCTCAAGGCTGACATCAATTAGTTTAAAAATATTGAATGTAATTTTGCCTGACACAACATATTGCAGCCACTGCAAAATATAATTTATTTTAGAAGAAGAAATAATTAAACTAATTTGCATGTCAGTCAGCTGAGCTGGAATACCGAGGAGAGACGCTGCAATGGAAGATGGCTTTTTTCCCTTCCTGTTGCCCTCAGCCAGCACGTGCTGCCCTCACCCCAACCACGAGCCAGGTGCTGCTCACAGAGCCCTGAGAGGGCAGGTGCCTGCAGCACCCACGCCACAGCCTCATCCACCCTCTCTGCTTCTCCTTCTGGCTCTGGGATCTGCCTGCTGAGCCTTTGTTCCTGTGCTGGGGAATTTTGGATGCGTGCCCACAGGTAGAGAAAGCACAGGCCAGAGTTTCTGACCTCGCAGATGTCAATCCTGTGTTAGTTGAGTGCTTTGTGCCTTACATCGCAGATGTGCTCCAACAATCTTAATCGCACTTCTGACCATCATAATATCAGTTTTTATGGCACTGTTACAGAAAATATATTTCAGATATTTTGAAGATAACTTTTTTCAAATACATCCAACCGTTTTTCATTTTTTCCCCTGGTAAATCCAGGTACTGGCTCAGAGGAAGAGGGAAGTTGATAAAGTATTGAGAAACCTTCAAATATACATTGTACAGCCAAAATAAAAAGAAGCTGATGTGTGCCTCACTGGAAAGGTAGACAAGAGTGCAGCAGTTGCCTTTCTAACCTTGATGTTCCTGGACACGTCAAATTTTGACCCCGTCACTGAGGCAGGAGTGAGCATGAGCCTCAGGCTTCAGCAGTTTTTGAAGGGGCAAGAGGAGAGCTTTTGTATGACAGGGTGCATTTAGAAAGGTCACTGTCTCTGAGCTGTGCCCAGGGATGCAGGACGTGAGCCCTGGCTCGGGAGGGGGTCGGTGCGGGTCCCCAGCTCTGTGCCGAGGCGGGTGCATGACCCCGCTCGCGTGCGTGGCTCAAAGCGCTCCCGGCAGCCACGGCTGGAGCTGGGGGAGAGCACAGCCCCGTGCTTCTGCCCGGCTCTGAACACACTGATCATGTCCCTCCTCAGGGGGCTGTGGGAGGTGGTCTCGAAGAGAAGCTGCTTTGCTCAGGGTCACCTGGATGTCCAGACCTGGCACGCATGATCCCAACAGGTCCTGGGGAGGGTTCGGCAGCACTGGGGTTGGCTCCTGCTCACAGCTGGCTCCCACACTGTGGGGCACTAAGGGAGGAACTCGTCCTCTGGGTTACAGTTAAGAAGGGGAAGCACTGGGGTCCTGGGTTCTTCCTCCCTGCAGGCTCTACTTCCTCTCCTCTCTTTCTGCCTTTCCTTGTCTTTCTCTTAGCAGTCCCAGCTTGCTCCAGAGCTGAGCAGCGGGGATGGTTATCCATCTTCCTGTGGGCTGAGGAGGGGGTGATGAAATGCTGTCATCCTCCTTCTAGCAGGAACTGAACCCTTTTTCTTTCCTCTCCTTTGTGGGCATCAAGCGCACACCCCGCCGCCTCCCCGGGCTCCCTTCTCACCCCGCTGCCTCCCGCTTTCTCTCTTCCTGCAAGCAGTTGCAGTTTATTTCACTGCACCAATATGCCTTTTAAAATAACACATAGTTCCAGGCTTTTAGTCACGACTTCTGCCTCCCTCCCCCAAAAACAACTATCTAATCACCAGAGCAGCTGGTCTGGGTGAGAGGGAGTGATAACGTGAGAACCGGGTGAAGGCAGCTCTGGGGAGGGGGCTTAGATTCCTGGCTAATTATGGAGCAGCGCTAAATCTCCTCTCCCCTGGGTCCTCCCCCACCTGATCTGTTGGGGCCAGTATTAATGTTATAGACAAACAGGCAGCAGAACTCCTGCCTGAGCGTGGAGAGAAGCATTAGTTCTGTCACAGGTGCAGCCTCTGGGTAAAACAAAGGAGATGGAGTAAGAGAGAGTTCTCATTTCTGGAGATATATGAGGTGCTTCAGCAAACATCAGGCCCTCCAGAGTGATTTATAATCCTATGGCACGGGCTCCGTCTCCCTCAGCAGTGTGTGTGCAGCTCAGTGATGCTGCAGTGAGTGGAGGTATAAATGCTGCCCTATCCCACGAGCAGAGGGAACCCCAAGGGAGGGGGGGGTCCCCAGGACCACTGCCTGTGGGAAGCTGGGCTGGTGAGAGCCAGGGTGAGAGGGCTGCCCTCAATCTTACTGTGTGACCCCCTCATGCCAGCTGGCGGATGGTGCTGTGTTTAAGTTCAAGTTGCTGATGGCAATAAAAACCCTGGGCAAGAGCCTCATGCCTCAATGGGGCACATTTGATCCTGGGTCACCTGGGCACAGCAGAGGTGGAAGGACAGATCTCACCACCAACCTGTGCCCTTAGTTCATCACAGCTGTTTCATATCCCCAGCTCTGTTTCTCAGACCTCAGATGTTGCTGCCAGTCTCGAGCACCTATGGATCAGGATCCAGGTCAGGGGGTGATTTCACATCCAAGTTTTCTGTCCCATCTTGATGCTGTTTTGCTGCAGCACAGATCCTCACCAGTGGATGGCTGACCCTTATGGCTGGCACTAGCTTTGGGCTGCTCCAGTTTTCCAGGAGTAGATCAGGTGGTGTTTCAGGAGTCCTTGGCACACAGCCCAGTGGTTGGGCTTCTTTTACAGGGTGTAGTGAGGCTGAACCATGCTCTGCAGGTGCTGCTGTCCTGTAGACAGTCTGTGACACAGGCAGGCAGTGGCGCAGTGCTGTGTGACCCTTGGAGCTGGCAGCAGCCACAATGGCCTCTGGACAGATGGGGATGAGGGGGTTTGCTCCCTGATAGCAGCAGTTGGTGCTTTGTCCTGAAGCTCTGCTTCTCCTTCTGTTTCAGATAATCACTCCCAGGTGTCCAGGGCCTCTCTCCGTATCCGTATCCTGGACGTCAATGACAATCCACCTGAGCTCGCCACACCCTATGAAGCTGCTGTGTGTGAGGATGCCAAGCCAGGCCAGGTAGCGAGTGTCCCCCAGCCCTGGTCTTGGGCTGCAGGCAGTGCTCTGGACCAGTGCCAGCCTGCCTATCTGTCCCCTTCTGCCCGAGTCTTCCTGTGCAGCCCCTGTCACACTGGGAGTCACTGCTGGTCCCACTGAGCCCGTCTGCAGGGTCGAAGGCTCGTCCCTCTCTGTGGCTGCAGCCGGCGATGCCACTGGCTGGACCCTGCACGTGGGACCCTGGGAGAGGCTGTGGAGGCAGCACTGGTGCTCACCTCTGCCTTCTCCCCACAGCTGATCCAGACAATCAGTGTTGTGGACCGGGATGAGCCTCAGAGCGGCCACCGTTTCTACTTCACGCTGGCGCCTGAGGCCACCAACAACCACCATTTCTCTTTGCTGGATATCCAGGGTAAGTCCTGCTGTACCCTTGGCCCAGCATCCCTCAGGCTGAGCAGCACCTCTGGCCATGGAGAGGGAGATGGGTTATGGTGTCTCTGTGCCAGCTCTGGGTGCTTCGGGTATGTCGCAGAGCTTCTTGTCAACCTGAAATGGTGGGACTTCCTCAAGGAGGCTCTGCCAGCTTTATTCCTTGCTGCAAGCAGCTACAAAGCTCCTCTTACGCTGTCTGGTTAAGCCTCTGGTATTTTCAGGGCTCTCAGTCCCTTTCTTGATGGGAAATCTCCAACCTGCCTGCAGGCAAGGAGATGATGTGGATTTATAGATGAACACACTCCCATTTTGAGCATTATGATTTATCCCTCTCCAAGGTAAATCCTGGAGCATGGGTCATCTTGGGGCTGCCATGTGGATGGCCAGCCCTGTGCCCCTGACAAATGGGAACAGCTCAAGAGCCCTGGGAGGCAGTGGGGCCATGCTGCAGCCAGCCCACAGCCATGGTGGGTTCTCTGGGACACAGCCTGCAGAGCCTGATTCCCTGTGAGGTGGTGGCTCTGGGGTGCAGTTCCTGTGTTTCCTGAGGCTTATCCTCTCCTTTGGGATGTGCAGCCAAGCAGAGCTGGGGTTCTCTGCATCCCTGGGCTCAGTGGCTCATCCTGGGTGACTCAATGCTGCTGTGAGCGATGGGTTGCCATGCGGGTTCTGCTGGCTGAGCCTGGCTGCTGTTGGGCTTTGCAGGCTGTCAGGTCAGGCTGCACTTGTATGGATAGTAACAATCCAGAAGAGTAGTTACCAGGATGCTTCTTATTTTTGACTCGTGTTTAGGGTGAATTAAGGTGCTCATTGTAACAGTAGGTACAGCAGGGTCCCCTGCAGGTACTGGGACCTTCTCCAGCCACATGTGCATATGCTTGTCACAGGGACCAGCAGACCACATTGAAATTCTTCTTTGGTTTTGGTTTACTTTTGAAACCATTTTCTTTCTCTGCTTTTGCAGCTTTATCCATCAAAAGCCTGGTTTAGTTTGTTCTGAGCTTATCAAAGGAGTCTTCTGCTGACGTAAGATCCTGCTTGCTCAGTTTGGTTCAGCATTATTAGGGATAGTCAAAATAGAAAAGCTTCAGATGTGATGGTAGCCAGGCTGGATATTGCTTTGTGTCCTGAGTAGTACAGCTGTCCCTGGCCTGAGTCCCTCCCCCTCTGCTCCAGGGCAGCTGTTCAGAAGACTTTTGCTTCTTATGATGTAAACAGACTTTAATCCTCAGCAAGATTTTGCCCCACACTCAGCAATTAACTTCTCCCACTTTCTTTGAAGGACCTTACGAAAATGTGCTTGAACATGCTGAGCTACACCTGGGTGTCCATCCCTGCCCAGACCCTCATGAGGCTCCCAGCTCTGGGCCAGCGTGTCTGCCATGGCCAGGTTGCCATCCCAGAGCCACCAGCACTGTTTTGCTCGTCTGGCAGGGCACGTGGCTGGGGGTGTGTATGGGGCTTAGCGGGGGCTGCTTGGCTCCTCGGCTCTGTGTGGGGGTCCACCAGCAGTGGCCCAAGAGCTGGCATTGCAGTAGAAGCAGGACACGTGTGCCACCATCTCCTCTGGAGCTGCTGCTCTCTTGAGTGGGATGAGGCTCTTGTGGCACAGGGTAATTCTTTGTGCTAAACGATCCCTCGAGATTTTTGTGTGGTGTAACACTGCATAAAATGAGTAAAAGCTGGCATCACCTCCCGCCTCCTGCTCTTGGAAAACAAATGTTGTTGCTGCAGGGTTATTCCCAGAGTGTTTGGAGACCCTCCCAATTGCTGAGCAGTGCTGTCTTCCCCAGCAAGCGGAGGTGGCTGCCTGTGCAGATGGAGGCACCCCTCATTCCTAACAGGATGCCTTGGTGCCATCTCCCTCCCTTTGATTTCTGCCCCCTTCTCCCGTCCATTGACTGCCCTGGGTACACTCACCTTTGCCCCTGCTCTCCCAGGTGTCCTTGCTGAATCCTTCCGTGTGTTCCCCCATTGCTTGCCTCTCCTGCATTCACCCCTCTTGCACTTGTCTCTACTCCCCTGTATAAATATCAGTGGTGACAAACTGCTACCACCAGCCCATCTGTTTCTTTGTACAAATTTGTAGCCAGTTTTGAAACGTGATTTATAAATATTGCTTTTGCAGCCAAGGAGTGACACTGATGGATGTCAGCACAGATGGATTCGCTAAGCTCTTGCTTAAATCCTCTCTTTTGCTTTGCACCTACCTCACTTGGCTCCTTCATGGCACCAGAAAGCCACCTCGGGAAGTGACTTGTTCTCAACAGGGTGGGGACCAGCACCCACTCAGGAGCACTCCCGTTGCAGTTGGGCAAGGCAGGAGCACCTGGCATGGTGGGGCTGCTGGGGGGAGCCTGGGGGGCTGTGAGCTGCCAGCAGTGTCAAGGCTCCCTCTGGGGTTCCTGGGTGTGGCACACAGAGCTAAGCTGGCTCTGGTGCTCCAGTTTGGAGACACAAGAACCAAGGGTGTCCCTGCAGGTGACCACATAGCTGAGTTACAGGTGGTTTGCAAGAATTGGGCTTTTGGAAACAGCACTACTGCCTATGGGTGTCTCTCCATGCGTTTTCTCTGTCTGAGGGAGCACTCACACACTTCCTGATTCCTCAGACAAGGAATAAATGTCACCTGTGGTAACAACAGCAATGATCCAGGAAGACGATGCCCATCATATGGAGTGACTAAAGGAAGATACTGAATTAGAGAAGCTGACCACATTAAGATCCAACTGGTGCCATTCCAAAGGCATTCGCCATCCTCTGCTTCCTAACTCGCCTTTTGCTGGATCTTTCTGGCCTGAGAAAATTGATTACAGCAGGATCAAAGGCAATTAAAACCTGAAATCGTGTTCTCCAAGAAATGCTAATTGCGTTGGAAGGGATGGTAGAAAGCATTCAAGCCTGGCAACCTGGAAGGAGTGCTAGGTAATGTGGAGTGACACATGGAGCTACTGACTCCAGGGCTCAAGGGCTCAGCAAGCAGATGTCTGAACTCTCTGCAGGTCTCATTAAGAGCCTGTAATGGGTGATAGAAGATCTGAAAACCCTAACAATCAAAAACACAATGTTAGGATTTGAGGATTGCCTGAGGATAGAGGAAGCCTCCTCCAGCCCCACAGGGATGCCCCTCTCAGCACAAGCAGTGCAGATGCTCATTTGACCCGGGCGGGGGTGGGGTGTGTGTGTAAAAGAGCATCAAATCTCCTCGGGGCTGAGCAAACAGCGAAGGAGAAGCAGTGGTGCTGTGGCCTGGTACCCAGAGAACTCGCGAGAAGGAAGAGACTAAAAGGAAAAACAGGACGTTTCTTCTACCAGCTGTACCAGCTGGGACTGGAGGAGGTCTGCTTCCTTCAGGCAGCTCCGGCAGCAGTGTGCCCGCAGGCCCAGCCGGATGCTGGGTGCTCCTTCCCAGAGCCGGTGCTCCGAGGCTCGGGTACAGCAGAGCAGCTGCTGGAGAAGGGGAAGACAGATGCTCACAGGGCCCTGTGAGTGTGGGAGAGGGAAGGGACATCAAAATCCCTCCTGCTCTTCTAGCGCTGTTTGAGATTGAGTTATGAGAAGGATTTATTAGTTCTGTCTTTGAGGCTGCCAAGAGCCTCTTTGGAGAGGGAGTCTGGGAGACTTAATTATTTTACTACTCCTAGTGACGTTAAGCTACCCACCAGAGCGTATTGCACTTCTAAACTTTCCTCTTAGGGCAGTATTGATGAGTGTCTGTGTGCTCAGCTCACATCAGTTCCTGCCTTGTCCGGTGACCTACCTGCTCCTCAGGTGGACAGAGGGGCCACCTCCTGCCCTGCCGCACAAGGTGATGTGATGTAACACAGGATAATGTCTGCGTGATCAGAGAGAGGGTGACAGAGGAAACCTATGGAGAAAATGTCAATTCGTGCAGCAAGAAGGCAGTGGTAATAGAAGGCTTGGGTTGGGGCACCAGAGGACACTCAGCACAGCCTTTGGAATGGTGTGACTGCAGCAGAAGTTGCAGCTTTGCAGGGACTGGGCAGGAAACCAAGTGTGGAGACCCAGACTCGTCTGTTCAGGAAAGCTGTGGATTAACGTCTGCTCACATTCCAGTGCTGCTCCTGAGAAGCTCTGCTCCTCAGCTCATCACCCCAGAAACGGATTTGGCAGGAAGCTGCTGCGGAGGAAGAGACACGAGGGCTGCGAGGCCAGGGCTGCCTGGGCTGTGCCAATGCAAACAAATCTGCACCAAAACACATCCCAAAGCAGCTGCCATGGGTCAGCTACGTGTAAAGAAACAACGGCACCAAGAGGAATGACAATTGTTTTATAGGAGGTTGCTTTGGATGCATTTTCCAGCATACATGTTCCACAATCAGGGCAAAATTTTCCCAGATCTGTGATAAAAAGGACTACAATCATATGGCAGCAGCACTGCTTCTTTTGGAGTATCTCAGAGGGGAACACAGAAGTCTGTGAGTAACAACCCAACAGAGAAGAGCTCATGGTGGTGGGGAGCAGGGGGTAATGGGCAGGTGCTGGAGGTAGGTGGTCCCTGCCAGGCTGGGCTCTGGCTGTCTAGCCTTGGTGAGCAGTTTCATTGGTGTACATGTGAAATTTCTGTGGATCTCCCTCCTGGAGGAAGGGCACCTGTCACCCTGTTCAGGAGAGAAAACATAGTTTCATGATGTTTAAAATAGTGCTTGTAGTTGTGGTTTTTGTTACTCCCTTGCATCAAGTTTTGGGTCACGGGGCAAACTCTCAGCCCCTTCCTGAGACGAGGTTTCTCTGAGCAGACCTGCCTGTCATGCTGCTGTTAGATTTAAGTACCAGCTTCTTTATTTTGACTTGGTGGGTGGCAATATTTCTTTTTCAGTGGTGCCGGGCTGCCTGAGCTGTCTGGGTTGAGCTGAGGTTGGTGCCTGCTGCTCTGCCACTTGTATGTGCAGTTCCCCTTGATTTCTAGAGACTGTTTCTAAAAATACAGCATGCCTTGTCGCAGGTCGCTAACAGGAGCTGGAGCTGGCTGTAAACAGAAGGGAGTTGCCAGCCTCCTGCTGCATTTCCAGAGAGGTTTGGTGCTACTCCTGCTTTTACACAGTGCTGAAGAGCAGCTGGGAGAGTTCCCAAGCGCTGTGTTCCATCAGCCCCGGGTGAGGGTTGCACTGAGCTGCAGTGGAGGTGCAGGGCTGTGTCCTCGGGGATCCTCTGAGCCAGGATCTGACCCCAATCACAGGCTGGTGACCTGACTGGTGTGACAGTGACAGCAAAGGTGACCTTCCTGGGCTGTGGCCAGAGCCTTGCTCTCTTACAGCACTTTGGTCTGTCCTTTTTGTCCTGTGGTTTTATCTCCACTCGATCCAGGTATCTGAGGCTTACTTTTAGCTGGGCTAGCTAGGAGTTAGTCCTGGCCTCTTGCTGAGATGGTGCCATTAACATTATTTATATCTCCCTGCTATGCTGCAGCAAGGAGGGGGGAGCAGCACCAAATGAGATCTCATTACCTTTGTGCAAACGATTAGCATAACAATAGGGTTTTTTCCTAGCTCATCCTTGGTAGGCCACAGGCAGCTCTCAGATGTTGCTGCCACCACACTTCGTTCAGCCTCCTGTTCCTCCTGACACCTCTGCCCAGTTGCCACGGTGCTGCTGCCACGTGCTGCTCCAGGAGTCTCAGCCACAGTGGCAGGTGTCCTGCAGGACAGGAGACTGTGCTGTGCTGTGCCCCAGTTGCCATGCAGTGCCTCTGGGATCTCCTTCCTGGCTGACCAGTGGATCTTCCCCATCCTGCACTCAGTGCATGCCTGCATCCTGGCTCTCCTCCTGTCCCCACTGTGCCCCATGTGCTCTCCTGCAGCACCCAATCCATACAGCAATTTCCGTGGTGGCAGCAGCCCAAGGGCCAGAGTTGCAGTAGATGTCTTTTCCAGTGGAAAAGCTGATTCCTAGAGAAAGGGGATGGTCTGGCAGAAATCAGGTCTGATGAGGAGAGTCCGTAGACAGCAGCACCTTGCTGTGAGTGGGCCAATCTATGGTTTATTAGATAAAGACTGCAGACAGTCGGCAGCGGCGTGTGACACCTGGCTGCAATTGTCACCTGCTGTTCAGCCCCATCCTGCCCATGCTGCTGCTGGCTGGCAGCCTGCACCACCCCTGAGCAGGGAGTCAATCCCAGTGTCAGTCCCTGCCCCTGCCCTCCCTCCCTGCTCCTGGTCGGCAGCAGCTGCTCCTTGGGTTCATCACTGACACCAGGGCCCTGGAGGGTCCCGTGAAGTGGCTGTGTTAATGGGATCTTAACGAGTTGTGCTGTGCCAGCTGAGCCCCTGAAGCAGCAGGGTGTAAGCAGATGGGGAGGAGGATGCCTGACTTGGCTGGGAGGCTTGGAAGGAGCTCTGCCTGCTCCTTCAGGAGTTACAGAGGATCATTGGGGTATCTGGCCCTCTGGCTGAGGCAGGACCATTCACCCATGGCTCTTGGCTTTGGAAGCAGTGTCTGCTCTTGCAGTCTCAGTGCCACCTGCAGACCCTGTCTGTTCTTGTGTACATGTCAGCAATTGATTTTTATCCTGATTCTGACTCTGTGCCACTCTCAGAGGGTCTTTTGGAAGTTTTTCCCCGCTCTCTGTGCCACCCGCGTTGTTTGTCAGCGTGGTTCAGACAATCATGTGCTGCTGCTCCTGTGCCAGACCCACTCCCATGAGGTGACAAAGGAGATGCCAGGCTGGCCCTGAGGTGCTGCTGGCAAAGGGGAACGTGCTGGAGTGGAGCTGGCCATGTTCAGGCACTCAGACTGCAGAGGGGCTGCCGTGCCAGGGAGCCATGAGCTGGGTCCATGAGATGGAGGAAGGGGAAGCCCTAGGCTCTCTCAGGATAGCTGCTGGAGGTGGTGCAGGAATAGCTGCTGTTCATCCAGAGCACGGAGGAGTTCATGGCAGGTCCTGCAGGCTGATGTGGGGGTGACTTTGCTGCGGTTTTGCTTGTTCCCTGCAGACAACACAGCAGCGGTGCACACACAGAGAGTGGGCTTCAATCGCCAGGAGCAGGATGTGTACCTGCTCCCCATTCTGGTGGTGGACAGCGGCCCCCCAGCCCTGAGCAGCACAGGGACTCTGACCATCCGTGTCTGCGGCTGCGACAGCAACGGGGCCATCCAGTCCTGCAACAGCACAGCCTACGTCGTGTCAGCCACGCTGAGCCCCGGCGCCCTCATCGCGCTGCTGGTCTGTGTCCTCATTCTGGTTGGTGAGTGCCTGCCTGTCCCCCAGGTCCTTCCTGTCCTGTCCCAGCTCCACTCCATCAGCATCACATGAATGTGTGCAGGCAGGTGCTTGAGCACAGTGCTGTGGGCACAGAGCAGGCTCCTCTGCCTCGGTCTCCTCCCTGGTAGCTGCAGCATGGGGGCATGAACCTCAGCCCCTGTTGGGGGGAACCAGTGGGGAAGCTCCCATGTTTGCCACAGCTCCTGCATGCTGGGCTCCACACGGCAGCCAGAGCAGAGCTCCCCGTGCCAGGCAGGTGTGATGCTGCCCAGCAGAGCCTGGAGAGCTGCTGGCTCGCTCCCTGCCTGGACGGGCAGGAGCCAAGAGCTGCTTGCCAGCTGCCATGCTGTACCGACAGCAGGCGTCTCACAACAGATGGAGGGGGGGGTGTGCTCCCAGCATGTGGGCAGGGGTGGCAGGTGTGGGGCACACAGGTGTGCTCTTACCTGAAAAGGTCAGCGTTAGAGCATGTGTGAGTGTGTGGGCAGGACGCAGAGCTGGGCTGCAGTCAAAGCAGAGTGCTGCCCAGGTCAGGACCTGTACCTGGGAATGCTGCTGCCTGCCACACTGGCACAGCTTCACTGGGCACGGGGAGTGTGCGCTTGTGTGGGAAGGGGCTCTGAGCGAGGGGTGTTGCAGTGCCCTCAGGTTTAGTGCTGGACAGTTGATGGATGCAGCTGCTGAGCGCCCTCTCTGGCCCCAGGGCTGGTTCCTGGCTGGCTCTAAGGGCTGTCCAGACACCTGCAGGAGCCAGTGCATTGTTTGGTGAGGTCTCCTCTCCTTGGCACAGCTCCACTCCCTGGCTACCGCTGCATCTCTGTTCAGAAAACCCTTTCCCACAGGGTGCACTTTACACTGGTTTCATTTTCCAACGCAGTGCAAACAAATTTCTGCCTAATTGCCCAAACGAATAAAGTGCACATCGATGCTTTAAAGGTGATGGGCTGAATGGATGATGATCCAGGACACAGCTGCAGCTCGCTGCTCAGGCTCTGTGTCATCTGCTCCACATTCACCCACCCAACATTTGGCTGCTACTGTGAGTCATGCACCCCCTTTTCCTACTCATCTTCTGCAGAACCCATCCGTTTGTCTGCCCAGCTGTGTGTTTATCCATCGCTTCCTGGTGGTCACGCTTCTGGCAAAGGAAGCTCCCAGTCTGCCCTGGGGCCCGGGCAAACCTCCCTCCAAGCCAGTACGTGGCACGGCTGCCGCTTGATGAGCCTGGCTGATGGGAACCGTCTGGCATCCCGGCAGGGCTCCCAGTGCCGGGAGGTGCTGTGCCTCCACACCTGCCACCAAGCAGGGCTTGTCCTCACCCTGCAGGAGCACAGCTTCCCTGAGACTCTGCACCCATCTGACTGTCTCTTCCTTTCCCAGTGCTGGTCCTTCTGATCCTCACGCTGAAGCGACACCACAAAAGCCACCTGACCTCTGAGGATGACGAGGACATGAGGGACAATGTCATCAAATACAACGATGAAGGGGGTGGTGAGCAGGACACAGAGGCCTATGACATGTCAGCCCTGCGCAGCCTCTACGACTTCAGTGAGATCAAAGCTGGTGATGGAGGTGGGGGGCCAGGAGAGGGGGCCCCGGGCAGAAACCCAGCCTCCGAGCTCCATGCCCTCCCGCAGTGGGTGCAGAGCCCAGACCTGGACTTCTCTGTGTTCAGAGACTATATCTGCAGGAAGGTGGAGCAGGCGGATGAGGACCTCTCTGTGCCGCCCTATGACTCATTCCAGACCTATGCCTTCGAGGGCTCGGACTCCCCAGTGCCCTCCCTGAGCTCCATCAACACCTGGTCCAGCGGCTCAGAGCAGGACTTCTCCTACCTGGGGGGCTGGGGGCCACGTTTCCGGCAGCTGGCAGCGCTGTACGCGGGGCGCAGGGGCGAGGAGGACAGCGAGGAGTCCTAGCTGCCCCTCCAACCCCGCGGGCTCTGGGCGCCTCCTGGACTGGGGCTCCACGCCGGGAGCTGCCGCTCGGGAATCGTGTGCCCCTGGGCCAGACTGGCTGCCGGCAAGAGGCAGCACCGTGGGCACCGGGCGACTGCTCCTCTGCAGCTGCCTCCGGCTCGGGTGGGCTCTACACCCACAGGGGGAGGCTGAGGAGCCCAGAGGAGCCACTGGGGTGTCCTCAGCTCCTCAAAGCCAGTCTCCATTAAAGCACTACGCATTAACTTAAGAAGGAGAAAATCTAATTCAAGAGGGTTTGGAGAGGGTTTCTCCCCCACAAATTATCATTTAAATAGATCTGTTCGGTGATCCCCATCCAGGAGAGGAAAAGCAAACCGGGAGCCTTTTGTTGTCTAAATTGTTTTTGTCACTTGAGTCAGAGCATTTAAAGAGCTTTGATTTCTTTAAGAGCTTTCCTTGCAGAGGGAAACAAGCTTTTAACTTCTGTTCAGATTTTCCCCTCCTAAGTTTACTTGCTTTTTGAAGTCTTCCTTCTCGCTGCTCCCCGTGGGGCTCTCGGCTGCCGGCATGGTGTTGGAGGGAGGATGCCACGCTGGGATCACATCCTGCACAGAATGCCCGCTCACCTCAAACCAGGCTTCCCTCCAGTGCAGCAATTGCTTCACCCCTGTCTTGCGATCACAGACATGCTGGTGATATGAAGGGGATCCCCAACACTCCCTGCAGAGCAGACATTGTCTGTGGAGTCCTGGTGTGCCCCACAGCCCCAGTGACAGACAGGGATGGTCCCACCTGTCACCGAGGTGCGATGCTGTGGCCTGAGCCACAGAGCAGCTGGGGCGCGCTGTTGGAGGGGCCCAGAGCAGCACCCCCAGGTGGGCTCTGCCAGCTCCTCACACAGGATCTGGGGTTTGCAGGGCTCCCAACCAGGCACTGGCTGTCGCCAAATGGTGTAAGGACATCAGTGCTCCCTGGTCCACAGTGGATGGGGGAGAGCTGCATTCCATGGAGGACCTTGCTGCAGGGTGCAGGAGAACCCCAGCCCCTGGCTGGGAGGAATAATTCCTGCTTGCACCCAGCTGGCAGCAAAGCATTAACATTAGCAACAGAACAGCCATTCCCAGGAGACATGTGTGAGGCCAGAACCTGCTGGCACTGCTCTGGGGCTGAGCTGGCTGCAGGCTGGGCAGCAGGTCTGTGGCACCTCGGGGTACCCACGGTGTCCCCACCCTGGCACAGTATCCTGCAGCAAACCAGCATGAGCTCCCTGTGGGACTGCTTTTGCATGTAATCCCTGGGTTTGGGAGGCAGGTCAGGAAGGTGCCAGTGGGATGTGCCATTGCTCCTCAGGCTGCAGATGATGCTGGAGGAAAGCACTGGGTGCCCAGTACCTTCCCAGCCTGCCAACTACCACAGAGAAAACTGAACAGCCTGTAGCGTGATGTCCTCACACAGCATCTCAGGCCGTCCTGGCTGGTGCAGCTCCTTATCTGTTCATGTTGGGAAAAAATCAATTATATCATTGATAGGTAACCGATACAGTCTCCCAAGGCCTGACACATCCTGGGCTTGTCATTGGGTTTGTCCTTTTAGTTTAACCACAGGCACTGTTTTCTCTCCTCGGAGACGGTTTAACTGTAAATGTACATGCGTGTCCATTTTTTTACTGTGTGTTGCTTCCCGGCTGCTGGCTGCAGCACGAGACCCGGCAGCAGAGAGGGACAGGACCTGTCTTTGCCACAGTGCCTGCCCTCGGCTGCTCCTGCCCACTGCCACCACGGCCCCTGTGCAGAGCCCCAGCTTGGCTCATACTGGCACCAGGAGCTTCTCGCTCCTCAGGGCCTCTCTGGTCCTGCCGAGGAGGCGATGGGTGCTGTGGCTGGCACCTGTGCCCAGCGTGCTGCTGGTTCACTGTGATGATGCTGGGGACACAGCAGGGCCCTCGAGTGCCAGCTCTGGCCACGCCGTCTCAAGCAGGTGACACCCCGCACCTCCAAGCAGGAGAACGGAGAAAGCCCTCTCTTTCCTCAGGAACGTGTTCGTGTTTTCCCTCTGGGCTGCAGAGCCATGCCCGGGCCCCTCCGGCACTGGCCCTTCCTCCAGCCAAGTGTTGTGCAATAGCAGGGCTCTGTCCTAGGAGATGGGGTCTGACAGGGTACGTGTTTAGCAACCCTCCCAGCGGGTTCTCCCCCATCCCTGCCCGGCCCGTGCTCCCCGGCGCACATGCACGCACGCTTGCGTTTTAGTTCCTATCCCACATGTAAATACGGGAGGAGCGCGGTGCCGAGCGGTCCGGCCGCGCCGCGCTGCCCGCACCCCCTGCCCGCCCCCGCAGGAGGAGCCGGCAGCTGCCACCGTGTCTGATGGAGTCACTTCGGTTCTGTTTCTCTACCCAAATGAAATTAGAAGGTTGATTTCCTCACCCTTGTTATTTTTTCAAGGTCTTTCTGGGCCCTGGAAATAAATTATTTCCTTGTCGTCTAGCCTGAGTCTTATGTGCCTTTTTTGTCCTTTTTCCTTTCCTTACGTTGCCCCGTCATTGTGGTCCCGTTGGTGCCTTCCCCGAGGGGCTGGGTGGCTGCCTGAAGCAGGATGAGTCGTGGCACAGCCAACCCCCGCCCGAAGCATGCTCCCACTGGCAGGATCTCTTGCTTCTTCCCATTTTTCATTGAAATGCTCATCAGAAAAAGCTTCTTCAAGAGAAGGGTCATTTTTTCTCTCTGAATTTGAAGAAAACTGAAAAAAAATGCCCTTGGTTTTCTCTATCCTTTCAGGAGAAAGTTGGGTTGTGCTTTGAGCAGCCCAAACTATTCCAGGATTTTATAATTCTTCTTTGCTTCAGTGTAGCTGGGCGTTGTCAACAGCTTTGGTAGCTGACCCATTCTCGTTTTGGTGATGCTGTGTGTTACAGCAGCGTTCAGCCACTGGCAGCAGCTGAAAAGCCTTCCTTCAAACTCAGTTTTAATACTGATATGATGTAAATAAATGACATTCTGGACTGGTCACAGCGAAATCAGTTGCTGGTGGTTTCCTTGATGGCCTGGGAAGCCTCACTGAGGTGGCTGCAAATGCTCCAGCACCCATCAGTGTGACAATGGCACACCATGGAGGGATGGAGCAGGCACGGAGAGAGGGGACATGGCTGAACTCAGTGGTGGCCTGAGTGTAGGTCAGCAGATAGAACAGGCAGACTTTAAACTGCTCCATAAAGCAACAGTCATTTAAACAGCATCTTGCAGTCCTGGCTCCAAAACAGGATTATTGTTCCCCCAGGTATTTGAGTGTTTCTTTATCCTTCACCATCCCCCTGCCTCCACTCCGTCCTGCTCCCTTGACTATTCACTAAATGTTATGGAAGAAGCATCTGGTGACCTTTGATGATAGCAGTTAGTAGGATGCTGTGACAGAAGGGGGAAGTCTTGAGGCCGGAGGGTTTTCCAGAGGCACAAGGTGTGCTGCCAGACCTCAATGTGCGTGTGGTTTTCCTTCTCACACTTACAATGAATGCCTCTACAGCTGCCAGCCTTGAGGAAGCTTTTCTGCCAGCATCACCATTAATTGCCCCCTCACAGCAAGTCTGTCAGCACTGTGCTCACAGCCGCCTGCTCTGGCAGACCTGGACACTCAGCCCGTTGCTGTTTGCAGAGAGCTGAGCATTGCTGAGTGTTTGCACCCAGGTTTCCAGCCCAGGCCCTTGGCAACAAGAACTCTTCATCCAGCAGCAGCTCTCCAAGTCCTGCTGTCCCACTTCAGGCACTTTGGGTCTCTAGAGGCTGGGGCCTGGAGTATTCTGGGAACTCCACATTGAGGAGGAGGAGGTGTCTGCAGTCACTGTGCTCGTTGCACTGGAGGTGACAAGTGCCTGGCATTGAGTGATGAGCCTGTGCTGTGCAGGAGGATTTGCTTCTTGTGTACTGTGGGGAAATGGAGAGAGCTTAAAGCAACAAATTGCCAGTCAGAACCAGACCCTTCACTACAAAAGAGGAGGATTATTGAGAGCTTTGATTGCAGAAGCATCTGTGAACATGCTTGAATAGCTCCATGCCTCCTCAACACAGCCCCTTCTGAGGAAATTTTCCTATAGCAGCTTCTCTCTCTCCAGCAGTTGCACAACTGCCTCATTGCAGAGCAGGGTAGGGTCCCTCTCCTCCTCCTTCCGCAGGAGGGAAAGCCAGTCCTTGCCTGCAGATGATGGTTCTCATCACATGGGAAGTGACCTGTAGCTGTCTACTGGCAGTACTGGCCGAGGACAGTGGCCCTTGCCACTGTCACATTCTGAACGGGTCCTACAGGGCTGGTGCCACTGTGTCCCGTCAACCACTGGCTGCTGCAGCCCCTTTCCCATCCCTAGCGCAGGGAGGCTGCATCAGTCACCTCCAATGCCTGCACTGAGCCATGGCAAGCTCCAGAAGGCAAGGTGTCCAGGCCTCCTCTAGAGAGGTATTTGCAGAAGATGGATGTGATCTGCTGGGATCGTTAACGGGAAGTGAAAAAAGGGCAGTGATACCTTCACCCCCTGGAGGAAAATCCATCTCTGGTAACGGAATGTAGCAAGGCTGTATCAACCTCTACCTCCTGTTCCCACTGGCGATGTCTTGCTCTGGAAGGTGATCCCTTCTCCCCCCATATCCTCTGAGGAAGCTGCTTTATCACCAGGAAGCTGACTCCTTTAACCACCTCCACCACAGCTAATATCCCATCTCCCTATGTCCTTTCATTTACCAAGCCCTTGAGCTTCCTTCAGGGTTGGTGTCAGACTCTCCCTGCTCAGCAAAATCTGTTTCACATCTCTGCCCTGTGCTTGGTGCAGGCAGCAGCTCTGTCTTGTCAGGGCTCTCTTGCTGTGCCACAGAACTCCTGTTTGTGCTCTCTACTTGCTGTGGCTCTGCTGCCTCCCAGCCCATCCCAGGAGTGTTCCCCATACCTGGAGATGACCTGGCTTTGTGCTTGGCAGCAGCAGTTCTTGCTCCCTGCTCACTGGTGGGAACGGAGCTGTGTTTCCAGGCAGCTGTCACGGCTCTGTCACCACAGCCAGAGGAGTTGGAGAGAAACAAAATCATTGAATTTCGCTTGGCCCTGGAATTGTGCTTCTGGGCAGTCAGTAGGGCTGAAACCACCCCTCACCTTGCTGAGCAGCCAGGGCAGTGTGGTGGAGAGCTGGTGTTCCTGCTGCCAGTGGGACTATGTCCTCTTGGGATGCTGGTGCCATGCTGAGCAGCCAGGCTGGCCATCATCTGTCACGCACACATCCCAGCCTGGGCTTTTTCCAGCCTCACAATCCCTTTCCAGATGAGTGTGGATTTAATGACTGTTCTTCAAATTTTTAGGGAAGTACCTTGGACTTTGCAAAGATGAATCCAGCATGGGTCAGCAGATCTGAAGTAGCTGGGATAGACAGCAAAGCACAACCAGGGCTCCCCACACAGCAATCACACAGCCCTGGCTTTCCCATGGCCCATCCCATCCCACCTGCCCTCCCCAACACTGGAACCCAGTTGGGAGGGGTCAAATCTGGCATTTAACATCATGACATCGGGCAGCAAGAAAGGGTAAAAGCAGGAGCAGGAGCTTAGTGCCTTGGGGTTTGCTTCCTCTGGGCTGTGCAGTGAGTCACACCATCCACCCACCTCTGCTGCTGCTGCGTGTGCCCATCGGCCATGCTTGGGAGGCCAAGTGGTGATTCTTAGACATCCCTCATCTGTAGTCAGTGACAGCAAGTGTTTGTGGCTCGGGGTTGTTAACTGCCCTGTCCAGCTACACTGCAGGTTTATAGGCATCCATTTTTCATCTCTTTCCCTCGCTGCTGTGGAGGAGATGCTCAGGTGAGCATGAATTGGTCCAGCTGTTCACTGGGGGAACAGCCACCAGCCATTTCTAAGCAGAACACATCCCCTTAGCTTGTGTTTGAACCACGGTAATTCATGGAGTTTTAATCCCTCTTCTGCTGGGGGAAGCACGCGTTGCCATCCACCCCGGCAGAGCCAGTCCGCAGTCGCCTCCACCGCGGTCAGGAGTCACTCACCTTTAGCCAGGAGCCAGGCAGCTGTTGAAATCCCTTCACACTGCACGCAAATTAGGCATTGAAAACACTCATTACAGGCAACATGACACGCCTTCATTATTCCAGAATAATTGTCTGAAAAGCTCAGCTCGCAGCACAAGCTTCACTTGGTGCAGGAATGTGATAAAAAGAAAACAGGAAGTGCAATCAATGCTTGTAATCCTTTTAAATAAAAAGGTACTTGCTCGTAGCTGCCAACATCTTTAAAAAGCTGTGATTTCCCCGGAGAGAGCCCTTATCAGCTATGACTGCGTGTCATTCTGGCTGTCTGTCAATCCATCAGACTTCAGTGCCACTGACATTAAGAAGCCAGGCATTAAGATTATCACATTTACCTGTAATGTAGCACAGATTGTGTTGACATTTGGGAAGTATTCCACCACAGGAGCCATTTGACTTCAATGCTTTCTTCCTGAGGAAAAAAATGCTTTGAAATACTCCAGGGCAGGAGCCTGCTCTGCCTGCAACGTGCTGGCATGGGGAGCAGGAGGAGAGTGAGGGTGCACAAGCGATAACCCAGGATGTATCCCAGGAATGCTGCTCTCCTGTTCTTTGGCTGCACCTGGCATGGAGCAGGCAGGTATTTGGGTTGGCTGAGGAGGGTTCCCCTGTGCCCTGCCCTGAGGCAGCAATGGTGCAGCACCTGCTGTGCCACAGGGACCCAGAGAGCAGCCCAGTCTTCTTGCACCCCTCCTTCCTCCTCCTGGCACTCCTCCTCTGGAGAAGGCATCGGCTCTGTCCACAATGGAGAGAGGGATATTCCAGGCTAGGCCATAGAAACAATGGTAAATGACCTAAAATGAACTGATTAATCTTTTTAAATAACTGTGAAACCGTTTTCCAGAAAAAGTTAATCTACTCTAAATGGCTCTGATGCTTTTCTTGGGCTCCAATCAATATGTGGTCGCTTGCTTTTCATGTGTAATTCACAGTAATTGCAAAAGAGCATTTTCTGAAGAAAATGACACTCTGCGAGCAGAAATGCAAAGAGACACGAGGACCAATTGTCTTTAAATCCCAGCACAAGGCATGCTGTCAAACACACTGGTGAGCTGGAGGTGCTTCAGCATCACGGCTCTGTGTCCTAGGTTCTTCTCTGGGAAGCCACTGGAGGTGCAGGAGCATGTTGTGTCCAGATGGCTTGATTTGGAATCTGATCTGCTTCCAGGTCTGGTTGCCAGGGCCCTGACCTGTGGACCCCTAGCCCACCAGCTGCAGAGAGAAGTTGGCTGCAAGATTACAAGGTTAGGCAGAGACGCATCCCTTTCCTGTCACCACAGACATCGCTGGGATCCAGAGGCAGTTGTGCTCCTTGCCAGGCTGTCCCATCCAGGGCTGCACACAGCCAGCACTGCCCATGCACAGCAGCACCCAGCCATCATCCAGGGCCTTTGGCGCCCGGGATGGGTCTTATGTGCAGAGCTGGTGCAGTCCAGCAGAGATCACATTCCCAGGTCTCTCCTGTCCCTCTCATCTCCTGCTCGAGTTTGTACCTGCCAGGCTTGCTTCATCCATGCCCAGCCTCGAGCCATGGCTGCCTGATGGTTGGACAGGCATCCCCTTCCAAAGAGTCTGTTGCCTTTCCATCATATGCTGTAAAACCAGAGCATAATTTTCCAGGATGTCATTCTAATTCTACTGAGAAAGCTTATTACTTGTGATTTACCCATAAAAAAAGCCCGGTGACTTATGCCGGTGTGTCTGTGGGTTTGCCCATCAATCCATCACAGCAGCAGGCTCTCCGCAGGGCAGGGGGAGCGGATCCAGGGGCTGAGGTGAGCATGCCACTGTGATTGACACTCTGCTTTTACCGGCCATAAAACCTCTGACATATTCCTTTTGGCTCTGTGCGGATCCGCACTGCTGAGCTCCAGCACAAATGTCATTAAAACATGTTCTACCCATGGTACCTATAAATAATTGAGGCAGCAGGTCTGCCCTGAGCTCTGTGCTGCAGCTTTCTGCTCCTCCAGTGAGGGGGCCCTGGGAGATGACCTCTCATTGTCCCACTCACAATCTTAGACATGAAGGGGCACCTGAGCCTTGTCCCCGCACTAATTTCTCTGCTGCATTGGCAGGCCATCCTCCCAGGGCTGGCGTCTGGGCTGCTCCCTGCAGCGAGGTGAGTGCAGACCATCAGGCTCCAGACCTTGCCTTTATGGGCCATGAGCAGTGCCTGGCTCCTGCCTGGGGCAGTGCCTGGCTCCTGCCTGGGGCACTGCCACGTATGGATGTATGGGGAGAACCTGGCACATGGGCAGAGGAGCCCAGTGATCTCAGTGACTCAGGAGCAGTTCCTGGCTGTCAGTGCCCACCACTTCCCAATCTGCTGAAGTTTCCAGAGCTGCCCAGGGCAGCACCTGCAGGTCTCACTGTGACAGCACATGGCCAGCGCAGTTAATGCTATCTGAAATAGCTTAATGTACTCAAATGCATTTCCAATACTGTCACTAAATGTGTGGGAAATTCACAATCCATGGCTGAGAATGCTTGTTGCTGCTGTGGCCTTGGAAGCACAATCTGTCCCTGAGCACAGCTTTCCTCACTCACCTGGCAGGGCTGGTAGGAGCTGGTGTGAGTCCCACCATGGTGTAGTACCTGCCACCCATTCTGTTCACCAGTCAGACCACTCCAGCCCTTCTGCAAGTCCTGGCACAAAGGGCAGGTGCAATCTTTGATCTGGGCTCCTGCAGGCCATCAGGAATGAGCTGTGGGCTGGCAGATGAGCTTGCAGGCAAGTCTCACCCATGTGGGATATGCATGTGGGACACCAGCAGGTTGCTCTGTCCCTGTTGAGAGGGGCAAGCTCACACCTTCAGCATCAGCCCCCTACAGCTCCCATCACACGGTCTGGCTCCCTTCATGCCCACAAACAAGATTTTCTTTCCTTCCTTCTCATGACAGCCACCAGCTCCCCCGTGCCAGTGGGAGTCATTAGCAGGCATCACGCTGGGAATGTGCAGTGTAAATATGGAGTGCTGATATCCCACTTTGCCATGCTGGAAGCAGCAACCCCGGATTGACGCCATTCCCCTGGCAGCTCACACCCATCATCCTGACCCTGGATGCTCTTCAGCTCCACAGGCTCCTTCTGGCTCCCTAGCTAGGCTCAGGAGTGCACAGTGCAAGAGAGGTGTGTCGTGGCCACACACGAAGGCAACCAGGGGCTCACCCATTGCCCAGCACAGAGACACACATGGAGACACAGCGAGGTGTTCTGGTGATGGAGGAACCATCTCCTGCCCCAGGGACACATCCTGGACAGCAGGACTGAGCATGGCTGTCCTGCCCCGGCACACACATGCACAGGGCCCTGGGCACGTGCAGAGGCAGGTGCTGTCTGCGTGTGGAGGTGTGCAGCCATACGGAAGCATGTGTGTGCTGAGGCAGACGCTGCGCTGTGCAGCGCGTGTGTGCCCTGACAGATCATGAAGGTGTATTAAATAGCAGCTGTCGGGCTCTTCCCGAGCACAGCGGTAACACAGTTGGGACCATTGTGATGTCTTCTTAATTTAAACTCGTGTTGTCTTTTAGCCACGTGCTAATGAGGGCTAATGGGAAGATCAGCTTGCTGTTTGCCAGCATTGCCATGGCCCTGTCACATCCTGCAGCCTGGCTGTCCTCACTGGCTGGTGTCTTTCCCTGCCTTGCTGCTCTGATGGGAAGAGGGACTCAGGGTCTGCTCATGTGGCATGTCAAAAACCGCTCCACCAAGCCAACTTCTCTGACCACAGAGCAGCAGAACTCATTCAGGGAGTCACCTCCTGGTGCTCTCCATGGGCAGCCCCCGGGATCTCCAGGGCTCCCTTGTGTCACAGCATCAACAGTCCCAAAATCTGGATTGGCCCCTGTGGCTGGGACACCCATAGTGCTGCCATATCCCCTCCTGCCTCGGCAGCCCCGGGACAGCCACATGCACCCTTGGAACCCTCCTCATAGAGAAGGGGCAGCCAGCTACCCATGGAGCCTGTGTCACCCCTCGTGCTGCCCCGCTGTGACTCAGGGTCTGCACAGGACACAGCAGTTGCTGGTACCTAGAGGAGCGATGTTTTGACCACAGCTCAGTAACTTTACATCACCTGCATGCCCATCCTGGCTTGCATGGCTGCAGTGCTGGGTGCTTGAGGACAGAGCAGCTCTGCATGGGACATATCTGCTCCACAGGACTGGGGCCCAGTATCCCTCTCCCTGTGCCTGTCTCCTGCTCTCCCTGCTCCGCAGCCACAGGTGCCAGCTGCACAGCAGGACACTGTCCCAGGGCTGGTGGAGGGGCTGCCTGATGGGTGCCAGCACCGACCTTTCGGAGCGGGAGCGGAGCGCAGGGAGCTCCATGGAGGCAGCATCCCTGGAGCTGCTTCTCCCAGCACTAACCCACACATTTATCAGGATTAATGAAGCGTGCAACAAACGGATCGGGGAGGCAAAGAAAGCAGCGGAGACCAAGCCAGCGGCTGGCAGCAGGCAGGAGGGAGATGAGTGGGTGTGTGGACCAACGGAGCTGCCCAGGGCTGCACAGGAGCAGCACACCTCCCTGGGTCCGTGCTCCCAGATTCCCACATGGACATGTAGGAATGCTCACGTTAGCTCATCATCGTGCACACAGGCAGGAAGAAAAGAGAGACAGTGCTACCAGAGATCAGCCATCAATATTTGAAAAAAAGCCATTGAATACTAACACAGCCACTTACGCCGTATTTGCATACTTGCTTAATAAAAAATTATGGCCATTCAAAGCCCAATCATTAATTACCCAGCATATTTTTGTTTAACTCCCTCCCTTTTTTATTACAGACTAAGCTGTTTTCCTGCTTATTCAGCAAAAATTCTCTACTCTTCCACCAGGACGAGACATGCAATAAATATGTACTTATTAAGTGTGCATTACAACTGCACGAGCTGGGAGAAGTAATAACAGGCCCAACATAAAGCTGAAGTATTTATGCATGTACCTAGGGCCACTTTAGCTATTTATTTTCACAAAGAAATTAAATTAGATAGTTTGATAGCTCTCAGTGTGATTATGGTGGGAATTTACTTAGGCCCCAGCCTGTCAGGTGGGGATGGGTTTGAAGGCACAAACCCATGATGAGGACAAGCTGCAGACATCCTGCCAAGCCAGGTGTGCTGGGCAGGACTCCCTGCCAGGAGGGTCAGCGCCGAGCCGACCTCCTCTGCCTCCCAGCTGGGAATCCCGTGGGGACACCAGGCAGCCAGGATGGACACCCTGCAAGCAGGATGAGGCTGCCCACTTCTGGGACCACAAGTGACTCTTTGTGGGAAAAACACAGTGGTACAGTGTCCTTGGAGAAAAACTGTTGGGATGTGAAGAGGGACAAATTTTCTCAGAAAAATTGCCTTTTCAAACCCTTCTCACTTGAAAGAATCCCAACGCCTTTGTGAGTGTTTAACACCCACTCTCCATAGATGCCTTTGACAAGAGATGTGACACCTGCCCCGGACAGGAGAAGGGATGGGGAGGGCGGGACCGCCCCCCTCCGCGCCCCCCAGCCCTCTCCACCCTGCGGGAGGCCCCGCAATTAGTGAGCGACCTGATTAGCGCTGATTGCGCACACGCCGCCTGCAGCGGCGAGAGCTTGCGGTGCTACCTGCGGTGCTGCCTGCAGTTCTCCCAGCTCTGCCCCACCACGACCCTGCACCAGTCCCGGGGGCCACCCCAGGGCACAGCGGAGGGCACCAAGCCCCGGGGCACCAAGCCCGGGGGCTCTGAGCCTGGAGGGGACACTGAGCCCGGGGCCCGCTTGTTCACGTGGGGCTGGGACTGCCTGCAGCACCCCCTGCTCCCCATGGAATTGCTTTCCCCTTGCGCTTGTCCCCTTGGTGTCTGACATCCCCCTGTGCCTGTCGTCCAGGTTCCTGATGTCTCCGAGTTATTAAAGACGGGATTTTTAAATAGCACAGAGGATGTACAAGTTTTGCGATGTCAGCACGGGGGAGTGACAGGAGCTGCTGGGAACCAGCCCAACCTCGCCAGTGACAGTGTCCCTTAATTACAATTGATGACCTGGCACCTCCCTTCCCTAGTGCTCATCAGCTCATTGCCTCGAAACGGGACAATGGGACCCCAGGCCCTATCCAGCCGCTCCCCGAACCCAGGCACAGCCTGCTCTGCTCCTCTGATTGCCCACGTTTTATCCAATCTAAAGGAAACACTGGCAAGATGCCTGCCCATCCACGTGTACCACGGCACCGTGGTCCTGGTCATCCTGTGCCCTCTGGCAGCTGCTTCCAGTGAGGGCTCGTAGAGAGACCAGCAGCTGCCAAGCACGGGGTGGTGCTTGCTGGCAGAGGAGTGAGAGGAAAGCTGCCTCTGCCTGGGGCATGGCTGGGGTGGAAGCACGCGAGCTGAGCGCCGGGGCTGACCGTGGATGGGCCAGCTTGCCAAGAGAAGTGTGAGAACTGCAGCTCACTGGTGGAACAGGAGGGAGCACAGCTCAGCAATTACAGCACAATTAGCTCAAACAGCAGGTTGATTGTAAATTGCAGCTCTGTGCCAGCTACAAGTGCGGAGCGAATGGCTGGCGGGAGCTCTCCCGCAGCCCGGCTGTCTCTGCTCGGGTCTGAGCCAAACGGGAGGTGTAGGGCCATGGCCCACAGCATCCCCCGTGGGGTCTCCTGGCACCTGGCCCCACAACCTTCCCCTTGAGCTGCTGTGGACACAGGAGAGCTGGTGAGGAGCTCTGTGGCCTTGCTAGTACAGTTCCTCTATGGAGAGCTGCCAGGAGCAGCTCTGCAGACAAGAGCTGTTGGCCCTTCTTGGGGTCACAGGGTATAAGAGCCATGCTGCCTTCCCAGAGCATCCCTGTCTCCAGAAGAGCTCCTGGGCCTCCCCTGCTCCATGCTGGAGCCTGAACTGCCACTGGCTTAGAGTCCAAATGAGCAGTGCCACCCACGGGTCCCCAAACCAGGTGTGAAGGGTGCAGCAGCCTTGCTGGAAAGTGGGTAGTTGTAACACTCCTCCTGCATCCTGTATGCATCCTGTATGGGGAGCAGCCATAGGGGAGACCACCTCTCAGAGGGGGACCCCCAGACCGGTCCCTGTGGGGCAGGGAGGGATGGCTGAGCGTGGACTCACCTTGCAGAACCAGCCACAGCCAAGCAGGGAGTGCAGTTGTTGTGCTGCCAAGGGGATGTGTGGCAATGAACACATGCACTTCTTTTGGGAATGACTGCCTCAAAGCAGCCTGTTTCCTGCACCATCCCATCCCACGCTGTCCTGCCTGATGTACATAGGACAGGCACAGTCAAGGAATAGGAGGGGGCCCAGGAACGGGCTGTCTCTCATGCCCAAGCAGTCATCTGCCCTAGCCCTTGTGCAGAGGATGAGGCAGCCTGGCTGCCCTGCCTGGCCATGGCGATGTGGCAGGACTCCTGTGCAGCCCCAGGAAGGGACAGGCTTCTGGGGGGCCACAATGGAGCCCCACTCGCTCAGCTCTGCTGGGGGAACCTCTGGTACAGGTGCAGGGGGGCTCAGTGCTGCCCGTGGGGCTGCCAGCAATCCCTGTCCCCAGGGACAGCACCTCTCTGAGGGATGGCAGGCGGATGCTCACAGCCAGCTTTGGGGATGGCCGTGCCCTCAGCAGGGTGTCCCATTGGCTCTGTCCCCCAGACTGTGCTGGCAGAGGGGTCAGCATGCGTGGAGCCGTGTGCTTGGCAGCAGCAGCAGACGGACACCGAGTCTGTGCCAGGGAAGGGCAGGAGGGGCCCTGTACCCCGGCTGTCCCTGTGCGTGGGCTGCCGAGGGGCCTGGGGCGGGCGGGGGGCAGCGCCTGTCAGCCTGCTGAGGCTGATGCCTTCCATCTCCGAGTTACTGGCTCGTGTCAGGGCAGAGCTGGAAATGTCAGGGACTGCTGCAGGGTGACCGTGCAGAGTGGCAGATGGTCAATGATGGATTTGTCACTTCAGATTCAGGCGGTTTTTAAATATTCAGCAGAATCGGAGGTGACAGCTCATGGCAGCAGGCAGAATTTCTGTACGTCTCGGTAACACCTCCTGGCCCCCTGGGAGGCGGGGCACAGCAGGACAAACCCCGGCACCTCGCAGCAGTGGCTGGGGAGAGCACAGGCTGGGACCGTGGTGTGCATGGCCGGGGCTCCCTGTGCTCCCCGTGACTGGTGCCCCAGTGGTGGTGCAGGAAGGAGGCTGCTTCTGTGCTTGTTCTGCTCCAGCTGCTCCCTGCGAGCTGGGATCCAGGTAGCCCCTGTGCTGCCCATAGCCACCCCGCTTTGTCAGCACCAGTGGATTGGGGTGTCTCAAGAGCACAGGGGGCTTCCACCAGCTCCACACAGGAGCTGGCGCTCCCCAGCCCTTTGTAAATTGTAGCCATGGCAGCCACATTCTGAGGAGAGGCCCAGCAAGTGGCAGCGTGAAGGAGGCTCCTGAGCCAGGAAGAACAGGGATCTGGGCAGGCTGGCAGTACAAGGGGTGTGGGCAGAGTCAGGGGCAGGCTCAGCTGAGCATGCAAAGTAGCTGGGTCAGCAGGGAAGAGAGATGGAGTTCGGCACAGCCCACAGAGAGAGTCATGCCTCAGGACAGGGAACAAGGTGCCTGCTGCGCTGCACACAGGTGCTCTGCAGATTCACAATGGCAGCAGCACTAAGGCAGGGCCAGTGCTGCAGTGCTGTGCAGCAGGTCAGGGCAGACTGCTGAGAGTGATGCCTTCCACAGCTGCTGGCATCAGCCCGGGTCCCACTGATGGTTATGAGGAGCAATCACTTGGCTGGTGCTTCTTCCCATGGCAAAAGTCATTGTTCAAAGATCCTGGTCAGGGCCCCTGTGGTATGTGGGAAGGACATGGCCCTGCAGAGCCAGCACAGGAAAGGTCCTGGCTGATCCAAGGGACATGGGGCTTCCCCTCCCTGGGGATATGTGTGGCTATGGCCACTGGTGGGAGGGGGGCAGCAAGGTCACTGCAGTAATGAACACACCAGCCCTTGAGGGCAGGGGATGCAGTGCCTGCTGCCTTGAAGAGAGCTCTGCTCATGCCAGCTGGATTGGCTTGTCTGTCCCTGTGCCTCAGCTCATCAGGTGCAGCCCCGGCCGCAGGGACCTGCTGACCACGCATATTTGCATCAAACTTTGCTAACAGTGTAGGTCCTCCTGTACATCCACCATGTGTGCAGGCAGGTCTGGGTAACCTCCCTGCCTCCCCCCAGCCCAGGGAGTGGTGCCCTTGCAGTACAGATTTGCAGTCCAGGCTGCCCATGTAACCTGGTGGGTGGGCAGCACTGAGAGGGCTGTGTCCATCAGGGCTGTCTCCCCATGCCCCAGCAAGGAAAAGCACCTTGGGTCGGGAGTGAACGGGTGAAACTGCAGCCCCTTCCTGCCACTGCCCAGCCCTGCCAGGAGCCTGATAGGCAGTCAGTGATTAACGCTGAAGTCAAACCCTTCCACCAGCTCCAACCTGCTGCAGCACTGCAGCCCCCACCAGGGAACCCCGGGAGTGTTCACAAAGCACCCTGAATGTCGTGGCTCTGCAGCACCGCCCTGCTCCACAGAGCTGACTCCTCTTCATTACTGTGTCTGCTGTCAACAGCCTGTTCCTCTCTCCTGCACGGGCTGCATGATCACAGCAGCTTCCAGCAGGGACAGTTCTCTGCAGCCCAGCCCAGTGCCAAATTCTTCCTCCATTAGGTGCTTCTCTGATCAGCAAGCAGAAGGCAACTTGCTGGTCAGCCTCCTGGAAGAGCTGAGCTTGGCTCTGGCTCCAGCCTGCGCTTAGAGCAATTTAATATCAGCAGCAGGAGGGGATGGGGAATTAATTTTGGTTGCTGCCACCCCTTCAGGCCACACCTACGTGTGCTGGGTAGTGCAATGTGCTGGCTCCCTCCCTCCTCTGCTGGAACAGCTGCTTGAATTTCCTTGTCCTGCCTTCATCCCTCCTTGCATTAACTGTTTCTCAGCCACAAAACTCTGAAGGGCTGCAGCTGGCTCTGCCCAACAGGCTTGGCCCTTCTGTTGATGGAAAAGCACAAAGCTCTCAAGGAAAGCACAGGCCATAAGTCAGGGGCAGCAGCATCAGGCAGCCCTTGGCTCTGAAGGGGCCATGCAGAGCTCATGAGCACAGCTCAGGTGCTGGTGGCCACTAGCCCCTCCAGATGACTGCAGGGGAACTCTCGGGTGGGTGCAGAGTCCAGGCTTTACAGAGCAGCCCCATGCAGCAGCAGGGTGTCAGGTCACATAGCACAACATGCTGTGTCCCCACCCCTGAGAGACGGCGTAGGTCTGGGGGTGATGGGTCTGGGGGGCACTGCCTGAGGAGGTGGGGCTGAGCACTCGCCCTGCAGAGGGGCACACGGCTCCAGCTGGCTCTGAAGAGGTTAAATCTTTCTAATCGCTCAGTAAGACCTTCTCTAAGAATTTATCTACTTCTGCCTTCCAAGAACATATGGATAAAATCCCCCTGAGTGGGACTTACATTTATAGCATCTATTACTGAGATCAAGGTTAATCCAGAGTAATCTAATGGGGTGAAAAGGACTTTATATAAATCTGTTTTAATCTATGGGACATGATAGCCTGACAAGGCCATCAGAACACTCCTGTGCCACTGCTGGGGCAGTGAGAGGTGCCAGAGTTGCACAGGGGATGTAGAAGGGAGAGCTGGCTCATCCAGCACCCACCAGTCCGAGTGCAACGGGGTCAGGAGACTGGCAGGGCTGGAACACGGCTCACCGGGCCCAGAGCCAGGCCAGCTGTCCTGGTGTGCAGCTGCTGCCAGTGCCTCCAGAGAGACTGAGTGGCCCCCTGTCATGTTGTGCCATGGGACAGGGAGGCTGTAAATGCTCCAAATTAAGAACCATCCATGATAGGTATAATTGATCCACGCTTAAAAAGAGGGGATTCAGCAGAGAGAGAGAGAACTTCAGTGGTTGCCAGCACTGAGGCCACATCCTGTGTGCTTGCCCATGCTGAGGACTGGTGCTCCACCGGGGCTGGTGCCTGCAGCACGTGCTCAGGGCATTCCAGGTGGGCAGAGAGGAAGGACTGCCCCTGCCAGGATGTCACACTGTGGTCCCTACTGCACCCCACGTCTCCCACAGCCAGGTGAGTGCAGCCACTCTAAGCTGTCTAGTGCCAAGCACTGCTCCCTCTGCTCCTCATCCTGCCACCACCGAGCTCACTCCAGTCCCTGAAGCTGTGCCTGGTGTCTGGGGATGTGCTGTGCCCCAGCCAGGCCTGGTGCTGAGGGCAGCCCATGCCTGCTGTCTGCCCTGGCAGCAAGGCACAGGAGCGAGTCCCACAGATACGGGAGGCCAAATAAGACAGTTCTCCAGAGCATGGCGTGTCATTTTACATCTGCTCAGATGGAGACTAAGTTATCCAGGTCCCTGAGTCCCAGACCCGCCAGAAGACAGTATCTCAGCTAAACGATGCAAAAATGATTTAATGGAGGGAACTAATCAAGGAATCCAAGAGAGACTGCTCACCAAGGGCTGATGCAAGATTCAATTAAACTGCAGCCTTTGTGGGTTCACCATTTTAATTTTCCACAAATTAGCTTAAAAAAGGTATGGAAATGAAGATATTAGATTTTTTTTAAGTCAAAAGGAAAAATCCTTTGAGGATTATATTAGCTATTTCGCTTTAACAAACATAATTTCTATACTCATTTTCTTGTTTTAATCTCAGCTGTTGAGATACTCTTTCCATTCCAGCTCCAGTGTCAGTGTGGAAGGCTGTTAACCCTTCCCAGAGCAGGTCCTACAGCCTGGCTGCTGCAGTGCCCTGTTCCCATGCCAGCCACGGTGCTGGGGCCAGGGCAGGACAATGGCACGGGAATCCTCCTTGGACAGCTGGGTTCCAAGGCAGGAGCACTAAAAGAAGCAAGTCCAGCCCCACAGTAGTGATGAAGATGCCTCCCCATCTCAAGGGCTCTGCTCGGTCCCTGCCTGTGCCTGGCCAGTTGGACAGAGGCTGGCTGTGAGTGATTCCAGTGCAGACAGGGCTGTGGATCCACCCAGGGCTGCAGCAATGCTAAGCTCCAGACACCCCACGTTTCCTGTAACTTCACCTGCTCTTGCCCTCAGGCAGCTGGAGATAAACACAGAGTAACAGTGTTGTGTGTCGGCTGTGATTTGTCTTCTGCAGGAGTATGTCTTGCACTAAGGATCTCCTGTGGGTAATAACAGCTGCTGTTACGGCCCTGCCTCCGCTGGCACCTGCTGGCCTGGCACGGCTGGCTTTCTCCTGCCCTGTGTGGTGCAGCTCCAGGGCTTGGCTGGAGGCTGCTCTCTGGCAGGAATGGTGCCTTGAAAGTGTCAGGGCTAGTGGCTGGTTCATCGGGCTTTGCCTGGCCAGACAGCCTGGATCCTACCCTGAGGAACAGTGTTCCCCTCCCTGGGTTCCTGCTCTGCAGTGGAAAACAAGTCCCCATCAGCAGCATCACTTACTGGTGTGGGGGCTTTGCCAGGACCACAGTGGGTCTGGCTGGGCCACCCTGGCCAGGGCTGGCATAACCCCAGGTATGTACCACAGTGCTGAGGAGCATCATCCACAGGCCCCCTGCTCCCAGAGTGGGGTCAGCTCTTCCCTGCCCTCTCCTCCCAGCACTGTCTGCACCTCTGGCACTGTCCATCAGGTGCCACATCCACTGTCCCAGTCTTCTTGCACCTTCCTGTCCTGCACTGTCCCCTCCTGGACCCCTCTTGCCCCATGGCAGCTTCATCTGGCTCCTGGGTGACCTTCAGCTTGCAGCTCCTGGAAGCACTTCCCTGTCCCCTTCCTCTGTGCCTCAAGTGGAACGGAGCTTCATTTGTCACTGTCTCTTTTAAAAGGTCCAGTCTCTTCCGTGGGGTCACCTGGCTGCTTTGCCAGCAGCTCCTTGTGCTGGCACAGCTCTGCTGCAGCCACCGCAGCTGCCAGTCCAGGATGCGTCATCCCTGTCCCCTTGTCCTTGGGGTCCTGCGTGGTCCCCTCTCTGCCCATGGCTAAAGTATTCCCAGTTGGAGCCCAGCCCACAGGTGGCTGCAGCACACAGCTGGGGCTCAGGGCATCCCATCCCCTCCTCGTGGAGAGGGGCAGCAGAGCCAGGGACATGGGGCCTCCCTCTCCTGCACCACCCTCCTGGAGCAGTAGATTGTGCAGGGCTGGCTTGGCATAGGTCTGGCAGTGGAGGCTGTGGCTGGGACCCTCCCCACCCTGCACACATTGAGCCCTGAGTGGAGTTCAATGCAGAATTAATTTGTCATATTGACACTGATCGTTTATTAGGGAGCAGAGTGGAGCCCATTCATTTGAACAGAAAACATTTCATCTTATCTCCTGCCTTTTCATGCCTCAGCTCTCACTCTTTAACCTTGGACAACGAGACATTCATAATTTCCTCACTGGCTCTATGGCTCCTCTAGATAAGAAACTTATTTTTTAATCTTTCTTTCTATTGAATTTTAAACATGTTCCATTACAAAACCTGATGCACATAACAACATGTTTCGCCCAGCATTAATGTGGCCATGCTGGGCTGCAGCCTCTGCCCCAAGCTGGGCTCCTGACTCTGCCATTCCCTGGGGCCCGAGGGCCAGGGAGCAGCTCTGCTTTATCAAATGGTTGTAGGGGCTCTGGCAGTGGTGCAGGGACGGGCAGGGCACAGGCAAACCTCCGCTCTGGGGACAGTGTGACACCGGGGTGCTGCCTGCAGGAGGGTGCACAGGTCTGCTCTGTCCACTCCAGGGATTGCAGCCAGTGGGACTGCAGGGGAATGGGTGCTACAAGAGGAGCATGCTGTCATCACCTGATGGTTTCAGCAATTCCCATTTGCTCTAACATGGTCTGAGCTTGGGAAAGCATTTCGTGTTTGGGGATGCTCACTGGAGAGCCAATGCGTGACTGGGAGCTCTTGCAGCCCCACACATGAGCCCCACTGCAGCCCCACACAGCAGTGCAGGGTCTACCCCAGCCCAGGGCCATGAGCAGCTGCAGAGAGATTTGTCTCATTTCCAGTCCACAAAGCTACTGCCCCAACAGCAAATAGCCCCACCAGGGCCCCTACAAGGAGAGGCCATGATTGCTTTCCATGTGCAGGAGAGCCACAGAGATAAGGCTTTCACCTCCAAGGCTCTGCTGAAAAATTAGGGATGGGAGGTGGGAGGGAGCAAATTGAGATAAATGAGTGTGCTGCATGGCATCCTGCCTGCAGGATGCTGAAATAAAAAATCAGTAAATAAAAAATCACCAGTCTTTATCTGGTCAGAGCCTGAATGGGCTGTGTGATAACTGTAACGGATGAGCCTGCCATGAGGGCTTCTGAGAGGGACCTGCTGGCCCTCATGCCACGTGGCAAGGCACCTGCTGGCACTGGGGACACAGCAGTGGCATGCACAAAGGGCCAGGGCAGCAGCTCTGCCGTGACACGCTGGGTCCTGTCCCTCTTAGTGCACTGTGCTGGCTGCTGCACCAATCCCAGGTGGCTCTGGGAAGGGCTTGGCTCCTTCCTCAGTGTGAAATGCACTTTTCCAAGTCGTCCTTCACAGTGAGAAAAAGGCAGATCAGATGCCGAATTAGCCTGCGAGAGCCGTGTTCCCGTCTCTCTTATCTAACTCCCTGTAACAAGCTCTTTGCATTTATTCTACCAAATGTGCTGCAGAATTGCGTTACAGCTCATGGCTGCGAGCCATCTGTGGAGAGAAATCCAGTTATACCTTGTATAATAAGTTCCTGACAATCTTACAGAGGACTCCGGGTCATAAAAGTCTCCCAGTTTTATCGCCAGTAACAGACACGGAGAGAAATTAAGTTGTCTTATCAAATTTAGATAATATATATCCCTCTGGAGTGGAAGGTTTCTGATGGATCTTTTACAGTATTAGAATATTTAGAGGGGTGAGCAGAAATGCACAGTGGGGGTGGGAGAGCAGTGGGGTGCAAAACACCCAGGGGCACCCAGGGGGCAGAAGTCTGGTAGCCGCTGGGCAAAGACTGGCCCTGGGGAGCCCTTGGAATGCAAAAGGGAGGCAAAGGCTGTTAGCAGGCAGGAGCAGTTCTGAGACGTGGGCTCTGCTCCTGCCTAGCTCACCTCAAGCACTCTCACACAGCTATTAATGAAAGCAATAACCTCCAGCATCCTGATACGTACACTCCTTCCTGCTGCCTCCTGCGCCAGTCACTGCGGGGAGAAGGAGCCACAGGGTGTCTGCTGGGTTCCTGGGATCTGCTGAAATCAGGAGCCAAGCCCTGCAGGGAGGCTGGACATGGGATGTCCCTGTCACATATTCTCTGTGGCCAGTGCAGGGATGAGGATCCCTGGTTCTGGAAGGGTCCTGCTCCGACAGCCTGCAGAGTGTTGGTCCTGTGTGGGCTCTCCTTGCAGCAGCTGGCGAGGAAAGGAGTGCTGCTCCATTCAGGCAGTAATTTTAAGTTCCCTGGAGAAGGGTCCCTGCTGATCCCATTGCCCAAGGCTTGGCCTGTGCCTGCCCTTGGCTCAGGTGTCAAGGCTCCTGCAGCCAGAAGGCTGGGACAGGGATGGTCGCCTCCTAGACTGACCTGTGGTCCCCGGCCAACCTCTCCCTCCTGGGGGACCAGCTGCCCACAGGGATGGTGCTAGTGGTGTGGGAGGCTGGGATCCTTGGCACACCTGCTCTCTGTTCAATATTTAGTTTCTGCAGAGGCAGAGTGCAGTAGCCATGGCAATGCAGCGGGCAGGCCCAGCATCGCCAGTGTGCCATTTATTATGAGCTGAGCAGTCTCGGGCACTGGGGATGCAGACACATGCCTCCCCCGAGAGCCCTGTGCTAATAAAAAAAATGAATCCTCACTTACTGATCTCTGTATTTTTAAAGATTGGTTACTCTATCTTTTCCTTTTTCATTCATTTTTTTAAAAAGTCTATCTTGCCATTCAGGGCAGAATTATCTGTTTAGCACCACTGTTACTTTAATCACAATTAGCCTTCCCACTCCATTAATAAGACTCTAAATGGTGCTACATCATGGGAATGTGCCTTCACAGCTATCCTGGCACTCTGCCGGGTCTGATGCCCAGGGTTTGTTCTCCCTGAAGAGCTGGCAGCCAGTGCTCTCAGTGCCATGCTGTGCACTCATCTCCATCGCCTCCGTGCTCTGAGGGGTTCTGAGCCCCATGGCCAAGCAGGCTCTGGGGCAGGCAGGCGCTGGCAGCACTTCCCTGAAAGGCTGAGCTGGAGCTGTTCCCACTCCTGGCAGCAGAAGCAGAGAGGCTGAGAATTAGGATTTAACCTCAACAGTGGGTCAAGAGACTACCTCGCCTCCCCACATCTTTTTTTCAGAGCATTTGGTGAACAATGCATGCAGAAGGCTTTTTATTTTTGTGTAGAAACGTGTGTCTAATGAATTAGCCACGGATTGGAGCCTAACATGGGTAATTTACACTGAACATTCACTTGCTCAGAATCATCCATCAATTTTGTACCACATTAAAACCCACGTCCTGCCCTGGGAGTGTGTGGCTGGTGCTGCACCTCCGGACTCCCTCCCAGCACATCCCTTGGTGCAGTGTGACCACACCAGTGCCCTCTGCAGAGAGGGGAACTGGTGTGCCACAGGCTGTGGTCACATTAGCCTGGCCCCTTCGTGGGCAATGGGATTTGTCCAGGACCCATTGGCATGAGATGGGCAAACACAAGGACAGGCACAGGTTCCCTGTCCTGCAGCCTCTGGGCATAGGGTGTCCCTGTCCCAAGGCACTGGGGTCAGCCAGAAGCCCTGCTGTGTGCTCAGTCTCACCCAAAAACACAAACAGCTTTTCTGCTGGGAGTCATGTTCCCTCAGGTTATGGTGTGGCATGAGCCTAAATTGCCTGCCTGGGGACAGGCACTGAACACAGGAGAGGATGCTGCCACCAAAAACCACCATGGCCAGAACAGGGCACCTGTAACACCAGCGGGGTGTGGGTGGGGTGGTGCATGGCCATGCCCGGGGCACAGTGGGCAGCTCACCCCTTCCTTGTGACTACTGGGCCCCCTCCTCTCACTGGCCTCCCCACCACTCAGGGACCCCCCCCCGGGGAGGCATTACACGAGGGAATCGCTGGCACAGGCGTAATTGCTGAGATAACTGCTGATTGTGGAGTTTGCAAACAAAAAATAGAGTGGCCGGGGGTCAGTCATAATTGGTAAATATTTGTCTATCTAATCAAAAGGCCTTTTAATTAACAATTTTCTTCTTGCAACTGGTTTAATTTTTTTAAGAACTTCTGCAGGAAGTCAATTAGACCCAACAGATGGCGAAAAACATCCCAGCATCAGCACATCCTGCCATCTGCCACCTCTGGAAACGGCAGCCCCACCAAAGTCTCATGTCCCATGGCAGCCACCCCTGGGACAGGGCAGCTCTGACCCTTTGCCCCCATGGACCGCAGGCAGGTGGGATTCTTTCAACAGGAGTCATGCAGCCAGTGCTGGTGCAGGTTCTGGGGCAAGTGGAGGGGCTGGGACTGCCTGAGCCACACCCCAGGCATTTTGCCTCTTTTTGCTTCTCCCTGGGCAGCTCTCGAGCCCTGACCCAAGCAAGTAGCAGGCAAAAAGGCAGCTCTGCCATGCCACAGGCTGGCTCCTGGCAGCATCAGCAGCTGGCACTGTTCAAGGTGGGCACAGCTTGCCCTGCTGACAGGCACTGCCCCAAAGCTGGAGACCACAGCACAGTGCCCCTGCCTGCTGCTGCCCATGGGGCTGCCTGGCCCCTGTCCCCAGGTGGACTGTCCCTGCCAGGCTGGGGCAAACCTGCCCAGCCCTTGGTAGAGAAATGCCTGCAGGGGACACAGGGCACTGCCATTTGGGGACACAGGGCTCTGCTGTGGGGGGACACAGGACACACACCATCTCACATCTCCCCTGCCCTCCCTGCTATCCTCCCACCTCGGCAGGAAGAGCTCCTCTCTGCAGGTGAGCTGGCAGCACTCGCACCTGCTGCTCTCCTCAATCAGGAGATTGCTGTGCACAAGAGGCAGCTGACGCATCTCTTCCTCAATCAGCTGCTCTTCACGCCCAGCTCCGTGCCACTCGCTGTGCCACTCTCTGTGCCATCGCTGCTGATTGCCCTTTGTCTCCTGCAAGGCCGTGCTCGGTGGCAGCGCAGACAGCAGGGCCAGGACGCTCCCATGGCACTCCCGTGGTGTGGTTTTGCCCTCCACTCCCCATGAACCCACAGTTCCCAGCAGGGGAAGATGCTGGGGTTCTCCCAGTTCCACGGGCTTGAGGGGAGCCCCGGGGATAGGCTCTCTGCAGGGGGCTGGCTTTGGCCCCACGTGGATGCAGGACCCTGCTGCTCCTGCTCCCAGGAAAGTGTCCGAAGAGCCTGCAGCCGGCTGGGTCTCCAGGTCTGTCTGGTGATCAACCATGGGGCAAGCAGATGGTCCTGAAGCTGGCAGGGCAGGGAGAAACGCGGGTGAGCAAAGGGCTGATCTGGGAGCCGGGCAGAGCGCCCGGGCTGGGCACAGGGCAGGAGGGGTACAGCTGCCCCGAGCATCGCTGCCCGGCCACGCCACCGCAACATCTCCAAAGCACCAGGGAGCAAAGCACCTAAATCTTTCCTGCCAGGCCCTCCGGCGATGTCCCCCTTTATTCACAACTGCTTTTTAATTGCCTTTTGTCAATTACAGCGAGATGGATCGGGTTCCTCGGGGAGGCAGCAATTAGCGCGGGGATGAATGCCGAGGCAACCAAGCTCCCTCTGCACGCAGCAGTGGTGATTTGTAAACCTGTCACCCAGACACCGAACTCCGCTCCGAGCCACAGCCGTCGCACGGCCTCACCATCGCACCTGCCCCCGGAGCGACAGGACCTGGGCACCCGCCCCAGCCTCTCCCTGCAAAGCGCCCCAGCTGTGTCCCCTCGGTGCGGCTCCGGGGAAGGGGTGTCCGGCCAGTGCCCAGGTAGGCTGTGCCCCGCCGATGGATGTTGAATATTCAGGGCAGGGTGAGGACGGGGACACAGTGCCAGGGCCGATGGGAGCTGCCCCGGACAGGCTGGGTGGAAGGAGCCCCTCTGGACGGGGCACCACCCCCGCCAGAAAGAATTAACACCTACAGTTTCCAGCTGGCTGTGGCCAGCCTCCTAATTAGGTGTGGTGACAATGGCAATTAGTCATCCAGGTTCCCCAGTGCCGTGCAGGGAGCTCTGACCAGGTCACTGCTTTCCACGCTTCGACTCCAGGTGTCGTCTCCATGGCTCAGCCTGCACGGACACACTGCCTGCTGCTGCACAGCCATCACAGCTGACTGTCCTTGAGCTCAGGATGCTCTCATTCATCTCAAATTCATCCCTCCAGATAACCTGATCAGTCATAGTGATGCCATGAAGATTTTTGCCTTTTCTTTTATACCCCTGTTATACCTTTTTACAACTTCTGTATTCCTAGTGCTTTTTCCCTACATTCTTGGACTTGTTTGTCAAGCCGAGAGGCTCAACATTTTAGAAGCTTCGTAGCTAGGGATCAGTGTGCCCCAGACCCCAAGGTCCTCTCCAGAACACATTCTGTAAACTGAGATAGAACCATCCAGGGGAAGGTTCCTTGAGGAGGGGGGCTCACTAGAGCCTCTCATTGGGGAATCTTTGATAGATATGCTAATTAGTAAAACCTATAATATTACAGCCGAGGTTGGGGGGACACATACTTGGCGGGGTGCATCTCGATGCATATGACCTGGACGTGTACACCTAAGGATCCTTAAAATAAATACCAAAGTAAAATCCCTTTTCCCCTTCTAACCGTGTATGACTCTTGATTTTAAGACCAGGAAAAGGCATCAATAGGGCAACTTAGGCAGGGCTTGTCTTGGCTGCATCCAGAGGTTCAGACTACCAGGGCCTTGTTCTCCCTCACACACATCCCTTCCTGGCACTCACTGATGTCTCTCACCATCCTGGTCCCAGTTCTGCAGGGCTTTGGGTACCAAGGACATTTGGCCATCAGCCCATTCTGGGGCTGCAGCAGCCCCTGCCTGCTCCCCCTGAATTCACCCAATCCTCCCTCTCTGCTTCATGGCCTTTGTCTAATTCCCTACGCCCCTTTCCTATTTTTCTTCTTGACAGAAGCAGCAGCCTCATGCATCCAGAGACTCCACAGCCCTTTCTTGTAGCTGTAGATTAAATTTCCCAGCTCAGAGTCTGTTGGCCTCTGGCTGAGTCACTGTGCACAGGTGTCCTCCTGTCCCCAGGAGCAGCAGGCAATCCTGGTGGTGCCAGAACCTGGGGAGAGGGTGCGTACAGGGACACAGGGTGATCCCTGCCAGCTGAGACAAGCTGAGCTAAACTAAGCCAAGCACTGACAGCCTCCTGGCCCATGGCTGTGGGCAAAGAGAAGGGGTAAATCTTGTGTGGGCCCAGCAGCCAAACTCTGCCAAGCATTCCCCAACTCCTGCTTCCCTCACTCCACTCTGTCCTTGACCCCGGGGAGGGTACAGCATGTGGAGGGAGCCCGGCTGCTCTAATTAAACCATGTTTGCAAACTCCCATGGCAAGCATCACTAATTATAATTAGGGAGAGCAAATCTGCCTTCCCGGCCTCTTAGACACGTGAACAAGCTCCCTGCATGCCGACCAGGCTCAGAGGGCACTGAGGGCTGGCACATGGCGCAGCTCAGCCTCCCCTGGGCTGGGCACATCCCTGGAACAGCCCCCATGGGGCAACAGCAGGGGTGCCAGGCTGGGGGCAGAGTGTCACAGTGCAGCTGGCACCAACCCCTGCACCCAGGCATGGCGTGACTGCACCCCTCTCCCTCAGCACGCGCTCTTCATGCTTGAACCATTGGCCTAATGATTTCAGGTTTTTCCCCATTTTCCTGTATTATTATTTGTTGTTGTTCCTGTTACAGTTCAGTGACCATGAATTATTGAACGTCTGCTTGCTCAGTAACTCTTTACTTCCACCTCGGCACACTGCTGCCGTGCCGCCTGCGTGGGGCGGCCGCCAGCTCCTGCCCCCGGCCCCTCCTGCTGCCATGGGACCCCTCGCCACACTTGGCACACAGCAGGGCCCCACACGCCATGCAGGCTCTGGGTCCACCAAAGGCCCTTTCTCTGGCTCCACTACAGCAGTGCAAGGGGTCTCAGCCATGCGACCCCTGGCTGGGACGTGGGATGTACTGGGGTGCACTGGTGGGCATTGCAGTGAGCGCTCTTGGGGCAGCACTCACAGGCATGAGGGGATTTGCCTGGCACCCATCCCTGCTGTCAGGAAGTCTGTGTCCATCCATGGGCAGGGACATGTTGGTGATCATTGTGCTGCTCTGGTGGTGATGGCAGGACAGGGGTTGGAGCTGTGGCTGACTCATGGTGTTTGCAGGAGTGAGGAGGTTTCTGGTGGATGACAGTGCCTGGCTGGGCCACCAAGGCACAGCGAGGGCTCAGGCAAAGCCTGCTGATGCTCCAGAGCTGCTCTGGGCAATGGCACAAGCATTGGGGATGAGCTAGAGAGGTTCATGTCAGAGCCCAACCCAGCCTGGGATGGGAGGACTGGGCTTTCCCAGGACTGTGGAACATGTCCCTCCCCTGTGTCATACTCAGGATGCCTTTGCCAGGGACAGAGGGAAGTCCCGAGGTTTAACAGGCCTTGCAAGTGGCCCTGGGTGGGTGTGAGGACACAGGATGGTCTGTGCCAGCGGAAGCCAGTCCTGGCAGTGCTGGGATAGCCAGGGTGGCTGTGGTAGGAGCTGCTGCCCTTGCAGACCCACTACTTTCCCTGAGCAGCTTTTGTACTTGGGGCAGAGTTGAGAAATATCTGCTGGTATTGTGGGATTTCACAGACATGAAGGATAAAGTCTCTGAACTCCCACAGCTGCATTTTCTGAGCACTGCAACACTCCGATACCTCTGATACGCTATTAAGCACCTGGTGCCGGTTTGTCTTTGCAACTGTGTCCCCTAAATAAATCCCTTCCCCATGCTGAGCCATGCTAATGGACTATTGTTAAATGGCCAGACAGTGCACTGTAAGCTGAAGTCATTATTTTTTCCACTCATCGCTGGGAAAAAATCTCTCTCCAGCATCCATCTTGTGGGATAAGACTGAAACGTGGAAGCTGCAAGCCCCTGTGCAGGGCACATGCCTCTTGCCCTGAAGCATCAAATGGGGGCCACTCAGGCCCCTGCAGGGCTCCTCACAGGAAGCAGTGAGGGTTTGCCATTATTGGGCTGATGAGGCACCTCTGTGGTGGGACAGGACAGCACCAGGGCTGGGGAGCAGCGTGGCAGCAGCTTCTCCGTCAGGGTGGGCTGGTAGCATCCACAGGGACCCTTGGCCCCCTCAGGCTGTCCTGGACCCACCAGCCCTGTTGGCCTCCCTTGTTGTGAGCCTGGGCAATCGCTGCCCGGTTCTGGGCTGCCTGGACTGATGGTGAGGCCAGGCAGGGGACCTGGCCCTTGGCACATGTGTGTGCCTGGCACAGCCTCCCACTGCATCCCACCCCGGCTGCTCCCTCACACCCACACCTGTCTCTGTCTGCTGCCATCTCACACATAAGTGGCTCCCTGGGAGATTTGCTCCATTTTTTTTTCCTTTAACCTTGAAATGCAATTTCCTCCCCCAAATATCCTTTTTCCTGTAAACAACATCTCTTTAGTGAGATTACAGCAGAAATCCCTGAGCTCCCAGGTCCCGGGCGCTTTATCACCTGGTGAGCCCCATCCGTCACAGCCACGCGTGGGTTCTCGGCACCCCGCCCTTGCCGACGGGTGATGGTCTTTTCATCATTTTTACAGATTTATTTTACAATAATTTAATTTCACCCTCAGCCCTGGGAAGACGAATTGGCCCCTGATCTGACTGGGGATTCAGAGCCAGTGTCATAAATTTGCCGCCTCTACACAAAGCTCTATTTGGAGTCCCTGATGCAGCCGTGAGCGAGAGTTCTTAAACAACAGGGGATGGGCTGTAAATCCCCTGTGTGGCAGAGGGATGTCGTGGTGCCCCAGTGCTACTCCCTGAGCCTCAGCCTGACTTGGTGGCTCTGGGTGGTCACAGGCGCCAAAGGGCAGAGCAGGGGGCTGGGAATGGGGCAAAGGGCAGGGGGCTGGGAATGGGAATGGGGCAGACAGGGCTTTGCAGGCTGCCCCAGCATGTCCTATGTGGCACTAGGTGCTGCCCATGCTGCACTGCCAGGATGCCATCTGCCCACATGGGTACTGCTGCCCAGGTGCCCTGGAGTGGCGAGTGCCCAGGACCCATCTCTGCCAGCACGTGCCTCACTTCCTGACTCACTGGAACCGGTGCTGTGCCGGTGCTGTGCCGGGCACAGGCGCCAGGGTGGTGCCACCAGCCCTGCCACCAAGCTCTGCACATTCCTGCACATCTGTGCTTGACACATCTGGGACTTGCTGTGCTTTTGCTGCGAGAGGCTTGCCAATGTAATTAAACTCGAGTGACTCCCCTGCCCCCAGGCACAGCCCCTCATTTCCCTTTGATTTATTATGTCTTCTTAATTTATTTAAATGAGCCTCTGTGTTTGCACAGGCTCGGAGGGGGCTGGCTGGAGCTCTAATTGCCGGAGCGAAGGGAAGGCGGCTGGAGGGCTCCAGGGGATCTCTGCAGGGGTGTGTACTGTGGGGCAGGGGGCTGCGGCCAGACCTCCAGCTGAGCCCCAGGCATGGGAAGTGCCTTTGGAGCAAAGCTTCCTGCACATGTGATGGTGGTTTGGCCCCTGGTGCTAAGCTGTGCCAGCACCTGGGGATCTGCCTCAGTGGTGCTCTGTAGGAAAGGCTAAGCATCTTTTGGAGCTGGCATAGGGGCATCTCCCTGGGGCGTCACAGGGCAGTGTGTGCCCGGGCTCTGAGCTGGCAAAGGCAGGGGATGGAGAAGCCTAGCAGGGAACCTCTGCTCAGCCACACACCTGAAGTGTACAGGGGCTGATGCTGCTGGATCTCACTGTAGCTCCTGGCCAGGTGGGAGGGGTGTGTGGGACTGCAGGGGAGCCAATGGCACAGCTCCAAGGGGTCAGTCTGTGCTTGGGGCCAACAGAGGTTTCTGTCATTCCCTCCATCCATTCCTCCTGCTTCCTCATGGCCCTACTCCCCCAGCTCAGAGTGAGCAGACAGCATGCCTCCTGCCTGCCCTGTGCCTGCCCCGTGCCTGCCCCGTGCCTGCCCCGTGCCTGTGTGGCCTCATGCCCGGCTGGGCTCCATGCCACTGGCCCTGCTTGTGTTTGCACAGCTGATTGTTCCCCTGCTCGGCGTACTGCCTTGCACTTGTCCCTGTTGAATTTCATCCTATTTTTTCCAGTCCATTTCTCCAATTTGTCAAGATCATTTTGAATTCTAATCCTGTCCTCCAAGATACTTGTAGTCCCTCCCAGCTTCGTGTCATCTGCAAATTTAATAAGCACTTTCTCTATTCCATCATCCAGGTCCTTAATGAAAACATTGAGCAAACCAGAACCAGGGCAAGCCCTTCGCCATCCGAGCAGCCTGACGCACTGTGCTCACCATGCTGTCCCCAAATGTGATGGAGAAGGGTACCAGAGCTTTGCCATGTTGGCTGTGCCTCACTCCACCCCCAGCTCACATGGTACCGCTCTGTTCTGCTGTCCTGGAGCAGTGCTGGCACCATGGTGTGCAGCCTGGGGGCAGCTGCCATGTGCTGAACACTGTGGGGCCATGCCCCACAAACCCCTGCTGTGGGACATGCCAGAGGCACAAGGAGGGCATGTGGAGCAGTGGTGGGACACAGTTCTGATGGTGGCTGGTGCATCCCAAGCTGGGGTGTGTGGCAGTGACCATGGCTACAAGCGGGGTGCCAAGGCAAGCAGGCATCCAGCAGTGGGACAGCAAGAAGCCCTTCACCCCAGTGGGCAGTGTGGGCACAGGGGCAGCAGCCCCTGATGGGGGCCATCTTTCCCCCTCACAGCTGCCCACGTCCTTTTCCAACAGGTGAGCTCTGCCCAGCCCCGCTATCTCCCCATTCTGAGGCTGCTCCCTTGGGGGCTGGGACTGCTCCCGGAGCTGTACGGCAGGGCTCCTAAACCAGCCCCAACCTGGAGCCATCTCGTGTGCCACCTCTGGCCACAGCCATCTCTTTTCTTTAATTGATTGTAGAAAGCAATTTACAAAATACAAACTTCTGCTTGTGCCAAGCCCTGCATGTCCAGGCAAAGCCTAATTTCACAGTAAAATTTCAAGTGCAATGCATGGCTTTTCCCAGTACCAGTCCATGCCCAAGCCAAGAGCTTTTCAGTCTGCATAGGCTGTGCTGAGCAGCCCAGAAATGGCTTTGCACTGGCCTGCAGAGCACGCAGCTTGCTGGGCTGGCTGTCACAATAGCCATGGCAGCTCTGCCAGCACTCACTTCCGGGCTGGTGCTGCCTGGGTTGGCATGGCTGTGTGGGACCACCATGGCTGCAGCCCAGTCTGCAAAGAGCCAAAAGCCCCAGCTCTTCATGCAGCCAGCTGGATGATGCAGGGATCCTGCGTAGTCCGTGTGGCCATCAGGGAGGTGTCTCAGCAGGGCTGGCCAGAGCTGCAATAATGAGGGCTCAGATGAGAGATGGTGCTCCCGGCTCTATCTCCTTTCATGTCAAAGTCATAATTTCATGGTCAGGGTCTCGGAGGTTTGTACACACAGATGCATTAATTCTGCATTTAGTGATACAGGAATAATTGGTGTCACATCAATTAGATCAGTTCTTGGATACTGCAGTGATAAGTGCTGTGCAAAGGCCTCTGGGCTGCAGGATGTGAGGAATTCCAGCAGCGAGTGAGCCTGGCGGGGCTGGCAGCAGCAGGCAGAGTGAGGCTGGCAGTGATGTTGGGTACTCAGAGAGTGGTGGAGTGTCCAGCACTTTTGGCCTTTGCAGGACAACAGTGAGGCCTGGGGCTCTCACGGTGGTCAGTGCCTGAGGCTGCTGTGCTGGGGGCTGCTGCACAGCCTGTGGGTGCAGGCCTCTGCTTGGGGAGGGGCTGGAAACTTGGCAAACCTCTGAGCCTAATGTCCCAGTCCCATCAAGGTGATCCTCTGTGTCAAGCCACTTGCTGGGCCCCTTGTTCAGCATCATCAGCTGTATCCCTCATCCCTGTGGCATGGCTTTGCACGCACAGTGGATTTCCTGGCTCGCTGCTGCCCGCCCCACCAGCTAATGGGATGAGGCTCAGGTGGGTCTGGGGCAGTGTGGAGACTCCCTGTGCTCACACTCCCACAGTACAGATCGGTGCCATCAGTCCCATCCCTGCTGCAAACTGTAGGCAGAGGTAATTTGCAGATGACAAATATCCCTGACAGTAAATATTTTTCCCACCCTCATCTTTCTACAAGCAGATAAGGTGGCAGCACTGTAGCAATACAGTTGCTGGAGGGAGACAAACTCTTTGGCAGACTTAAAAGTCTATTGTGTCCCCGCAATTATTTATAGATAAAGAGAAGAAAGCCAATAAGCAGAGAATGGAGCTGCACAACTGCATTTGTTATGACGATGATGATGTTATCTCTCCCTCACACCCACACACGCACATCTCCAGTGCATGGAAACTCGCTGCTGGCAACGAGTTTCAAATCCCTAACCAGGACAAGGCAGGACAGACTGGAAGTTTTACCCTCTCCTCACTGACTTGTGCCCAGCCTCTTTTCCCCCAGTGAATCCACCACACAACTCCAGTGGCTTCTCTGGAATAGCACCTGCAGGGCCCCAGGGTGCCTCTCTTTCTGGCTGCAGGATGTGGAGACCAGGTGGTCTTTGTCCCTGTAAACCAGCCCCTGGTGTGCTGGATCCCTTGTGGTGACAGGGGTCCAGGGTTGCCTGCAGGGAGTATGGGTCCTCACCACCTCGTCCTCACCCAGGGTGTGGGTGCTCCCCACTGATGGCAGGGTGCAGGCAGACTCTGTCAGCTTTCCCTGTTCCGCATGGCCAGGACCTCCTCTCCCATCCCACACCACTACCGAGAACAGAAATGTGAGTGTTTGGAGGGATCTGGGATTAAAAGACGTGGCAGGCAAGAGTGATGGAGGTCACTGCAAATGAGTGCATTTCGGCAACCAGTGGAGCAGAGACACCTTGAGTGAGAAACATTGACTGCAGCGTGGGAAGAGGCTGGGAAGCACCATGTTCTCCCTGTTCAGTGAGCACTGCAGGAGCCAGTGGAGGAGATCAGGGCCCTGGCAGGGCTGGACCCACAGAAGGGAAGAACAAGGAAGCTGAGGGCTCAAGACCTGGAGTGCTACTGCACCAGGCATTGGGGTCCCTAGGTGACCTGTCACATGTGTGACATTGGGGCCCTTGACCAGCCCACGTCTCCCCATGTTCCAGGGTGCTGCATGGCATTGCTTGGCTCCTCCTGGGGCAGAAGTCCTGCACCTTCCCAGCGCATGCACAGCCACTGCTCCTCCCCAGCACTGGGGGTGAAGGAGGGGTGTGGGCTCCTGCCAAGTGCTCGGCCCTGTCTCAATGCGACCTCCACCCTGGGAAAGCCCCAGGGTGAGCTCTCCAGCTGGTGAGATATTGCCCAAGACAGCGACTGGGAACCCTTAACTGGAGAGTGGGATGATTTTTCACTGCTTCCTCATAAGAAGAGGACAGGAGTAAGTGACTAGTACAGTCCGTTCACTCGGTAAAGATTTATACAATCACTTCATCCGGTAATTGGTATTCTGGGGAGAGAGAGCGAGCTGCAGCTCCAGCATCCGCCTCTATTTGTTTTATCTCTGTCTTTCTCTCTTTCTCTCCCCTTTTCAGAATGAGTAATTCTGTCCCTCACAATCCCATTTAAACAGAGCATTTGCAGAGTGAATAATTAGTTACATTCAATTAGGCCTCACACACTCTCCCTTCTCACTTTGGGGGACAGACGCGCTAATGAGATGGTACATGTGTGACACACGGGAGCAGGCACTGCACATGCTGTGTGCCAGCAGGGAAGGGTCAGCCTTGGGGGAAGTGGGGACACGGCCCCAGAGAGATCAGCCTGCCATCTTGGGGAGACAGTCCTTTGGAAACCATCTGGGGCTAAAGGCTTAATGTTTGGGGCCAAAGGCTTAATGTTTGGGGCCAAAGACTTTGCATCTGTGGCCCACATAACACCAGCCTTCTCCTCCAGCTGGAGTGGGATCACATCTGTCCCCAGAACTGGGTGTTCTCTGGGCTGGTGCCAAGGGAATGCTGCCCAGCCTGGGACCATCCCACCAGCACTGCTGGGAGCACCAAGCCCTGAGAGGAGGGAAAGCTGCTGCCATGTTTTTATCTCCCTTATTAAACCTAACATTAGGTTTTAAGAGGAGCATTAAATAATGTGCCACTGCCTGTACAGGCAAAGTTGCTCCATGCTCCAGCTGCTCCTGCTCTGGGATTTATAGCCTTTCTCATGCCATGCTGCCTGTGTTCAGGTAGTGGTGGGTCACAGGCTGAGGCTGCTCCCAGTACCTGAAGTCTGCAGTGAGCTCAGTGCCACTGCAGCCCCACACCAGTGCTTTGGAGCGAGTGGTGACTCCACTGCTACACCCCAGCACCCCGCAGCGCTGCCCTGCAGTGGGATGGACCCCACCTGTGCGTTTTACTGCCAGAGCAGAGGCCCAGAGGCGCGGGGCATGGAGCTACGTGCTGCAGGCAGCCCTGCCCACATCTTCCATCTCCTCTGGCGTGGGACACGGGGAGGGCACGGCTGTGCTGGGGGCAGCTCCTGCTGTGGGGGTCAGTGAGGGCAGCCACAGGGGACGCGCATGCACGGGAACGGGCCCAGCGAGGGTGTGCTGGGGAGGGCTTGGGGCCACGGTGCGGGTCAGCACAGCTGGTAGCGGCCCTTCCCTCCCTCCTCCGATGGGAGCCTCTGCCTTGGGAGCACCCGCCCATTCCCAAAGCATCCTTCCCGGAACATCAGAGCTGGGAGCGCCGGTCCCGGGGGCACCGGGGGCTCGGGGCTGCTCACGCACAGGGGCCAGATAATCAATCACGTTTAATCACAGGGTTTCGCCAGCGTGGGTGGAGGGTGAAGGAGCGCGGCCGCTCCCGCACGTACGGGTGGGTGTGTGGGGGAACCGCGGGAGGGGGCCCCGCGCTGGGCAACAACCCCTTGGGCAGGGCCCCCCGTGCCCACCCGGAGCCTACGCGGGACGGGACGGGGCGGGGGCGGGGGCGGGCGGTGCCGGTCCCGCCCCGCGCAGCCCGCGCCGGTCCCGCAGCACCATCTCCCGGCCGCCGCACGCCGGTGTCTGCGCTCCGGCCCCGCCGCCGCCATCCCCGGCCCCTGCCCCACAGCAGAGCCGTGGGCCCGCCGGTCCTGCCTTTGCTCGTCCCACGGAGCCCGGCAGCGCTGGGCGGCATGGGGGGCCGGGGCCGGGACGGGGTGCCCTATCCGGGTGCAAGCACCGGGCCCTGCTCCAGCACAGGCAGCGCTTCCACAGCGCCTCAGACAGGTGACTGAGCTCTGCCGTGGTGGTCTCACACCAGCAGCCCTCCCTTTCCCACCCCTGGCTTCTCCAGCACTCAGGGAGACTGGGCTCTGTGCTGGAGTCTTCCTGTCAGCAGTGACACTGCTGTGGCCAGGGGATGCACCAAGTTCTGCCAGGGCTCAGCAGGCGAGCAGCCACTGAGCAGCTGGGCTCCATTGCAGCACCTGGGCAGGAAGCAGGATGGGGTTCTGTTGCATGTCCCCATGCGGGCAGCCAAGCCTTGCTCCACCAGAGCAGCCCTGTGCAGGTGACCAGACCAGGAGTTGTGGTGGTATTCCCATGGGGTGGTTGTGCCATGGTCCACTGCAGCATCACGTCATTTGCAGGCAGGCCAGATGCCAGATTTCCTCCCCAGCTGGAGAGGGGACAGAGGAGATGGTGCTGTCCTCAGTCTGTGCTCCTGTTGGAGGCAGTGCCCTGTGCCTTCACAGCATCTCCTGCTCTGAGATGCGGCTCTCCTTGCCATCTTCCTGGGCCACAGGCTGGCACCTGAGTAGGGTCTCCTGCACAGGCAAGACATTCTCATCCTGCTCCATGGGCTGCGGGGTATCTGGGTTCTCTCCGGGCTCCCCAGCCTCTATCTGCACAGGGGCAGGGGTCAGGGGCAAGCAGCTACATCCCCCTGCTCAGCACCCATGTCTTTCCACAGGTTCCTGCTACACTCCTGTGTAGGCCAGAGTACGGGTCCCTCCCAAATGCTCAGCACTTGCCAGCAGCACCCTTGGGTTGCCCCAGCCCTTGTCCTGCCCCAACCAGGCAGCCTAGTTCAGCCCCCACCCCTCCTGCATTGCAAAGCCACAGCCCCTGCTCTGCTGCTGGCACATCCCCAGCTGTGCCCTGGAGGGATCCCAACCCACCCAACCCACTGCTGGAGGGGGCTCTCGTAGACTCACCTCGTTTGGCACCCGTCGCCTGGAATCTGGATGGAAAGAGGGACAGAGAAGGCAATGTTCAGGGGCAAGTGCTCCTGCCCTGCAGGGAGCTTCCTGGGGTCAGAACCAGGGCTGGTGCTGCTGCACAGGTCCTGCAGCTCACATTATGCCTGCTGCTGCTGACAGGTTGGGGCTAACAGTGGGAGCTAGAATGGACTCGTGGGGCACCAGCACTCTCCCCCAAGAGCTGACCCAGCTTGGGCTTGCAGCAGTGCCAACACACCTGCTCCCAAAGACAGAGCAGGACTCAGTGAACCCTTTCCTGGTGATGTCCCCAGAGGGGCTTCCCCACTCCCAGCAGAGCTGCTGCTGTCCTCCCTGGCTCAGCCCCTCAGGCCTTTACGGCCCCTCTGGCCAAGGTTCTCCCTCCCTCAGCCAAGTCAGCACTTCCTGCGCTTTAGCCCCTCACCTGTGTGGACCAGGCAGTAGATGCAGACACCCAGGAGGCACGTGAAGACTGCAGCCGTGATGGGGATCAGCACTGACAGTGAGGAGCGCCTGTTCGACTCTGTGGGAGAAGATGGGGTCAGTGAGGCACCCACGGGACACCCAGCACAACACAGAGTGCTCTGTTCCAGCCCCACAGGGATCCCTCATAGAGACGGAGGGACACGAAGGCATCACACGGGCCACGCACTCAGACCTTCCTCTCCCAAAGACACCACGGACCAGGCCAGCTTTTCTGAGTGCTGCAGGAGCTGGAGCCCTGGGGGGTCTCTGCTTTGCACCGGATCAGCCCTGGGCACCAGGCACTTACCGCAGATCACATCCGAGGAGTTCGTCCCTTTCACCTTCACCACCAGCCCCTTTTCCTCACAACTGCAGGGAAGAACAAGACCATGTAACCACAACAGTAACCCGAGTTCAGGGAATAGTTGGGGCTGGGCAGGCACCCAAGCTGCCCCAAAACACATCCTGCTCTGAGCCCGCTGAGCTCCAGCAGGGTGAGCAGGGGGACCCCCACTGACACAGAATGATGCAGACAGCAGGAACACAGCAGGGTACCAACCCAGGAGCTTGGCCTGAAGTTGCTGAAACTGCTGAGGATGGGAACAAGTTTAGGGACAAGGCACAGGAGGGAGCAGACCTGCCCAGTCAGGGAAGCCCCCAGGGCTTGAGCACTATAGCTATGACAGAAAAGCTCAGATAGGCTACAAGTGGCTCTGTGGGGAAGTAATTTCTGGGCACGGATAAAAGCAAAGTGAAATCCAATGGCTGGCAGCTGAAGCAAGACTAATTCAGCTTGGAAATAAGGCTCATGTTTCTACCAGGAACTGCAATTAACCCTCAAGCAGCTTTCTAAAGACAGGGATGACCTGCCAGTTCATGGCATCCTCAAAGCAAAACTCCCCATGGAGAGGGCTTATGCTTTGGCTGATGACTACAGCTACAGAGAGCACTGGGAGGGAGAACCTGAACAGGGCATGGGGCATCCCCATAGATCCTGATCCCTTGCTTCCAGCATGGATGACAACATGGACACCCCTGAAGGGACAAGCAGTCTGTGCTCAAACTGAGGGACAGACACAAGTGCCTGGATGTCTGCCTCGACCTCAGACAATGCTGCCCTGGACCTCACCATGCTCCTAGCCCTGTTTCTCTCACTCTGGCCCTATGCCAGCCAGATGCTGTATCCCTCAGAGGCCAGCCTGGCTGTCCAGTCCCCAAGGCCACCAAGGAAACTGGCAGCAGAGGATGTGCTCACTGGGGCTGGCGGAAGGACGCGTACTCAGACAATACCTTGTCCAGGGATAACACGGCTCGGTTTTAGAAGAGACGTTGGAGAAGGTGCCTTCTGCACAGGGTTCACAGGGGGATGACATCCGGTTCATGGCCTTGGCTGAAGAGGAGCAGAGGTGACAGGAAGGTCAGTAGAGGCTGTGGGGCGTGAGGGCCTGAGGGGGCAAGGGGCTGCAGAGGAAAGGTGTGCAGCACACCCTGTGGCAACAGCACGGCTCTCCCAAAGCCCTGCCAGGGGGCACCATGCCACGGGGAGCCCCCATGCCCTGAGGTTGGTGCTGACAGGGCATCAGTCCTGTTGAGTGGGAACACCTTGTCAGACTTACCTGCCACGAAGCCAGAGCCAAGCTGGCAAGGCTGGTTCTCCACACAGGTCTGGCAGCTGATGTCAGAGCAGTGCATGCCGGCCCGGCACTGGCACACCGTGTTGTGTGTTGCATTTCCTTGCATCTTCACAATGAGGCCAGCATCTGGGCAGAGGGAACATGGGCGAGCTGAGAACTGGGCAGGGAAGCCAGTCCCCCCCCCAGTCCCCACAGGTTGGGGTCAGCGGGCACAGGGAGCACTTACTGCCTTCACAGGTATCATGAGGAGCACAGTGCTTCTCCTTGGTCCAGCTCGGCTGATAGTGCCCGCTCCCACAGGGGGCACAGACAGAGTCTTCTGTTTTATTGCACTCAGAGACCAGCTTTTTCCCTGCAATAGAGGCTGGTGAGGAAGGGGCAAGGGGGCTTTCCCTCTCTCCAGACAGCACCTCTGCCAGCAGGACAGGGGAATGCTGGCAGCTGTAGATGCCAGGATTGCTGCAGCATTCTGCATGGTATCCAAGGCTGAAGGAGCCAGCTTGCCTGATGACTACAAACATTGCAAGGGAGGGAGGGCTGTGGGGCCACTCCAGCACTTCAGGGACTGGGAGATGACCTGACAGTGACAGCAGGAGGTGGCAAACACCATCACAATTTGCTACTGCCAGTGGCAGCACTCTCCCTGCAAAGCTGCCTTTGCCATGGGATCCTGCAGCTGCAAGAGCACAAACAGTCCCAAGAGAGCTGTGGCACATTTGGTGAGGTCCAGGGGGTGTCCTAGAGCACCCACAAGGTCCCAGTTGCTCTGAGATGACACAGGGAGGTGAAGCTGTCAGCATTGCTGTCAATGGGGTGGAGGAGCTCAGTCACACCGAGCAGAGCTTGCCCCGCTGTGGCCAGGCAGTAGGTCCTGGCACAGCCCAGCTATGAGGCCCCCAGGAAAGGGTTTCCATACCTGGCTGACACCGGTTGCAGCATCTGCCCTTGTACATATACTGCTTATCAAAGCATGTTAAGGCATCACCAGGCTCCCAGCACTGGAAGAAATAAGACCTGTCAATTCATATCCAATGGTCCCACACCACCACGCTTCCATAGACGCATGCTAGCCTGCACCCTGAGGTGAGGGCTTCCTCACACCACTATTCCCACACCTCCACTAACCACAGACCACAGCAGCCACCCACGCTGCCTGATGCCATCACTGCTGTCTTTGAAGTGGGGTGGCAGTGATTCTGGTAGAGTTGCTCCACATTTCCCCAGATTTCCTACCATAAGGTGATTGCACATCACCCTGTGCCCCTGCCAACAGTACTGCAGCCTCACACAGAGGGAGCAGCGTTCACCACGCTTTCACGCCCAGAGCACTGGCAGCCCCTTCCCAAGGCTGACACATCATCCCTGAGGGACAGGAAAGCCCCAGCCAAGCGCATTACCTATGCAAGCTTTGCCAGAGCCTGCCCTTGCTCCTCCTGGCAGGGGACTAGCTGCACAGGGAAGGGTAAAAAGGAGGCAGGGAATGAGCTCTCGGGCCAGACAGGATGCAGGAGGGCACCCGGAGCACCGTTCCTCTCACAGAGCCAGCCCCTCGCCGCCCACCCACAGTAGCCCGGCAGCTCCTGGCAGATCCGCCCGAGCCTGGCCATCCTGGGGAGGGGGACGGGGGCTCCGGCAGAGAGCGGGGAAGAAAGGCCCGGGCCGAGGGTGCTATGGACGAGCAGCCAGCACGGCCGGGCGCTGCCCAGTCCCGTGGGCACCTCGAGCAGCCCCGGCTCGGAGACAGCGCTGAGGCCGCGGGGCCGTCCCAGCCGTCACACCCGCCCCAATGGAACCGAAGAGAAGTGAAAGAGGCACTAGAACCGGCTGCCGACATCCGCCCGACTGAGGGTCCCGGCCGAGGGCCCCGGGGCTCGCCGCTGCCCGTCCCTGCCCGTGGGGACCCCCGGGCCAGCGCAGGGCGCGGCTGGGCTGCCGGGCCCGCGCCATCGGTGGAAAGCGAAAGCGCGTGGGTAGAAGACCTGGAGAGGATACCGGGCAGTCCAGATAGCTCCTCCGCCCTGGCGGGGTCCCGGGAGACCGGACCGAGGGACCCGACCGGGCATCGCTGCCGGGTCCCGTCAACGCCACCCGCGCACAGCCCCGGGGCTCCCCGGAGGGGGACGGCTGCGCCGAGGGGACGGGCCGGAGCGGCCGGACCGTGCTCCTTCCCGGAAAGCCCGGCGGCACACAGACACGGGGATGGAGGGATCCCCTCAGCCTCTGCCCCTGTCCCGCTCCCAATCCATGGCCCGATCCCGGCCCCACTCACGCCCAGCAGCGCCGCGCAGAGCAGTCCCAAAAGCCCCAGCCGGTTCATTTCTCTGCGCCCCGGCCGCCGCCGCCGCCCTCCTAAGAACGCCTCGGTCCGTTCCCGCCCAGGAAGGGGCGTCGGGCCGCCCGCCCCGGGGCTTCCCCGCCGGCCCCGGCTGGGGACAGCTCCCCGCCGGCCCCCCCGAGCCCCGCGCTGCCCGCCCGGCCTGCGGGCAGGCGCTGCCCCAGCCGGGACCCCGGAGAGCAGGGAGAGGGGTTGGCCGCGGTCCGCGGGGAGGGGAGCGCCCGTGCAGACCCCAGCAGGAGCTCCAGGTTTCACTTCTTCTTTCCGACAGCAGCTAAGAGAGGTTTTTTTCCGTGACCGTGTTTTTTTAGCCTTTAAGAGTCCCTGAGCTGTCGCCCTGGAGAGCCCCTCTGGCTGCAACCCTGGAGAGCCCCCACAGCCGCCACGAGCCCTGGCCTCTGCGGAGTGTCCCCGCAAACACGTCAGCCCTGAAGGGGGAAGGGGCAACAGTGCTGAGGCCTGGCTGTACCTCTGTCTCAGTTCCCCAGAGAGGTTCCCAGTAACCCCCAGGGAATTTCCAGGATCCCTGCCTGCTCCGGAGACGTTCCCTGGACTCCCCTTGGCATTGCGGTGGCTGGGCAGCGAACGGTGGTTCCTCAGCACCCCTCGGTACCCCGGTCACTTATGGCACTGCCGCCCCGTCCTCCGCGGCCACATTGTGCCCACACTGCCGCGATGCCTGAGAGGACACACGGCAGCAGCCGCCTCCCCGCTCATGGTCACGGTCACGGTCACGGCCACGGCCTCGGCCCCAGCCGGAGGCTGGTGGCCACAATCGGCCATCGCCAGGTCACAGCTGCTCGCGGAGAGAAGGGCAGCGTGCTCCCCGCGGGCAGCGAGAATTGGGAACCCAGTGCTCTGGATTCCCCAGCCCAATGTCACTTCCCAGAACTGACTCACTCGGGAGCACGAAGGGTCCCTGGGGAATCTCGAGGGCAGAGGGGGCGGCCGCTGCGGGAAGGGGATTTCTGGGCCCGGCCTGGGAAATCCCCGCGGCGCCGGGCACTGCCTGAGCAGGGTCTCCTGTGGCCACGGGCTGTGAGCGCCTCTTGCTCCCGGGAGGCAGCGGGGGCCCGGTCCTCCCGGTCGGCAGGAGCTGCTCAGGCGGGAGCCCCTACGAGAGCCCCCGGTCCCGCCACTCGGAGAGCGGGGCAGCGTATCGGGACAGCTGCTGCTCGGGGCGGCTCCGGGGCTGGCGGCGCAGCACGGGGACACCGCCCCTTGAACGGGGCAGGGGCACTCCGGTCCTGGCCCTGGCCCCGGGTCCGGTCTGATCCCGATGCCGGTACTGATCCAAACTCCGGTCCCCGTCAAGGTCTGATCCCAATCGCTGCCCCGGTCTGGGCTGCTCCATACCCCTACCCGGGTCCCAGTCTGATCCCGACCCCGATTCCGGTCCCTGTCCCGGTCTGATCCCCACCCCGGTCCTGATCCTGACACATGTCCGGTCCCGGTCTGATCCCGACTTCGACTCCGGTCCCAACAGCAGTCTGATGCCGATCCCGACCCCAGTCCCGATCCCACTCTGATCCCGATCCCGATCCCGATCCCGTTCCCGATCCCGTCCCCGATCCCGCCGCCTCCCCCGCGTGAGGTCCGATAGCGCCACCCAGCGGCCGCCCGGCCCCTTCGGCACTACAACTCCCGGCCTGCCTTGCGGTGCCGTACCGTGGGGCGTGCCGGGAACCAGGGCAAGTGGCCTTTGCCTCGGCAGGCATGGCGGTACGCTGCCGCACCGTAAAGTGCGGTACGTCGCCATAGCGACTGTTCTCCCTCCTCCTCCTCTTTGCGACGGCGCCGTGCGGTAGCGGCGGGTGGCGCCTTTGTCCTGGCGGCGGCGGCCTGACGGGGCACCGGGTCCGGGCCGGGACCGGCGGTGAGTCTGCGGGTCCGCGGCCCCGGTACGCGGAGCGCCCACGTGAGAGGCTTACGGCAGCGAGCCCCGCGGAGGGCCCGGTCCCTCCCGGCCCTCGGCTGGGGCTGGGCCGGGCGTGCCTCGCGGCCTGCGGGCGGGCCGCGCCTCCGCCTCGCGTCCGGGCAGCGCGGGACCACCGGGATTCGGTGGGGCTCGGTGGGGCTGCTCCGCACCCCCGGAGTAGCCGGTGCGCGGGTTGAGCGGCGCTGGCAGCGCCCAGGCCCGGGCGGAGGTGGGGGAGGCACGGGTGGGAGCGGCGGCCGCCGACGAAGCTCCCGCCCGGGGGTCCCTCCCCGCTGCGCCAGGAGCTGCCCGGGGTGAGCGGGGGCCCGGGGCAAGGGCGGCGCGGGGCGCGTTCTGCCGGCGGGAGGAAGGCGGAGGCGCTCTCCGGGTTACGGTGTGGGCGGCACCGCGTCTGCCCAGGTACGGGGGGCCGGACGAGCGGTGCCAGCGCTGCCCCAGGAGGACCCTCCCGGCTTTCGGGAGGGCGCGTGTCTGCTCCGGGGGAAACTCCTTGGCACTTCTGCCTTCCGTGCTGGCTGTTCGGCTCTCGGTGCCGGCTGTTTCTGTTTTGCCCCCGAACTTCTTGGAGACTTGTGTTTCGCTTGTGGCAAATTAGTTTCAATATCGCACTCCAGCAGAATCTTGATTCCTGAAGCTGTAGCGCTATTAATAAACAGCTCTGGTTTTAAATGTAAGATTTTTAGAGAGTTGTGGCTTTAATTAATTTCCAGAGGATTTGTTGGCTCATGAGGTGCCGTGGGCTGTTCTGTCGTAGGACCCACAGTAACTGCGCGGGGAATTGGCACCTTTAAACTGTCCCGGTGCCTCTCTGGCTGCATCCATACAACAAGACTTAATGTGGGAATTAGGCGTTCTCCTGATGTAGCGTGCCCAGAGGTGGGACAACATTCATTTGTTCTGGTCTTATGATCGCTAAATAGCCCTTAACTATGTAATCTGCCTAGTGGAAAATGGTAAGAGGCAGTGAATGATCTTAGATGAGAGTTCTGGAGTAACTCCTCTGTTTGGGATTTACTGATTGTTTAGAAGCGGGAAAATAACGCTCTGTTTTTCTTAATGTGGCAAGTTCTTGCAGCCTCTTTCTCAGACACCCCCAGCTATCCCCACCCCTCAGGAAAACAAAAGGGAATTTCTTACATCTTTTTATACTGAAAGTGAGGTGTCCTACCAGCAGTTACAGGCCTGTTTGACACCTGTTTGCTGTGTGTGTCTGTGGCATCTGGAGACAACCTGCACAGGGTTCTGTGTTCCCATCTCTCTCCCTGGTGGTGCTTGGAGCCAGACTGGAGAAAGCCATGACCACTGCATCCTGCTCCGAATGGGAACTTGGTCTAGATTGCACCTTCCATGTTTTATTGCCACTTTATCATTTTGAGGGAATTTTGAAAGCTTCTCCACCCTCGACTGATGAGAACTTGAGCTGGAGTAGTGGAATAGAAGTCCACTGCTTCCATGTAAAAAATTTTGGTTTTCTTGGTACTTCTCACGGGGAAGATGAAACTCTGTGTATGTATGCGGACAAACTTGCAGGGGGATTGGGGCAAATATGATAAAGGAGATTAATTTTGTTGGATTTTGGTTTGGGTGTTGGGTTTTTTCCTCACTCCAGTTCTGGCAGTTAATTTTAAAAAGTTCATTAGATAGGGAAGTGTTCTCTGCCTCCCATCTCCACAGGGTTTCCTAAAAAGGGGGAAGAGTGATACAAATGTGAAGTTGATTGATCTTTAAAGGATAAATAAATACATTTTATGTCTCAAATCTGGAGTAGATTTATTTTTCATGCCAGTTAAGTGTTGCAAAAGTATTTATATAGAGCCGTCTTATGTTTTTTGACATTTATTTATTTAGAGATTGCTTTTAAATTGTATGTACTCTCGGGTACTGTTAGGGAGTGTGTTGGTTGTAGGCATTGCATGATTAAAAGGAAAAGTTTCTGTTGATACACTCAATTTCATCATCTTTCTTTTTGCAGGCTTCTTGCATGTTACAAACAGAAAATCCCATCCCGCATTCCTGTAGATGAATGTTTAGGAAGCAGAACAACTTTATTAAATAGTTTTCAAACTTTTAAGTTCACCTTGAAAGTTTCAGTGTTATTAATTTCTTTAAGCTTTGTCTAATGGTGAATTTTAAACCAGAGAGTCAGAATCACGGGGATGGTGTTTTTTGTTAGCTTTGGCAGTGTTATGTTATTTTTTTTTGCTGGGGTGGGTTTTTTTTTTTACTTGTTTGGGTGAGTTTGTGCAGTGAATGTGGCTGACTGCTCCAGCTGTGTGCAGGGGTGTGGGCTAAGGGAATGTGCTTTTGCTGCATGGGGAAGGTGGGGAAGGGTGCAGCATTTACCTGGGGGTGGTTAAATTCCCAGCTATGGACCCGCCTGCTGTGGGAGCTGACATCTCCATGGGGACAAGGATATGCTGTCTAATAGAGATGCAGATGAGAAACTGTGCTTTCTGGGATTGGAAAGCTGAGATTTCACATGTAGTGAAGTGATCCAGGTATGGTCACCTGGGAATATTTCAGCAGTATTTCCTGATGCCTCATTCCAAGCCCTACTGGAATATTTGGGTGCTGTTATGCAATGTTGCAATGAGTGTTTCCTTTCTGCTTATTAAAATATTGCATAAATTTCAACACTTCTTATCAGTGGATTGAAGAACTAGATGTGACAACAATGGGTGTGTTGAAAAGCTTAAAGTTAAGGCATTTTAGTGGAAAATTAGTTTTATTTGTATCTTAGTTTGGAGTTAAACCATTAAAACCTATTTGCAAAAGAATTAGGTTTGCTACCTTTCAGTATTACAGAAAAGCTCGACCAAAATGCTGCAGTGAGTGTTTTTGCCTGACCTCTGTGTCCCTCGTATTAAGATTTCTCTGGAGTGAAGTTTGCGTCAAGCAGACCCAGTTGGCTTCTAGTCTGCAAAGCTGTTAAGTTTAATCTTGTTCCAGTTTAATTTTAATGTCATGGATTGAAATTATATGCGTGGCCATTTTTTTTTTTTGCGAAGAGTTGCATTTGGAACGAAAGCAAAATGGCTCGAGGACGCAAGAGCAATAGCATCAAACAGAGCGACTTCACTAACAGCACCAATCCTCAGGATTTAGAGAGAAGACTTTTTGTCGGCAATTTGCCCACAGACCACATGACTCGTGAAGAAATGGAAGAGATATTTTCAAAATATGGCAAAATCAGGGGTTAGTATATTATCTTATGCCTTTTTGTGGCAGGGATTTCAGTGAGAAATATTGCTTCATGCTTGTCAAATGCTATTTGATGATGATGAGAGGAGTGACCAATGTTGTTCCTAAATAGTGACCTTTTAATGATAATTTTCTCTGCCTGCATTTTCTCTGGAAAAGTGATTCCTTCAGTACAACTCAAACGTAATGCAGATATATGAGCTATGTTTTAGCTTTTAGCTCTCAGTGTGATGTCACAGTACTCTTTCAAGTGACTCCATAGCCTCTTAATTAAATCTTGGTCACTTCCTGGGCTGTATTTTGGTCACTGCCTTGTCAGAAGGAACTTGATCAGAGTCTTTGAGCTCTGCATTTTGATCCTGGTGGATTTGATTTTCCCAGGAAGCTTGCATAGTGGTTTCTGGGTAGAGCACAGCTGGTGGGGTTAGCGATGGCCGGGTGTGGGTCAGCACTGTCTGTGGTTGTAACCGGTCTTGCCCTGCTGTTAACTCTTGCAGCCCTCAGCATGTACCATGGCTATGGGTTCGTGCAGTATGACCGTCTAGAAGATGTCCAGGCCGCTCTGGACGGTGAGAAGGGTCGCCTTTATAAAGGGTATAGATTAGGTAAGGAAAACTGCTCCGCGCTCTCCTGACCCCAGCATGCGTTCGGGAGAAAGAGTGCTGTTGTTTTAAAGCCCTCTGGAAGGGTCACAATGTGACACTTGTCTGGCCTTAGTCTCGATCACCTTACTCAGTATGTATTTGCCCCCTGAGTTCCTGCTGTGTGCTTCGCCTGCAGTGTGGTTCACCTTGCTGCCTGGGTCTTACCCTGAATTTTTATGTGCTAGTATTTGGAAAGCTCTGTTAGCCTGTGTAAGAAACTGTGCAACAAGTAAGCCTTGAAAAGGGATCATTGAAACCTCCAGCGCAGAGTTTAATAACGTTTGTAAACCAAAACTGGGCTTCATCTTGACATACTCAAAGGAATTGGTCACAGCACTTAGCAGCTAGTTGGCTAAGTAAACTTAGCTGGGATTTTTGCACAAGTGGAGCCAGCCTTTAAGCAGTGCTATAAATACTGGGTGCTTTAAAAAGGATATTTTCATAAAGATGAAGATAATTCTGCTAAATGTGCTGGGAGCAGACTTAAACGGAAATGAATGGTTAGAAATCCACGAGTAATATTTTAAATGCAAGGAAAAAAATTACTTTCAAAGTAAGCCTATGATAATTTGAAGAAAAACAGTTTGACTTTAAAAAGAATGACAGGAGGAATAAATAGTAACCTGTGGGAAGGTGTATGTACAGTAACAAATAAGAGCCTGAAGATGGAAATGAAGGCAAATAGACAAGAAGGGTAGAAGGATACAAGAAGAAATGATGTCCAGCATTATCCAAGTGTAGAGGCTTAAATAGGAACAACTTTGGCTGTTTTAGAAGCTAAGGGTAACTGACTGGCAATGATAAAATTTCTAACTGGAGAAGACCAGTTAATGTTTCTGCTGTCTGTTTTTGGAGAGGCAGGAGGTGTATTTAATATAATTTCCATTTCATTAGCAAAACCAAAAAGGGTAAAACTGCAGCTACCAAAACTAGATCTCTCAAAAGAATTAACATCAGTAAGGCTCAGTGAAATGCTGACCTGCCTAGTCTGTTACTGGTGTTTTTCCACAAGCCTTGGAAAACTAGGGAGTTTCCAGGTAGCTAGTAGAGTGCTGCAGGTGAGCCAATAGGCAGGGTAAATGGGATGAGCCTGGCATCAGTGCCTGGGAACAAAGGGATTCTTTCACCTGACACTGGTGAGAAGGCAATTGACTAATGTCCATCAAAATAAATCCTGTCTTAGTTACTGTTATAGTACTGCAAGCTCAAGGGCTGGAAGCAGCAGTGTTGATGTACAGATTGCTGTAAGGTGTTTGATTTGATAAGAAACAAGAATAGTTGAAAACAACAGAGTTAAATGGATTTAGAATCTAGAATGGAGTAGATGTAAGATAGATGGAATTTCTCGGTGCTTTGAGTGGTGGTCTAGAAAAACTGAGTCCTGGCCATACAGTGCTTTTATAAGTGACTTGGAGAAAAAAACATGTTTTAAAAAGAGGATGAAATAGTGATGATTGACTCATTGATGGTGAAGGGACCTGGACTTCCTATCCTGGATGCAGACAGACCTGAGCTTTAAGTGAAGCTGACAGGGAAGGTCTGCACCCAGCCAGAGTGCTTTGGTCATCCTTGGCTGTGCTAAACACAGGTGTGCAAGTAGGGAGGCTTTGGTACCTGTGGGATTTTGCTGCTGGAAGAGTGCTCAGTTTTGGTATGCCTGATTCAAAAAGGATAATGCTGAATTGGAAAAGCCTTGGAAAAACCTGACAGAGGTTTAGAATTAAAGAATGAGCCCTAGTAAAAACCTCAAGAGAAAGGAGTGATGTGATCTGTGTGTTACAGACAGACCTGGAGATCAGGGAGTTTTAGTGTAGTAGGAACAGGTGCGACAATGCCTTAAATGTGAATAAAGTCTTTTCTCTAACAGCAGAGTAATTGGCTTCTGGAGTAATTTATTGGATCTGTGGTGGTTTCTGTGCTCTGAAGACTTTTAAATTGGAATTGGATGTTTTGCTAAAAGATAAGCACTAGTTCAGTGCCACTGCTGCACTTGAGATAGGATTGTGATTCCAGAAGTTCCCGTCACCTGTGTTTGTTCAGAAGGTTAAACTGTGTGATTACAGTGGCTCTGTCATCTCAAAATCCTACAGGACAGAAGACTTTTTATTTGGGCTTTTTTTTCCCGAAGTTTTGTCAGTGTTCAAATACTTAACTTGTAAATGCTGTTGGCATTAAATAAAATGTTACTAAATGTGTTATTTTGCACAAGAAAAGGATCCCTGTCAAATTTTTTTTTTCTTCTAGAAAAATATTTTTGTGCAGATTTAAATACATTTTTAATTTGAAAGAAATGTATGATACTAAGTGTAAAAATCATAATAGGTTTCTTCAATGGCATCTTAAAACAGAAAATAAAAATAATCTTAAACCAAAGAAAGCAGCTAGTGTCTTGCTTAAAGATAACACTTGACTTTAAGGGGAAAAATTATCAACTAAAAAATAAATGCAAAGAGAACAGTTACTTCAGTTATGCTGCCTTAGTAGTAAACATAATCGTTAATAACACAATAAGGTAAAAAGTTTTGGGAGGGTTTAAATCCAGTGTAGCATTATACAAGTATTTCCACAAATGCACAGAAGTGTTTTCGTATCTTTAGTAGCAAAACCATTTCAAGAATAAATGTCCTTCAGATGTAGTTTGTAACAGTAGACCCTGCAGCTGTGTGTGATCCTGGAGAGATGCTCTGGGGTCCTGTGAGTGGTGTTATGCTGCAGTTGTAGGTAATGTTCAGATTGTACTTGCTTCTCTGCCCCCACAGAGAGGCAACATGCTGCTTGATTGACATCAAGAACAAAAATTAGACCTGATCCTTTAATTACAATTTTAATCTTGAAAATAATGAAGGATAGTTTGGGATGTTACAGAAGATATTAAGACTGAGTGTGCCTAAAGACATCATGGCATGTTTATATTCTCATGCAAGAGCTTTGAAAGTAGTTAATGCAAATAAGTCATCAGAAATGTTAATTGTTGATAGATTCTGGGGGAGCAGATACAGCCTAGGTTTGGGTTCTTTTCCTTAGAAGGTTCTCAGTAAAATGTCTAAAGTCACTTATCTGTTTGCTCTTGCCCCCCTCCAGTGCATTATTTAATCTCCAGTCAGCTGTCATGGGAGGCTTTGAGAACAGTGGGGGTCCCTGACAGTTCTGGGCAACTTCACTTTTGCTGGTTGAGGACAAGATTCTGTTTCTTCAGCTCTCTTACTTCTTGGTGTTTCCCTTCATGGTGTTTTTCACGGAGATGCTCAGAAGCCAACCAGTTTTCAAATTTCTGATCTGTTGCCTCAGTTTGCATCACATTAACAATGGTGTTTTGAATGCACCATGTTGACTTCATAAGGAGCCTGTGTTCCAGGCTCCCGGATCCGTTTGTCAGTGGTGGGGGCTGTGCACCTTAACACTGCAGCAGTCCCTTGGAAGGCAGTTGCACGTGTCCCTTTGAGAACCCTTGGATTATTTCTGACAAGGGTACCAGCATGCTCCGCTGAACAGGACTGGCTGTGATCTTAAGACTGTGCTGGCCATCATTCCTTTCTCGGAGGTTTTCAGACTCTGCTTTTTCTCCTAGAGTCCATGAGTCGCTTTCTGCTTGCTCATAGACTGCAGAAGAAAGAGATTCTCTTATGGAAGAAAGAGTCTGGATGTAGGCCTGAACATGCAGGGTTAAAACTTCACCCAAGATGTCCACCCTATTTTGAAGTCAGAGAAATCCATGAAATTTTCATTATGTTGTACTATCTAAACTTAATAAAAAATTGTCAAAGTGACAATGTCTCTCTGCTGAATGGATTTCCTTGCACCATCTGGATGTTGTTGAGCTTAAGTTGCTTTCATTTGAATTGTGCTGATGATCTTTTTTTTGTTTCATAGCATTGAACAGATGGGTTGATTATTCTTTACAGATATTAATAAAGCAGTGGAAAGAAGAAATATGAATAAGGCTTCATCAAGGTCCAGTCCGACACGAAGGTAAAGTACCTGGAAGCAGTGAGTTATACTAGGAATTCAGGCCTTCAGGGCATGAGCCCAGCGGCCTGTGCTAAATGTCTGTGTCTCTTCCCTACTGCCACTTCCCCAGTCAAACGGTGATGCTCCAGCAGGAAAGTGGCCACTCCACTTCTGAGAGCCCTTTTGGCTCTGGCACCTTGGGAGGCACGAGGGAAACTCTTGTGTCTGCTGCCGTTACTGCAGCCCTGCATTTGGTTTTGCAGCACAGGCTGTAAGAGACTTGGGAGGAAGAATACACTTGATGTTTGCTCCTGCCTCCAAGGATCAGAGAAGCCGAGGCATATCTAGAGAATGCAAAGGGGCTGCAGCGTTTCCAGTGCTCTGCTGCAGAGAATTTTGGGGTCTTGCCTGTTCTGATGTTGAAAGCTTCCAATGCTGCGATGAGACTGGAAAAGATCACTTGAGCGACACACAAGACAGAGCAAACGCCTCTTGCACGGTCCTGTCTGCCCATGTGGTTGTGTTATCAGTGCCTGGAGCCAGCCCACTTTGTGCAGTCACTGATGTCCCCTCCAGCTTCTGGCTTCCCACCCCTCAGTGGGCACAGCACGTTCAGCTCCTTCACCTCCTCTGTGTGGGCAGCCACAGGCAAGGGGCGAACGTATGGATTGGCCTGTCACAGGAAGATGACTTCAGTTTCCTTTCCACAGCATCACTAGGAAGCACACAAATACACGCTCCAGTGTAGCTTGGTACATGGCATCCACCCTGTGTGCCTCTGCTGTAAAGCTTTCCATGAAAAGCCATGGTGCTTGTTGGACTTGAAGGTAATCAAGGTCCCACATGTCTGGTGTGCTTTACTAACTTGACCTGTTAAATTACCAAAAATGAGAAAAAAGTGCAACTAGCAAGACATCTACACAAAAAAAAAAAAAAAAGCCCGGAGAAGGAGTAGCTGCAATTCTTGGCACCATCTAGGACTTCTGCATGCTGCACTTACCCTACACAGGGCCAAATGTGCTTGCAGAGACCAGTGTGTGGGCATCAGGCCCAGGAAGTGCTGGGATTCCTGTGGCAGATGTAGCAAGTCTTGGGCCTGGGATGTGCTCGATGCTGGTGAGAGTACCCTGGGAGTATGTGAGCAGTAGGCACTGATGGCACATCTTTGGCCTCAGTGCCACCAATACTGCAGGGGTGAGGGGCAGGCGTCTGTACAATGAGCGTTGGTCCTCGGACCACACTGCAGAGGGACAAACAGCAGGCACTGATGCCATGGGCATTGCAACCTGTGCCATCCTGGCTGTGTGCAAGAGCAGGTGCCTGTGCCACAGTCCTAAGGAGCACTGGAGGTGCATGAGCCGTGGTGCTGTGAACCCCAGGTTGTGGACCGGACAGCATCCGAAGGCTTTGGTGCTGCTGTGATAGGCACTGGATTTCAGCTGGCACTGCATACACTGTGGACATCCCATGTGGTTAGCACCAGGTCCCAAGCAGCACTGTGGGCACAGGCGGCAATGGGGTCACAGTCATCAAGTCCTGGGCATGGCTGTGGACAATGGACTCTGGACCACACTGTGGCCTGGGAACAACAGCTGCCAGTGCCAGTGCTGCGGAGCCCCACGCTGCACCGCATGCAGCAGTGCTGGGCCAGCAGGGCCGAGTCCCCAGCAGATGCAGGTGGTGGTGCTGATGCTGCAGGAGTCGGACCATGGTGACTGAGGTGTGGAAGAAGAAGGTGGAAGCTTTTCCTTTGTGCTGCCGTCTCCCTTGAGCAGGGAAGCCATGCAGGCACAAGAGCCGAGGGTACCTGTGCCACATCTCTACTTCTGTCGCAGTTGTGCGTTGTTCATTCTGGATCTGTTTGTCTCTGCGGATAATGAATGTGGCCTGTTCTGGTCACCCCCGCTCCAGCTGGAATAAATGTCATATGCCAAACAATTCCCCTGCATCTGGTTGTTTTGCTAAATGGTCTCACAGCTATGGAAAGTTCAGTGATTTAATATCCATTAGAGCAAGTCAGAAGTTTCCCCTGAGCTTCTGCCATTGTTCATTGTAGGTTTTGGGGGAAGGGGCTATGATGTTCTCTCACAGGATGTGGTTTCGATGCAGGTCACAAACAAAAAGTGGATTTATATGTCCAGGAGGCTGAAGGAGTTTACACCTGGTTGTCTGCAAATTCAGTATGTCACTTTGAGGAGGAGCCTGTGTGTGCTCTTGGTGGCATCTCTTAATTTCTCCCAAAAACTGCTTTGTACCTGACATGCCAACAGAGGATGCCAGCACTCTTAGGTGTTCCTAGCACAGCTGGGTGTCTGACACCAGAATCCTTGCACAGACTCTGCTCTTCCGTCTCATTCCTGTTGCTCTGCCTGACACCAAACTTGGGCTCATCCACCTCATTCTCTCCACGTGATCACTATGTGACTGCACTGCAGTGGATGCAGACTCAGGTTCTGCTTATCTTTCATAAATTAGATTAGGCTGTTTGAGGACTGTAAAAGTCATGTCAAGTATGGGAAATAAAAAGATTTTAAAAGCTGGAGTTTTTTTCCTGATGGTTGTCAATATATTGGGGCAAAACCAGTCCAAACACATGGAGCTCTGTAGTTTCTCTGCAAGATTTTTTTTAATGTTTGGTTTTGACTACAGTGAAGTTATGGTCTTCTCTGGAAAACAGAATGCAACCTGGAAAAAACCCTACTACTTCGGGAAAAGATGAAGACTGGAGCATTATTCTTCCTTCCCTCTCAAGACTGCAATACAAAGTCTGAATGAGATGGATCATTCAGAACCAACAGAGAAGCCTTTTGTGGCCACTGAGGATGTGGTGCTGGTTGGGTTTAGTATCTTCTTAACATGGGCCGTTATAAGCACAAGACTGGCTTTTTACAGAAATTATCCCTCAAGTCCAGGACAAGGCTATACCTGTCTTTACTTTCTGTCAGCAGCACAAACCCAACCACAACATGGAACCTGCAATGCCTTTGCTCATAAGCTACTCCTTTTTTAATCCTGTGCCAATAATGTTACTTCAAGTGTTCTGCTGTCATTGATGAGTGAATTTAATGGATCCCTTGAACACTCCTGGCTATCACATATTTGTGGGTATTAGCCTACATCACCTTAAATTCTCTCAAAGAATTTGCCAGACATGATTGATAGATGAGCTGTGGCTGATGTTGGAGGTCAGAGGCCTTGAAATGATGGTTTCTGAAGTGCCCGTTCACTTCATCCACAGGTGCTCTACACTTAGTGATGCTCCATTAAGGAGCTTTCTGGGTCTTGTTTGGCTGTGCTGAATATTAGAATTAAGAACCTTCTCCAGACTGCTTCAAAAATATGACTTTTGATCAATTTTTGTTGTTGTGGGATAGGAGGGAGGATACAGCTGCTGTGAAAGGTCGCTTTGGCACCTCAGGTAAGAGATCTAGGGGTAACTGTACTCGTGTTGTTAGCAGGCTAATGGAATTTCCCTGGTGTTTTCCTCAGAGAGCAATATGCCTACGGGGATGGCCGAGATGCCAGGCGCGACCGCTCCCCTCTTCGGGGGAGCCCACGGAGAGACCCCAGAGATGGCAGGGATGGCAGGAACGGGCGAGATGCCAGAGATGCTCGAGACATTCGAGCTAGAGACATGCGTGATACCAGAGACCACAGGGACCCACGGGACCTGCGAGACCCACGGGATATCAGGGATCCAAGGGACTTGAGGGACCCACGTGATGTTAGAGATCTTCGCGACCCACGGGAGCCACTGTATGATCGATACAGGGATCCGCGGGATATGAGAAATGCACGAGATGTGAGGGATCCACGGGACATGAGAGATTCTCGGGACCCTCTGTACAGGTAAACTCTGCAGGATCCTATTTGCCAAAATGATGTTTTTATGGCATTTCTGCCACAATTGTTTGAGGTGTCAGGTGTTTAAGCAAATCACCCTGGCTGGGGACAGTTGGGTGCTGCTTCGTGTCCTGTGGGGAGCGGATGGGTACCTCAGAAATTAAACTTGGGGGAGGTCTGTGTGTGATGCGTTGGCCAAAGTCGCTGCCTGAGATGGTGCTGGAGGAAACCCTGTGCTGCTTCTGAATGTTGCAGACGAGACGAATCTTACGACCGTTACCTGCGCCTCGAGGACTACTATCGGCGCAAGGACGACTCCTACTACGACCGCTACAAGGAGCCAGAGGGTGAGTACCTGTACCGCTTCAAAGGGAGGGTGCAGGAGTGCTACGGTTGTGGTGCTCTGGTGCTCTGAGCAGGTCTGAAGGGTGTCACTCCTTCTGTCCCTGCGGCTCATTTCAGACCGCCTGAAGCGCGAGGAGCGGCGCCGGGAGGAGCTGTACCGTCAGTACTATGAGGAAATCAAGAGACGTTTTGATGCAGAGAGACCCGTGGATTGTTCTGTGATAGTGGTGAATAAACAGACAAAGTAAGAAAATAGTTATAATCAGTTTTATTATTGCATGGTAGAAGAGAATGGATTTAAACTTAGTCCTGCCTTGAGGCTCTTTGTCTTAGAGGTTGCTCTTGAAGAGAGTGGCTTTAGAGTCCCCAGAAAGCTACCTCTCCCGTTTTTCTTCTGGGTACATATGTTGATGAGATGAGGAAATGTATCTTGTGCTTTGCTTGTATTTCTGCCTTGTAATCTATTGCTATACCTTCTCTGATACTTTTATATGTACTCTCCATATAAGCCTACGATTTCAACTGGTTGTAGGGGCCTGTACTTACTTTTCCTGGATAGCATGATATGGAACTTAGGAATATGTGCCAACCAGTTGACAGTACAGAGCAGGGGTCAGGGTGGATTGGGGGGTGTTCGTTCAGAGTTCCTGCCAGATTGTTTCCTAGGCCAGACACCAGTCATTGTCATTAGTCCAATGTGCAAGAAATACAAAATCACTGCTGAAGGCAGTTGTGGACGGAATCGAAAGTAGGTATAAGTAGTAACCAGGGTGATCTCACATGGCTGTCTGAGCACTTAATGAGTTAACGGGGCAGGCACTCTTTTGGGAACAGGAGGTACACCTGGCACAGTAGTAGAGGGCTGTAACAATGTCACCAGTCTGATGTCTGTATCTTTACAATTAAATATGCTAAAGAAAGGAAATAATGTCAATAAATCACAGATATGGCTTGTAATCTGGGGAAAATGTTTGTCAGGGGGGATGTTAAAGCTGTCTCCTTCACCCTTCAGGGAAAATATCAGGAGTTGCTTTTCTTTACTTTGCTGTACATGTGGGGCAGAAAGAGACAGCTGGCGCTTGCCTCATCTGCTGGTAGAAAACGGAGCAGGAAATGGGAACAGCAGAAGCAGTGAAACTAGAAATAAACTTCTGATGGAGTTGATTACCTATTGGAACAAATCTTGAGAGGAAATTTTAGATCCTTTATCCCCTGGTGGCTAAAAGTCTTTGGAAAATATTCTAATAGACCGCAAGTTATTGTGCTTGACACAAGAATTTTTTTGTGTCAGAGGATCAGCTTAATGTCCCAAGAATCATTTGGTTGTAACAGCTACAAGCCTTAAGAGTTGGAGCCTGCTCATAAATCTTGGGTATTGACTGATATCACCTGCTGTACACCTGTTGAAAGATGACTCCTGAATGCCTTAGATACAATGATTTTACTTGGAAGCTCTTGAAAAGATGGTTGAAGAGGGGACAGTTTTGGTCTCTTACAGACTTTGCCTCCAAAGACAATAAAATTACCCTCTTTCTTGAGGTGTGGGTGCACACAGACTGAATTCCTCAGGCTTTTTGTGCAGTCAGTATTGCAGGTTTGGTTCTAAGTACAGTAAGCTTAAAAAAAACCCTTGGTAATTTAAACTCAGCCTTGTGAGCTGTGGTTTGTGCTTGGAAGGGGAAGTCTGTAGCAGGGTGTACAGGAGCAGTGGATCCAGAGATGCTGTGTTGGCAGTGGGTTAGAGCAGAAAGCAGCTAGTAGAAAAGAGCAGGCCAATAAGGAATGAGGCACGTGTGATACTGAACAAAGCAGGAGTAAATGAGTTCCCTAGGTGGGCTCCTCTGCTCTGTACCCCTTGGACCTCTTCTGGCGTAAATTTCTTCCCCTGATGAATTCAGTTGAAGCACATTTATGTGTAAACAAATTTGTAATAGTGTAAATCTCTTTACAAACAGTGTTTCTCAGCTAAGCTAAGGCTTGATTTGTAATTTATTTCAGCTGAACTGAAATGACTGATTCAGATCAGAATAAGGGCTTTTATATTGCTATAATGGGATTGCTTTAGTACTGTCCTGGTAAACACCATGAAGCTGGGCAAGTAATCAGAAAAGCAAATCTGAGACAGTGGAAAGGATGCAAGTGCCAAGGTTTCTGTTTCTGTATGTGACTGACTTGTTAAACTGCTGGCTTTGCTTTGTGGTAGGGAGTACGCGGAGTCAGTGGGGCGGAAGGTGCGGGATCTGGGCATGGTAGTGGACCTGATCTTCCTCAACACAGAGATGTCACTGACGCAAGCCCTGGACGATGTGAGCAGAGGAGGGTCTCCTTTTGCCATTGTCATCACCCAGCAGCATCAAGTTCACCGTTCTTGCACTGTTAACATCATGTTTGGCACCCCACAAGGTACTGAGGTCTCAGTAGGCTGGGAACTGTGTGGTCATTCTGAACCTTTCTTTCCGGCAGAACCACACAGGACAAAGTTCATCCTTGCTGTCACATAAGCAGTTATTAATGACTTGACACCATGTCATAAATGTGAATATCATTATTTACAAGCTTCCGTAATACTCTATTTGCCCCTTGTCAAAAGGAATGTCTAATTCCTGCCAAGAGGGAATCTCGGATGTGTTCTTGGTTCCTAAAACTGCCAGCCTTTGCATCTCAGGGCAAGTCATGGACCCCAGGGCTGCGCTGCTCTGGGAGATCTCAGTAATACCAGCCCAACTCACTCTACCACTTGTTGCTCTCAGAAGGAGCCTGTTGGGAATGTGACAAATGAAAGGCAGGTTTTAAAATCAAATGTGATTTGATAAGGATTTGGTAAAGGTGGAGATTTGATAATGAAACTGGGAAGAGTTATGAAAAAATAGAACCTACAGAGTGTTTGGGTATACAGGCTCCACCTTCTTAGCACCTTTACACTTGTCACATCACTCTGCATCGCCACAGGGTGTGACTTAGTTGTTGCATGAGGGTGGGTGTAGGTACTAAAAATGCCTTTTCAGAATGTGATTGCGGAAAGCAGCTGTTGCTCTCGTCATAGGCCTGTTCATGTAATCTGTCAACACAGGTGACTGGTTTGATGACAGCTGAGCTTTCAAAGGTTGTTTCTCCCTTGCTGTGTTCCCAAGTAATGTTCTGTGAGTTCATCTGAAAGAGGAAATGTCTGAGTGCACAGTCAGTGTTTGGTGTGTGCTCACGGACTGGAGAAGCCGGGCTTTTTAACATCAGATGCAGATGTGATAAGAGAGTTCCCTCATTTCCTGCAGACACACAGCTCACACACACTGTCACCAGGCTTCCCACTGCCTTTAGTTTTAACTCTTAACTCTTTTGCTTTAACACCTGTTAAACCTTTGGCAGGAGGCCAAAGCTTCTTTTCATCACTGGATCTGCCAGTGTATCAGACCTGATGGGAACCCCAGTCATTAGCTCATCCACAGCTCATTCCAGAGATTAAATATGCTCACTTCAACCGCTCGTGGCCACCTTTGCCTGCATGTTTGTTTCAGGGAAGTGCTTCACAACTTGTACAAAGCCTAATGTTAAAATGAACCCAAGTTTCCTGTTAGGAGGAAAAGGCTTGCAGGATTTGTTGTTCTGCATCTGTAAAAAAGACCCTGCCCAGAGCTTTGGGCACTTTTGGGAAGGTAAAGGCTCTTTTGATTTCCCAGTTTAAATCTATGTTCAGGTGAATGTTTATGTGTGTGCTTTGGGAGGTGGAAATAAGGACCTCAGAACTCACCACTGGAATTGCTTATTACTCATTGTATCACAGAAGAATTTGATTGCTGCTTATTGCCTCAGAGTGGTGAATGTGAGCACCATGTGACACTGAGCCAGTGCTGCTCCCTCCACAGCTACATGTGCACATGAGATGTTAAGGCACTGGCAGTACAGAAACAAAAATATTCCCATGGCTGTCCTTTTCTGGGAAGCATACAGCCTTCAGAGGGCAAGTTTTGGATCTGTCCAAGTGTTTAGCAGTAAAATGACTGGGACCGTCTCATCTCGGAGCACCGAGGATTTATGTGAGAGGTAGAGGGAGCTGCCTTCAGAGGGCAAGTTTTGGATCTGTCCAAGTGTTTAGCAGTAAAATGACTGGGACCGTCTCATCTCGGAGCACCGAGGATTTATGTGAGAGGTAGAGGGAGCTGCTTTCCTTTTAGCTGGTGAGAGACAAGAAAGACATTTCTGGGCTGATGGGATGACTGCTTAGAGCCCTCAGCTGTGGAAGGAATGGCTGGCCTTGCTGGGTGATAGCCGTGGGCCTTCTGTTGGCTTTGGAAATGTAACTGTTCCCATGTGCCTGCACACACACTCCCCGAGCAGTTCCTGCTGCTAACTGGGCTGTGCTGGCAGGTGGGAGGAACAGCACCTCTGTCAGGGTCACTTTGGGTCACTCAGAACATTTCTTCCTTCATGCAGAACACCGCAACATGCCCCAGGCTGATGCCATGGTGCTGGTGGCAAGAAATTACGAGCGCTACAAGACAGAGTCCCGGGAGAAGGAGCGGGAGGAGATCGCCCGGCAGGCTGCCAAGATGGCAGACGAAGCTGTTCTGCAGGAGCGGGAGCGCCCACCCCCCATGGAGGAGGGTGTCAGAGGAGGTCACCCTCCCGGGATCCAAACTCTCTTGAACCTGCTGGCAGACAATCGCTATGTGACTGCTGAAGAGATGGATAAAGTCATTAATTACCTGAGAGACCGGAAGGAACGGTTGCTGCGAGGCAGCACTGAACCTCTGCAGGGTGAGTGCCTCAGTCGCAGACAGGGTTTATCATGTGGTTTGTGGCCCTCAGGACTGGGACAGGAAAAGAGTCCTGGGACTGCAGAGGAGTTTGGGAGCATAATATCCTCATGCAGCACCTCATTTTACTGAGATGGACATGTCCTTGCATGTCATGAGACAATTTCATGTGGAAGAGTTTTCATGTGGAAGACCTTTTATACTGGATTCTCTCAGGGCAACAGCAGGACTGCCATAACTGGTTGGGCTGCTACACGCAGTTCTGCAGAGTGGTTTGGGTTCCCAGAGCGGTGCAGCTCCAATCTGAGGGTGGATGTTCACTTACGTTGTGTCTTTGGGAGCTGTTTCATTAGGTTTCTTCAGATGTCCCTTCAAGGGCATTTGCAGGGCTTTAACCTTCTTTCCTTTCTTTCCCAGCACCCATGTCAAGGCAGCCTTTGGGGGCACCTTCAGGATCATCACTGGGTAGTCAGTCCAACCTTCCAAGTTCTCAGGCTCATCAGAGTTCACAGCCTCTGGTCTCTACTCCCTCTGTTCCAGTGTCCTCTTCTACTCCTCAACAGGAGCTTCAAGCAAAAATCCTCAGTCTCTTCAACAGTGGGGCGGCAGCGGTGGCAGCAGCTGCCGTGGCAAACAGTGGTCCCACAGCCTCCGCAGGCTCTTCGGGCAGCACTCCCAACCAGAACTTTGGTAACCTGGCCGGCGGGCAGCCCCGGCCAGCACAGATGAATGCTGGAAATTTAAACCAGCCTCAGCAGAGATTGCAGACTCCAAACACGCAGATTCCTGCTCTCCCGGGCCCTTCAAGAAACACAGGTCCGAGACCTGGGGCTCCTCCACAACCTCAGCCGCTCTTTGGTCAGCACCAAACCCGCCTCCCTGCGCCTGGCAATGTGCCTGCCCAAAGGCCGGTGTCTTCTGGTATCAACTTTGACAACCCCAGTGTACAGAAAGCCTTGGACACCCTTATCCAGAGTGGTCCTGCACTCTCCCACCTTGTGAGCCAAACCGTGGCCCAGGGGCGAACGGGGTCCTCAGCCCAGCAACCGATGGGTGCCTACCAGCGACACTATTAGAGCTGAGCTGTTGGGCCCATTCCCCTTCCCTTTGCCATTCCATACTTATAGCTGTTTAAGGAGTCTCCCATCCTTGACCCGGGACAGATGCCCTGGATATGCATGTCCTCTCCACTCTGGCGAGAGCGTACCCCCTGCAGCATTGCTGCCAACGGTTGCTGGCGCTGCCCTCCCTCTCCTTCGTCTGGTTAGCAATGTTTGGAGCAGAATGCTCAGTTTTCTCCACAGCACGATGTGCTGAACTGTGTTGGATCATTGGTTGTCTTGTCCCATCCCAGAAGCTGCCACAGTTATTGATCCTGCTGCATTTTCCTTACTCCCAGCACCTGGTGCACCTTCCCATTGAGGTGCAGTCTGGGCTCAATGATTGGTCTCAGTGTAGTTTTGGATTGTCGGTTTTGAGGAATTAGGGGACTGAACAGAGCAGCATACTGATGGGCCTTAGACACCCACCACTGTGGAATGGGCACTATTTTTCTTTTGATTCCTTTTTTTTTTTTTTTTTTGCCCCTTCTTTTAATGGCATATAAACCATTTGGGAAGTCCAGTGGTAGTGCTGGCAGCCAAAATCATGAAGCACATGCCTGACCACTCCTCAGTAACCAGGACTGTGCGGTCCATCCGCAGCTGGCCTGCCCTGTCCAGGCAGGGAGGCTGGTGTTCCTCACCTCAGCCCACTCACAGAGACTGGCAGCTGTGGGCTGAGCACACATCTGCAACGCAAGAACTGCCAGCCAAGGCAGAGATTTCAAATGGTCTGTCAATTTTCCTACCCTGAGTAATCAGTGTTAAGATCAAGCTGGTAAATTTGGCGTGTGAATTTCCTTTTCTTACAATCTTTGGCACGGTTGTTAGTGTAGCTTAGTTGCAGCCATGCTGATGTGCTGCTGGCTCTCTCTGGGAATACCTGTCACCAGGTATTGGGGGCAGTGCTGCTCTATCAGACATCTCATTGCTGTTGATGGATGTTCGGTCCATCTGAGGAGGAGAGGCAGTGCCAAGATTTGATACCATAATTTTAAATGTTTTTTCAACACTTTAGTAGCTGCAGCAGACAGTGGAGTGTAAATCAGGCAGTGATTCCTCCCCGTGTTTTTAACTGGGAACATACTTTGATACCAGAACACAAAACATCACTTAACTGTGTGGTCCTCCCTGTCATGGCCTTCTTGGAGTCTGTGGGCTTCCTGCAGGGAACCAAGAGACACTAAGAAAGCAGTGGATTGAAGCAGAGGACATTGTTTGTCCCAGGTTGTTTGTGTTGTAGCATTTCTTTTATCTCTGTGCTGTTAACAAGAGGACATTACTTTCTAATAAAAGGCCAGAAAAATTACTTGTTGCATTTTTTGACACTTTAGTACTTCCAGAATACATCATTCCACTGTGTTTGCTGTTAATCTCCTCTCCTGGATAAGCTGTGCTGGAAGCTCCACACTGGATGCTGAGCAGAATGTGTGTGGACCTCACAGGTCCTGACTCTTGTACAGCACTGGGGTAGTCTCAGGCCGGGAGTTGTGGTGTGGCATGGCCAATGTGAGGGGTCCAGAACCTCTCTGGTGACACGTGGTGGGAGGGACAGGTCCGGATCAGTGCCACAGCCAGCGTGAGGTCAGGGCTGCAAGTCCCTGTGCCTTCAGCACTGGCATCCCATGGCTCCATGCTGCCATCATCCCACAGCCAGAGTCTGGACAGCAGTGTCTGTCTGCTGTCTCTCCTCCTGTTAGATCCCTTTCTCCACCTCTACAATCCTGCAGCCAGGTAGAACACTTTTGCTGGGGTGACCAGAAATCTTTGTGAGGTGAAATGTGGGAACTGCATCCCTTCGGAGAGGCTGTTCCTCTCCTTGTGCTTTGCTTCCTCTGCAATCTGCACCCTGTCAGAGTTAGGACGTGTTATGGAAATGGTGCAAAGTAGCTGTGAAGACCTGGAAGCAAGTGAAAAGTCCCCGTGCAAGTAGTGAAGGGTGTAATAAAATCATTTATTGCATTTTGTGCAGACAGGAGTCTAGAAAAATGAATACAGGTAAAGCAGTAAAGCAGTAACAGGGAGCATTCAACAGCTGAGGAGCCACTCCTCCATGAACACCTGCACAGAGAACACGGGGTCTGCACCGAGGCGGCCTAATGCACAACACTGAAACACACACAGAAATTAAATGCAAGCCTAATAGGGTTTTTTTTTTTTGGTTTGCAACCTGTTTTATTTACAAGGTTTTAAACTTAATTGCATTGCTCTGCACACAGATTCTCTAAAACACAAAGCATTCTAGGTCACTACATGTCTATTGAAATATTGCACTCGAATAAAAGTCACTTGAATGGACAGAGAACATCTAGCTACAGTGATTAAAAGAGTATTGAATGAACCGACTTCGTGATAACATTCATAACAAATATATTGCACATGTAGCACAGAAAGTGTTGTAACCAGCAAATCTCAGACCTTTCGGTCTTTCTGCTAGTTTTTAGTCCTGCTACACAGAGGAGGGTCTTGACTCTTCTAGTGCAACTCTTGCCCTTGTGCAGTCTCTTGTCCTTCCTCTCGTCCAGCCACAGACCAGCACCCGTCCAGGCTGGACACTGCCTGTGCCTCCTGTCTCTGCTGCCCTGTGGCTTGCTGTCTGTGCTGCGTGGTGGCCACAGTGACCTGAGCTGCCCACTGCCACTCACAGGGGCCAGGGCTGCTTGGCCCTCCTGCAGCAGGGACTGGAGCACAGGCCACCAGCGCTGTGTGCTGGCCGAACTTTCCCTGCCTGCTGTGGCCACACTCCAGCCCACCCTCCCATGGGTTGTGCTGCTCAGTGCTGCTCCAGCAGCAGCCTGCCTGTAAAACAAACTGGGGGGTCAAGACCTTCCTGTCTGGAACAAAAACCGGACCGTGTCTGCACATGTGCCAAGGAGGAACTTGCATGTCTACCAGAGGAGGACACTGTCTTCACCACGGTGGAGCGGCAGAAGGGTGCTCCATGGGGAAACTGAACACTCACAGAGGCCAAACGTGCAGGGCTGGGTTTGTAAACTAACATGCAGTGCTGTCTGCTAAAACTGGCCCTCTCCCGCCGACGGCGAGGGGACACGCTGTGGAAACCAGCTCCTGTCTTGCCACAGCCAAACTGCCTGGCAGGGGTGTGGAGCAGCCCTGACTGTCCAGAGCTGTGCCCCCTGCTCTTGCTGAAGGATGGGGAAGGGGAATGCCTTTTTTCAGCAGTAGTGATGGAAAGGAATGGCCTTCCTGCTCCGTGGGAGAGCCGGGACCATGCCTTTGCCGTCAGGGTGGAAGTGGTGCTGAGGGGAACGGGATCCACTGGTGATGCTGGGGGGATGAAGCAAACCTGTCAGAAGTGTGCCCTGGCTGCTCTCACCACTGCTCTGCAAACGTCATTCCTGGCTGCCCTGTACCTGCGGCCAACGGAGGAGCCTCTCCCTGATGCTGCGAGGGTGGCTGCTGTCTGCAGCCTCGGCAGAGGCTGTGTATAACCTGCCTCTGCCCTCTGCCCTGCGCCATGTGCCAGGGCAGGAGGGGACCACGCTCTCTGCCTCAGGCCCAGCAGCACAGGGGGCAGCAGCCAAGCTGCAATTAGAGGGCGACTGCAGGGAGCAAGTGGCATCTTGTGAAGAGGCAGAGCAGCTGGCAAGTGCTCGAGGCCCAACAACATGGTGCTAACACATGAGCTGTGTGGGCAGGCTGCTGTGCCTCCCCCGCTGCTGCTGAAGTGCCTCAAATAATTTTGGGAGGCTGGAAACATCCCGTCAGCTTGTGTGTGGTGGTATAGGGCCAGCTCCAAGGGGCAGAGCAGCTAGACATTGGCAAATCCTGGTTCCCATGGGCTGCCCTTCCCAAAACTAAAGGAACTTTTCACTTGCAGACCCCTACCTGCTCTTCCCACAGCTCCCAGGCTGCTGAGGCAGCAGCAGGACTGGAGAGTGCTGCCCTGTGCATCTGCACAATTCATCAGCCCTGAGCTCCTGTGCTGAAGCCAGATCTCAGCTCAGCCTGACAGTCCCCATGTAAATGCTGAGCTCCCCATGCCTGTGGGACCAGCTTCCACAGCAGCATCTGTGACACAGACCAGCAGCCACACAGGCAGCTACCCTGGCAGAAAGTCTGGCTGTGACTGGGACTGCTCTGGAGAGAAGGGAGGCACTTCGGGAGTGATGGAAATGTAGGAGCAAGGTATGAGCAGGCACAGATGTGCAGCTGGGGCTTGGTTTTGGTCTAGGAGTGTGTCCAAGTAGTATCTTATAGCAAAAAAAATCCAACATCAAAAAACCCACTGCTTTTTATCCAAGCATCCCCAAATAGCTTTGGCCTGGACCTGGAGTAGAGGTGCTCTGAAAGGGAGCACGGGCTGGAGTGGCTGGTGCCGGGGAGGGGTTTCCTGTTCTCAGGGAGGCAGGAGTCAAGGTTGGCAGGGAGTCAGGTGGGCAAGGAGCTGGGACCAGTCAGGGCTGCCCATGCCAGGCAGGAGGCAGCTGCTGCCTGGATGGACACCCGCGGGGATGCTGTAGCAGCACCAGCTCCCTCTGCGCCTCCTGCAGTGCAGAGCAGCACTGGGGAGCGTCTGGAGGGGCGGAGGGGGCGAGTGCTTCAGCACAAGGGCTCAGCTCTGGCCGGGAACAAAGTGCTGCCCCAGGGCCCAGGCTGGCACAAAGCTGCCAGCGCTGCCGGGAGAGGGCAACTCTTAGCAGGCTGCACTTTGAGTGGAAGCTCAAATCTGCTGTGAAACAAGTTCAGAAAAGTCTGTGACTTCTTTTCCCTGAAAACTCTTAATAAGCTAAATTGAGAAGAGAATGAACCTGCGACCTGGCCCTTTCCCAGGGGCTGCTGGTGGCCGGGGAAGGCTGCAGCCTCCACCACCACTCTGGAGCACTTGGTGCAACGGATGGGCTCCTGGTTTGTGCAGGAGCAGCCCGGCTCAGCTCCCCGTCCCTGCGGCCTGGTGCTAGCAGAGCCCTGCATCTCTCAGAATAGATATAGATCTCTATATATAGACTTCATCTGGTTCTATTAACATAAATATGATCACTTTAAAAATACACGTACTGTATTATGTACACTATGTACATGGGGCTGGGGCGGGCGCCAGCGGCACCCTGCTGCCCTCGCACCGCTTCCTGCGTGGTTCCTGGAACCGTTCACATTTGTTAAAAGCGCCTCAGTTTCTCTTCTATGAGAGATGCTTGGGGGGGGGGGGGGGGGAGGGAGGGGCTGGGAAACGGCGGCGGGGGCGACCCTGCAGCTGCTGCCAAAGATAAGAGGTGTTTGATCTGCCCCGGGGGCTCTGCTGCCCGCGCGGGGGCTGACGGCTGTGGTGTGGCTGGTGCCTGGGCTGCCCTGGCCAGCCGGGTCAGAGAGTGTCATGATGCCGGGGGGCGGTAGGACCCCTACAGCCCCCACCTCACTGTGAGGTCTTGCTGGTCAGATTAGCAAACAGCCTTTGCATATGTTAAAAATACACACAGATCCAGACTGTCCTACAGCCCCCGGCAGCATCTGCGACTGCCTGGAGCCGGGGCCAGGGCTGGGTTAGCAGCGAAGCCCTGGGGAGCAGCAGGGAGCGCAGCGGGGCACGGGGGGGACCCAGACATATGTGCAGGCGCTGGGGCCAGCCGGGCTGGCTGGTGCCGGGCCCTGAGAGCCCCCAGTTTAGTGAGGCGGGGGAGCAGGGTGGGGGTCCGGGACACCCCTGTGCCAGGCAGGAGCAGGCACTGGTGCCTCGGGGGTCCCCAGCACCCATGCGGCTCCAGCCGCCGAGAGAAGCCCCGGCTCACGCTGCGCATGGCAGGGCCGCTGCGCGGCTCCCGACACCGCAGCTCCGCACCGCGACTGGTGCACCTGGAGAGCGTGAGGGAAGAGAGAGCCTGGAGTCAGGCAGGGAGGACAGGGAACACCCGCAACCACCCTAGGTCAGGGCTCTTGCTCTCACGGCCTTGCTGTGCTCCAGCACCTGACCCCTCACAGCCGCCCCCCACCCTCTGCCTCCTCCAAACCATCGTGCTGCATCTCCACAAGCTCAGCAGCCTCCAGAGACGACGGTGCCGAGGCAGCGGCGAGGTGGGGCTGTCCGGGTCCATGGCGGTGAGGGGCAGCAGGGGTGCAGCGCCGTGGGAGGCAGCCTCGGGCGCTGCTGGATGTGGGGAGAGGAGCGTCCGGCGAGGGGAGCGTGACGGGGGCCTCTCTCTTCTCCCAGCGCCTCGCAGGGAGGCACGGCGCAGGCGGCGGGCACGGGGCACAGGCGCATCCAGCCGAGTCTGTGCAGGAGTAGCAGCACGGTGGGGCCAAGGTCCGTCTCGGCACAGCCGCCCTCCTGCCCAGCCAGGCGTTGCAGCGGCAGTGCTGGGGCTGGCGGCGGGGCTGGCCCTGCCAGGGCGGGCGGTGGCGGCAGCGCCGAGCTCTGGTGCTCAGTCCGCGGTTCACTGTATATATTTATATATAAACAAGGACAGCAGTGCTGTGGTGTTGCAATGAGGAACAGCTGCTCTGGTGCTGGATGCTCCCGGAAGATCTGGTGCTGCAGTTCGAATGGAGAGATCAGGGGCACGGCCAAAGCCAGGTGAAGGTTCTGCGCACCGGCTGCCATCCGGCCTTCCCTCCTCCCCTCCGGGAGCACGATGCAAAGGGGTGGCGGGGCTCTCAGTGTGCAGACAAACCTCTCTCGCGCCATCTTTCAGGAGTAGATGGTGATGACCTCCCGGCCCCCACCACGCACCAGGAGCACTCGGTCCAGATGCTCCGTCAGCACCTCCAGGAACTCCATGTCTGCACAGCTGTCAAGGAGGACAAACTCCACACTGGAACATGGGGACAGCCCTGTGCCATACCTTCGCAGCCCCAGCTGAGCCTGCAGCACTGACACCTCCACACCAGAGCCAGGAGCTGGTGGGGCAGTCCCAAGCCAAGGGGCCAGGGGACCCCACCCATGCTGATGCTGTGCGATGGGGATGGTGGCTGAGCCAGCAGGTGGCTGAGCCCCACAGACCTCTGCCCAGGCCCCCGTCATGTGCCACTGCACTCATGGGTGTAGGTGGAATGTCATGTGGCCCCACCAGGTGCCAGAGGGGCAGGCTGGTGTGAATGACAACTGCTGGACCCGGCCAGGAGCAGGAGGTGTGGGGGGGGTCCAACCTCAGGAACTAGACCTGTGCCTCTTGGCATTCACCTAAAAGACCCACCAGTTTTGGGGAAGATGTGGACCCTGGTCCCCCCGGCATAGAGGGGTTTTGACGAACAGCCCCATAGGAAGGATACAGTTCTCATCCCCTTTCCGGTTACGGGGAGGCCCTGGCATGTTCAGCAGGACCAGCTTGGCATCCTGGGACTTCTTCACAATCACCTCATTGAGCTTCACAGCTGTGTGCATCCTTCGCACGTTGGACTGGTTCCTGTGGGTGACAGCACGTGTGGGCACGGGATGGGCACAGTTGGCCTCCAGTCCCACACCAGGCCCAAGGGGCAACAGGGCACCCTGGCCTCCTGCCCTAGAGCAGTCCAGTCTGGGCTGCAGCACAAACTTGGGGTGCAGCAAACTTTGCCAGGCACAGCGCTGGTGACTCTGAGCCTGCACCAGTGGCCATGAGATGCAGGGCCACACAGAGTGCCCACAGGCAGTAGCAACTACGTCTGCTCAGGGCCAGGCCACGTGGGAGCGAGCAGGAGCAGTTGGCATTAGTGTCACCGTGGGTGCCTGAGCCCAGGCTCACAGGGAGCTGCTGGCAGCATAACAGGGCAGACGAGGAGCGTGTGGTGCGGGCAGTGCATGGAGCTGGCAACCACAGCCTGCTCGGGTGAACTGTCTGGCACTGCAGCTGTCACAGCTCACTGAGCCGCCCTCCTGCATGGGGGCAACCCTGACGGCTCCCATCACACTGCCCCACGAGCACAACCCAGCTCCCTCCACTCCAGCCCCGGCACCCAGCCAAACCCAGACTTACAGGTTCTCCCACTCCCTGCCAGGAGCATGATGGGGTCGGAGAGAGAAAGAGAGAGAGAGACAGAGAGAGAGAAAGGTGGTGAACACCAGGTGTGCACCCCCACTCCCTGCAGCACACCCAGCGTGGGCACCCATCCCTTGCCAGCACAGTTCTGCACAGGAAGCCCTCCCCAGTTGCCCCCAGCCCCTCTGCAAGGGCGCACTCAGAGTGCCCAGGCTGCCTGATCACTCTTCAGGGCAAGGATCAAGCTGGTGCTGCCAAGGCCCTGCCTGCACCCTCCTGGCTGGGGCAGGCAGGGGTAGCCAGGGACACAGGGCATGGGTGGGAGAACGTGGCAGCATAGGGGGCCGTACGGCTTCATGTTGAAGAAGTCCTTGATGCCCTCAGGGCTGACAGGGCTCTTGCTCTTGTTCTTCTCAGCAACAGACTTCTCCTTGGTCCAGGTGAGATGCACCTTCTCAGGGGCTGCCTCCACCTCATCACCAGGGGACTGGGAGCTGCTGGAGAAGGTGGTGGCATTCTTGTCGTGGATTAGTTGGACCTGCAGGCAGAAGAGGGGAATGGTGGGCAGGGCCTGGGGCCAGTTACCTCCCTGACCCTGTCTTGGTACAACTCCTCACCTCCTCCTCCGGCTTCTCCTCGCCATCAGCAGCCTGTTCCTCGGGGACGTTCAGGCGCAGGCGCGTGTTGGCCGGGTTCTTGCGCCGGATGGAGCCACGGGACTCATCCGTGATGCTCTGGATCTGTGTGGGAGGGGTCAGCCAAGGGAGTGGGGCACAAGAGGGCTTGGCTGGGCAGAGCCTAGCCTGAAGCCCAGCTCTCCAGCAGGACAAGCACACAGAGCTGCAGGGCAGCTCAGTTCACATCAGAGCCACCACAGGGGTCAGAGCCCACCCAGCCTGTCCTGCAGGCTCACCTCCCGCTCCCGCTCATTCTTGGTGAGGTGCATTTGTTTGAGGATCTGGGAACGCTGCTCCATCACCAGTGTCTTCTCATAGGTGTAGGCAGAGATGTCACTCTCATGCTGTGGGGGAAACAGGAGAAATTTGGGGCAGGGTAAACTGTACTGACTGCTCCCAGCATGGCCCAGCACATCCCAGCATATCCCCGTGGTGCTGTGTCCCTCCGTGGTGCTGTGTCCCCCACGTCAAGGTCTGTCTGGCTCTCCCATGCACAGCATCCCTGACTGCTGCACGTGCCCCGTCCCAGTACTCACCATCTCCACCACCTCCACCTCTGCGGTGATGCGCAGGTGGTACAGGAACGTGGTCAGGTCCTTCTTCATCTGGATGCTGTTGTCATCCATCTGTGCCACCGTGAAGATGCGCATCTTGCATTTACGCCACACCTGCAAGGGAGGGGGTAGTTTGGGCATGGCTCGACAGGGACGGCCGCAGCCCAAGCCCCAGCCCCGCACTGCAGGGCCCAGCCTACCTTGTGCTGCCGCAGGAGGAAGGGCAGCAGCATCAGCATCCCCCCATCATGGACAATCCACCAGACATCGATGTGGCCCTCCGAAAACCGCTCCTGGTTGCCCGGAAACATGGCAACATTCTTGGCCACCAGCAAGGCCAGGTGCCCAGCTGTGGTCTCTCGCACCAACTCTGAGAGGGGAAGGGCCACGTCAGCCAGGGCAGCTTGCAGGCCTCCAAGCCCAGCAGCACCCACCCTCCACGGTGCCTACCAATGAAGTTCCTCCAGGTCTGGTGGTCCTCCTTCTGGCGCCAGCTGCGGGGCCAGCCCACCAGCACTGTGTTGTGCTGCAGCCCCCCCAGCCCGCTGGACTGGATGAGGTGGGACATGCCATCCCGCAGGTTAGAGGAGATCACCACCTGACAAAAGCCCTTCACCTTCTCCGCTTCCATCAGGCGTCGGATGGACTGCAAGGGAGAGGGAAGTCAGAGATCCCAGGGCCTCGGGGACGGGCACGGATCATGGGCACAGCAGCTGCCAGGCCCAGCAGTGGCCCAGCCCAGGCCAGATGAGGTGCAGGGTGCAGGGTGTAGGGTACAGGGTGCAGAATGCGGGGTGCAGAGTATGGGGTACAGGGCTGTGAAGTGCAGGCTGTGGGGTGCAGGTCCTGGCAGGGTGCCTGGGTCTCCATGCCCTGTGGCAGGCTGGTGGCTCTGGGCCAGGGGGGTGATACCCAGTGGTGCACAGAGCTGGCACACGGCTCTGCACCGTGAAGAGTGGAGGGTGTTCTTGTGCCAGGGCTCTGACGGGCGGTGGAGCAGCAATTAGAGTTATTTACTCAGAGAAATTATAACATGTCTGCATGGGAGAGAAACTGTTTGCTTCCGAGGGTTTAATCTCATTAATGTGCCGCCCCGCGGGTGCGGGGGGTGGGGAGTGCTCTCACTCTGGCAGGGAAAGGCTCCTCTCCCACCCTGCCTGGCACCAGGGCCACAGAGACCATGGGGAGGGTCGGGGCTGTGGAGTCCACTCAGCCCAGCAGCACAGCAGCCCCTGGGTGAGCACCATGCTGTGCTGTGATGTGCCATGCTGTGCCAAGTCCTGCAACAGCTGGCCAGGACTGGGACCACTGCTTGGCTGGTGCCAGGATCTCTGGTATCTTGGAGAGGAGGAAGGGTCCAGAGGTCCCTGCAGTGCTCTGAGCACCAGTGAAGCATGGAGTCCTCAGGCTCTGCCTGATGCCACTCGGAAGCTCTCTGGGCCGTTTGGGGCCACCAGCCCTGGCCATGGGGCAGACACAACCCTGGGCACCTGGGGACCAGGAGCACCTGCTGCTGGCACAGCCCATCTCGGTGCAGGCAGGTCTCACCTCCTCCGCCCTCTGCGCCTGAGGGTGGTTGTCCAGGAAGGTCCCTTCTAACACAGAGGCCACGATAGTGAGGCCCTTCCCTGCCTTGAGCTGTGATGTGAAGGACAGGAGCTGCGGGTGCACCACATTCTGCTCCTGATCCCCGCGGACCAGGACCAGCAGCTGCGGCCTAGAAGGAGGGTCCTGCAGTCAGTGCCCATATCCAGCTGGTCCCTGCCCCAGCACCCTCAGATCCCCATCTCCCTGCCCAGCCTCACCTCCAGTTCTTGGTGTGCGGGGGCCCTTCCTCCAACCGCAGCAGGGCGTAGCGGGCTGCACTCAGGGACAGGCCCCGGATCCCATCACCCCACTCCTTCTCTGCCCTGCAGGAACCAGCAGCACATAAGGGATGCCCATGGCTCTGGCCCTAGAGCACCACACTGGCACCCTGGAGCATCCTGGGACAAGCAGCCTCGGGGAGCTGAGAAGCCACACTGAGAGGCCATGTGGCCATGGGGGGCTGGCCAGGACCTGCGGTGCCACGGCCTCCCTTACCCGCGGTACTCGATGTATTTGTAGATGAGGCCAGCAATCAGCATGGCCACCAGTGCGTAGTACCAGGAGCAGATGAACATCAGCGCCAGGCACAGGCTCATGCCCAGGAAGGACAGGGTCCTGCAGAGAGCACAGAGCTGTCAGCGTGCCCTGGGGTCCCCACACCAGGGTGTCCTGGGGCGTCCCTCTCCTGCCCCATCCCAGCCAGCTCACCAGTGGTAGTAGCGGAAGCGGGGCCGCCAGTTGGGCGTCCGCAGCAGCGTTTGCACCGCACACGCCAGGTTGACAAACATGTAGCACATGAGGAAGAACCTGCAGAAGAGAATAGGAGGCTGAGTGGGTGCACTGTGAGGAACTGAGGTCTCCACACCTCCTGGCCCTGGGGTGGCCAGTGCTGGAGCGGGCCCTGCTGATGGACAGAGAAGCAGTGTCACAGAGTAACCAAGTCTCAGTGCTGGCCAGGACGGGACCCCAGAGTCCCCGCAGGGCCCCCCTCTTCCCAGAGAGGGCCCAGGGCAGCAGGTGTGTCCCCCCACCCTGAGGAGCAGAAATCCACACACGCCACCCGCTGCTTGTGAAGGTGCGGGTTGACAGCACGCTGCCTACATGGAGAGGATGGGAGCCACCTCGTCCAGGGAGGCGATCAGGATCCCGATCTCGCAGATGCAGGCTGTGAGCAGCAGGGCCCATGTCGGCTCCCCGTTGGCTTTGCCGTGGCCGAAGACCTGGAAATGGGGGGAGAAGGGCGTGTCAGGCTCCGCAGTGCCCTGTAGCCCTGGGCAAGGGTACTTAGTGCAGCCCGATGAGACTGGACCCTCCCATATACCCAGCCCTGGCGGGAACAGGGACTGGGAACACCGGGTGCCATGAGCTGGCACATGTCCCATGCTGGATCCTGCCAGGGCAGCAGTCCCAGGGCTAGCAGGACTGGCTCCTGCTGACAGTACAGTCCCATTCCCGGCAGATCCCGTCGCTGTCCCCACACCCAGCGCAGCAGCCCCTGTACCCCCACCAGGGACCAGCCCCAGCTCACAGCCTGGCCACAGCCAGCGCAGAGTCGGGCACCCTGTGCCTGGGACGGACAGGCTGCCGGGGGAGAGGGGCCCCTCCTGCGGCTGTGGGGACGCGGGGGGGGTCCGGAGAGGGGGCCGGGGGCGCGTGTCCGGACGCATTAGAGGGTGCGGGCGGAGCGAGTGAGAGCTCGGGCTGGGGCTGGCAAGGAGAAAGAGGCAGGATAAAATTAGCCCGCTCTTCCCTGGGGGGAGCTGTCGGGTTGGATTTGGAGAGATGAGGTTGTGGGAACGCGTCTTCAGAGAGCAGATAAAATATGAAGCGGCACGGCAGCGGGGGGGGGGAGGGGATCCTGACCTTTCCCGACACTCTCCTCCCACCGATACCGCAGCCAGAGCCACCACGGCCGCCCACCGCCGCGCCGGTGCCGGCGGGATGAGGGCAGGGAAGCGGGGCTGCTCCGGCAGCATCGGTGCCGGGAGGAGGCAGCGTGGGTTCCCACCGGTCACTCGTGCTGGTGGCATCTGCAGCCACAGTGGGCTCTCAGGGTGCGGCAGCACCGGACTCGGGGTACACCTACCCTGAGGAAGGGTACGATCCCGTCCCTGGAGATGGCTTGCAGGAGGCGGGGGGCTCCGGTGAGACTCTGCAACCCAGCCCCACAGGTGGAGAAGAACGAGCCGATGACAATGACCCACGGGGATGGCCATGCCAGGGTGCCAACCACCAGGTTCCCGTTGACGGCCTCACCAAACCTGCAGGGCATCAGCATCACCTGCGGTTCCGTCCCATGACTGAGCCCCGAAAGCACCAGCACCACAGTGGAACAACCCAGCCCCCCAACACGACACCACTTTGGGGGGATGTGACACAACCGGGGAAGGGCCCGCCCCCCTGGGGGTGAGCAAGGGAGCAGAGTCAGAGGTTGCCAGGGGTATGTCCTCATCCCTGTACCCGTAAGCATGGACAAGGACAGGTGTGGGACAGGACTCCTCGTCCATGTGCCAGGAGGGCAGTGATGATGCATGCAGTTGGATCCTGTTTGTGTTGGTGCTGGCGACCCAGAAGTGTCACCTGCCACGTGCGGTGAGCAGGGCTGCCCCAGATAGGCAGGAGCACAGGCAGCCCTGCCTGTTGACAAACAAGTGGCTGCCTGCAGTGTCGGAGCAGGAGGAATGCAGCAAAACGTGGACGGTCGGGGTGCACACAAGCCCTCAGTGCCTGTTACAAGCTCCAGGCCCCCCTGCCCAGTGACACCCATGAACCCTCCAATGCCACCCTGTCTGCCCAGTGTGTCCTGGTTGCAGCCTTCCCCAGACCTCTGCCTGCCCCTGGGGCTGCCCTGCCCCAGCCTGTTCCAGGGGGCTGCCAGACTCTCCCCATGCCCCACATATCCTTGGGACACTCACTTGTCACGCAGGACAACCCCCTCGATGCATGCTCCAAAGAGGACAACAGAGCTGATATCTGCCAGGTGGTCAAGGAGAGCCAGGAGGATGCAGCGTCCTGCCTGCCCAGCCAGTGGGGTGCTGGGACCCTGTCCCAGCCCAGTGAAGCACCCAAGCAGATCAGCCCTGCAGAGCGAGCCCACCCGCCCTCAGCCCCACAGCCCAGGCTCAGGCTCAGGCAAGCCCTGAAGGATACAGACCGCAGAGGTGGTGGCAATGGCCAGGATGGTGCCCGTGGGGATGGACTTCTGGGCATCCCGCAGGTCTCCAGAGCGGTTGGAGCCAGCCATGATGCCTGGGGAAAGAGGCGATGGTGTCAGGGGGAGCAGAGCTACAGCTCATCCCCGTCCCAGATAAACCTCATGCCAGGCACCGTATGAGCCCTGGGCACAGCAGGGCACGGCTCGGTGTGCGCCAGGATAGGAAGCAGACATGATGGGTAGTGGAGAAGGTGCTGCTGCGGCGTGGGCCCCCAGCCTGCTCTTTTCATCCCCCCCAGCACTGCCCCGCCTACCCCAAACCGCAGTCTGAGGCCACTCAAGGATTAGGCTCAAAAGCTCTCAAGTGCCGTGTCTCATTAGCCCTTAATTAGCTCAAGCAGGGACGGTGGCTGCCGCAGGGGTAGGGACAGGGTCCAGCCCCGACGCTGCTCTGGGAGGGCAGGAGGTCACGCAGGGACACGGCTGCACCGGCGGGTTCAACACAGCCCGAGGGATGACCCGTGCTCCGGCCGCAGCAGCAGCCGAGGCAGGACCCCACCGCCCCCGGCAGCGGGGGACAGGCGTCCTGCAGAAACCGGGACCTGCTGCTGAATGGGCAGCGGGAGGGAGCGCAACGGAGGCTGAGCGGCTGCCGGGGACCCCGCAGCGCGGGACCCTCCAGAGCTCGCCATGCCCGGGGCAGGCCGGGGGGCGATCCCGCCGGCCTTGGCCCCGGCGGAGCTGCAGGGGAGCCCCGGAGGCTACGCCCCGTTCGGTTCCGCAGCGGGACTGGGGCGGGGGGGGCTCCTCTGCCCCCGGAGAGCTAAAAATACCCAAGCGGCGGGACGTCAGCGCGCACCGGGCGGCACCGTCAGATCTGGAGCGCGGGCGGCTGCGTGGGAGGCGATGGCGACCAGCCGCCCCCGCGACGCCGCTGTCACCGCCGCGGGGGTGGCACACGTGGGGCTCCGCCGAGCACGCCCGGCGGCACGTGCCCGGTGTGCCCGCGGCACGGAGCGGGGCCGGCGGCGACTCCCACCTGTGACCGAGGGGAAGTAGATGCCGACGAGCAGGGTGAAGTAGGACGTCATGTCGCTGAAGACGTAGGGCTGGTCCATGTCCACTGGGGTGTCGGGGGAGCTCACTGAGGGCAGCCCTCGCTTCTCCACGATCACGCCCTTGGTCAGGTATGAGCTCCAGAGGTTCTCTGTGAGGAGGGAGAAGGGCGGGCAGTGCCACCGGCATGAGATGCCCACAAGCCCCCATACCCAGCACAGCATCCCCATCCCACAGGGATGGAGCCGGGGGGGCGGGTCTGGCTCTCCCTCCCCTTCCCCGGCCTCACTGAGCAGCCGGCTCAGCCAGCAGAGAGGACCATGGGCATCCAGAGGGTGAGGATGGCAGTGCAGGTGGGCAACCAGAGCAGGTCCGTGCTGCTGCTGGCAGTGTCCCCACAACATACTGCAGCAGCTGACATGGGATTGCAGTAGCAAATAATTAAGAGGGTAATATAATTAATGCTGATCAACACAGGTTTAAGGGAGGTGGATCGTGTCAAAGTAACTTGATAATGTTTTTGATGGGATTATGAGTGCGGGGCTGATGTAACAGGTTTAGTGTCCCTCCGTGTGCTGCCTTGGCTGCAGATCACGAGCAGAAACTGGAGCAGTGGAGAGCAGCCAGCACCGGGCAGGGCGGGCAGAGGCAACTGCCCTTGGCATGTCACTGCCAGGGGGCTGCTGAGAGGGGCAAAGGGGCCTGCAGGCACCAGCCCTCAGCCCCCGGCACTGAGCCCCCTTCATGGCTACTCACAGGTGACAGATGAGGCTGGCAACCCTACTGGCCTTGCCTGTCTCATCCTCCCAGAAAGCTGTGTTTGTCCCCACAGGGAGATCCCTCACCTGGGGCACAGCAAGGTCCAGTCATCTCTGTCAGGGCTAAACTGTGCCACCGATCTCAAGATGCTGCTGGCCCAGTCACCCTCACCACTAGCCAGCCCAGAGTGGGGTCCTGGCTCTGTCCCAATGCCCCCAATGCAGGAGTGTTTGCTGCCTGTTGCCCTGAGAGAGACCAGCTGGATGGGTGGGGGTCTGCACCCCGTCCCCAGCAGTATCATTGCCAGCAGGAGCAGGTTCCACCCAGCAGCCAGGAACTCATTATCTGGCCCAAAAGACTTCAGCATGGGATACCATCGGGAGGCTCCCAAATCCCCTACAACTGCACTCCACTAACCACAGTCACAGCTGCAGCCCTGAGCAACACGTGCTTAGCCAAGTCTGAGCTCCCATGCCTGTGTCCATGCAGACACCAGGGCAGGATGGCTGGGGCAGCCTCACAGCCACCAGGAAGGACTGATCCTGCTTGTGGCTCTGCTGCTCTCCTGAGTCCCGACAATCACTCTGGCATGGGGGTCTGCAAACACCCTCTGAATGTGGCACACAGCATCAGCCTCTGCCACCCACTGCTGAGCGTGTGCACCTGGCAGATGTACCAGCATCTCCGGAAAAACGGGTCACAAGTGGCTCCTCCCAGCAAATTCACGCATCTTTCTGCGGTCCTGGCCATTCTCCCAGCAGGGCTGTAGCCACAGCAGCTAAGTGGCCCCGAGGGGTCATCGCTTCTCTCAAAACCTCAGATCAATACCAACCTTTCCAAAGGCCAAGAGGAAGCAGAGGGAGGATTTATTCATCCCCAGCCTTTGGGCATCATTCTGAGCCACCCCGTTGGCTGACACAGGCTGCGTGCGGGTGGCTGCAGTGCCCTGCTCTGTCACCCAGTGCAGGAGTTGGTCCCACTGCCTGGCACAGCATGACCACAGCTCACTCTGCCTCAGGGGCAGAGCAGCCCCCAGCAAGGATCACCCACATGCCTTCTCACCTGGACCCAGCACTGTTTGCCCCCACAACACCTGGCATGGCTGAGGAATCCTGCTCAGGGCAGCCTCCCACAGCACACCTCCACCAGCCCTGCTGGCAGAGCTGCCCAGCAGGCAGGGCCACTGCCCCACCACAGCTCCCCTGCACTTCCTTCTCCATGCTTCCAGTCCCATGCCTTCATGCCCATGCCCATGTTCTCATGCCTCTGTCTGCCTGTGCTCACCTTGGATGAGGCCGCTGGCAGCGCCGGGGATGCCCTCGATCTCAGTGACGTTGTTCATGCTGAAGTACTCGTCGCAGGTGGCATTGAGGAAGCGGGAGGTGCAGAAAAGCTCCCAGAGCTTGGAGCCAACTGTCTCGTTCCCCTCCATCACCATCTTGGTGCAGAGGTCAAAGCCATGGCGTGAGAGGGTTCTGTTGCCCAGGAGGCAGATCCTGGGGGGACACAGGCACTCAGCTGCGCATCTGCACACCCCGGCCCTGCTGCATCCCTGCAGGACCCCATACTCACGGGAAGCTTGGCGGGTCGAAGGCCGATTTGATGACACCAGCATAGATGGCGAGGATGGAGAGGATGACACAGCCCAGGAAGACCAGGGCAAATTTGTTGACATACTTGACACCCACGAACACAACGGTGGCCATGCAGGTGAGCACACAGGTGCCATACACACGCATGTTGTTGAGCATCGCAGCCGCCTCCCCGCTGGCGTCCTCTGCCTTGAAGATGGCCATGGCCGGGAAGATGTAGGCCTGGGAAAGAGTTGTAGCATCACTGCCTGGCTAACAGCCTGCAGAGGGGACCCCAAGGAAGGGTCCTCAGACCCCCTGCCCTGCCAGGACCTGAGCCCTTGGCACTGCACAAGGCAAGGACTAGGTACCTACCAGCAGGATTTCGATGGTGCCCAGGATGTACATGGCACCAGCAAAGGTGGTGCCCAGGTAGAAGCAGAGCCCCACGGCCCCACCAAACTCAGGTCCCAGGGAGCGTGAGATCATGTAGTAGGAGCCACCCGCTGTCAGAGAGAGCAAAAGTGGGTCCCAGCCAGACCCCAGTGACACCCTCAGCCCTGCCAGGTATCCCATAGGGCAGACTGGAGCCAGGATAGCCATAGGCCCTGCTCCAGCATTGAGCAAGATGCAGAGCAGCAGGAGTGACCACACTGGCAGAGTCATTCCCCAGGAGCCCTGCAGCCAGGTGCAATGGCCAATGGCACAGGTGTTCCCTGGACACCAGACAGGAGCTGTAGCCCCAGGGACCATGCCCTGCTCCATCCTCCCAGAGGAGCCCTTAGAGCAGGGCTGCCAGGATCGATGGTCCCGCTGCGGCAGCAGGATGATAAATAGCTTTAATTACACCCCGTGTTGAGCTGTCAGTGCCGTGCCCAGCCTGGCGCAGCTCACGGCTCCCCAGGGCTCTGCAGGGCTGGCGTGTTCTGGGGGAGGCAGCCGGGGCACCCACCGGCCAGAGCCCGTGGTGCCTCCCGGGGGGCAGAGCCCACACACAGCAGCATCCCTGTGTCCGGCGGTGGCAGAGCCCACCCCGCCACCCAGCCCGTGGCACCCAGCGTGCCCCGCTCCCATCCTCCTTCCGTGCGTCTCCCGGCTCCCCGCGGCCTCTCCAGTCTGGCGGAGGGAGGAGCCGCGGCTGGCGGCTCTCGCTGCCATCTGCACCTCGCGGCTTTGGGGACGGGTGGCGGCTCCAGCACTCGCTCCCCCGGGCCGTGGGGATCCCGCGCGGGCTGGTGGCAGAAGGCTGGGGAGCGGCTGGCGGCCCCGGGGAAAAGCCTGGGAAAAGCCCCTGCAGGCACCCCACCCGGCAGGGACCAGCTGCCCGCACACGTGGCACACGCATCGACGCGGGCTTGGCTCTACCTGGCACCACACCGTTGGTAGCGATTGCACTCATGGAAATGGCCGTCAGCATCGTCTGCAGGAAGAAACACAGTGTGGGCACCCGGCGGAGCTGGGCAGAGGGACAGGGGAGTGGAAGGGAGAGCTGGGGCCATGCTAGGACATGGGGCTCCCTGGGGAGATGTGCCACGGGGCAGGGATGCCCAGGGAGGACGGATGGATAGATGTATGGGTGGGTGGGTGGGCAGGCAGGGCTGTTGGCTGGCAGCACAGCTGAGAGGGCTGAGCCCCTTGGAGAGGCTGGCAGTACTGCGCGGGGGGGGGGGGAGCAGGGGGCTCAGGCTGCCCAGGACACTGGGCAAGACCAGCCTTCCCAACCTCTGCCCTGGGGTGACTGTCCTGGTGAGGTGGCTCTCTGCAGCACAGTGTGGTGCCAGAGCAGGGGACCCCCAGCACATCCCCCTACATGGCAGCTATAATCTGGGTCACCATTTGAGCCCCATTCCAGTGCTGATTCCTTTGGGAAGCTGAAGGCTTCTCCTTGCTCTAAGTGGGGCAGGAGCTAGGGCAGGGGCAGAAGCTGGGGCAGGGCTTGGTGGGCTGGCAGCTAGTGCACCTCTCCATAGTCCAGCCAGCCAGACTGGTGACCCCCAGGCCATGGGCAAGGCTGGTGAAGGCTCATCTGGCTCCAAAACTCACACAGGAGCAGCAGAGGAAGACCATGCAGAATGACTCCATGATGCCAGCGATCCCCACCACCCAGGTGAGACGCAGGAAGAGGATGACCCCAAAGATGTTCTGGAGGCAGGGCAGGTAGACACCCATGAAGGTGCCCATCCGTGGGGCCTGTTGAGGGAACAGCAGTTACCAGGGCTCAGGGGCCTGGCTGGCAGGGGAGCAACAGGTCCCACTCCTCCTGCAAAGCAGCCAGGAACCCAGGGTGAAACTGCCCCTGGCTGAGGCCAAGGAGTCCCCTGTTCCCAGGGTAGTCTGTGGCCTGGCACTACACAGGCAAGGGCTGGAGAGGGAGGGTTAGCTCCCTCCTAAGTCCTCACCTGCACAGGCTTTTTCTTGCCTCCATCATTGTTCTCAGCCTCCTCATGCTCCCGGCTGCCCTGTGGCAGGTTGGTGTAATTGGCCAGTCCACTCAGCAGAGACGAGACCATAGGGCTTGTGTCCATCTCCTCCTGTGGAGAGCAGAGCCCGAGTCATGAGGACAGTCCCTTGGGACCCTAGCCAACCCCAGGAGACCTCACCAGATGCTACCCCACTGCCTGCCCCTCCAGGAATGGCTTTGGCAGTGTGGCAACCCTGGTCTGGGGCTCTGGCATGTCCCAGTGCCCGGGGTGCAGGTCGGCTGTATGGGACAGCTGCCCAGCTCAGCCTCCTCCCCCTGCCCCACTGCCTGCCTGCCCTACCTCAAAGAGGGCCATGTTCTTGCCATCGTATTCCTTGCCCTTCTCCAGGTCCGTGCTGTTGATGAAGGGGCTGCTCTCCTTGGGATTGCCATCACCTGTGGAGACACCACTGAGTCAGTCAGGCAGCCCTGCCCTGCCCATCCCATAGGGTCACCACTGTGAGGGGTCATGGCTGCCCGTGGCTCCTGCAGGAGAGCTGCCGGAGCTGTGGGCACCATGTTCATGCCCAGTCCCAGCACAGGCAATGGCAGGCCGGTATCCCAGCCACCAGCATCACCTCCCACACCTCACACCTGCAGGGGCTGCTGTCCCCAGGAGCCACACGCTGTCCTGCCCAGCTGTGCTGACGTGCGGACCCGCCAGAGCACATCCACACAGTGAGGCGAGCGGAGTGGATCCAGGGGAACTCTCCAGCGGGATGGCTGGCAGCAATAACTCACGGCACGGGGTGCCCACGGGTGAGCGCACTGGGACTGCCCTCAGCGCTGCATCTGCAGGGGCAGGATCTGGATGGCTGCTCAGCACCAGCGCAGAGGGGATGGTCCCGGCACAATGCCGGGGAGTGGGGCAAGTGGCCAGGTGTCTGGTTCTGCTCCCAGACACAAACCACAGGAGTGGGGGCCACAGGGTGGGAAGGCATCCGGAGGTGACACCACTGAGGGCAGGCGATGCCTGGGGCAGTGGAGCCACCCACAGCAGTGCAGGGCCCACAGAACTACCAGGACAGGGGCCACAGCCACTCACTGCATTAATGACCTAGTGCAGAAGAAACCTGGAGATGCTTAATAGCGATGAAAACAGCTGAGCTGCAGAGCAGCAGAAATAAATCAAGCTGGAAATGGAGCAGCAGTGAGGATGGTGCTGCCGGAGCAGCACAGCTCCAAGAGAGGGCCCAGAGCAGAGGGGGACCAGAGCATGGGGGCCAGGAGCCAAAGGACACAGTGCTGGGCAGAGCAGCTGAGGGGGCAATGGCACCCATGGCACAGGGAAACCTGGGCTAGTCCCCAGCCCTCAGTGGGCGGAGAGAGGCTCCCTGCCACACACCCATCCCACCACCACGGCCCTGCAGCCAGAGCAGTCACACTGCCATTAGCCACCGCACCGCTGGGCAGGCTGCCCACATGGGCAGGGTCACAGACCAGCTCCACACTTTGGGGGCAGGGAGAGAACTGCCCCCTCCACCATCCTTCAGTATGGAGCCGATGAGTGCCCCGGGGCAGAGGGATGGTGCCCTAGCAGTGTAGTCACCCACTCATGGTGGCACCCCCAAGACAGACCCTGCGACCATTTGGAGCATCCTGGTCCTTTGAAGGCCACCATTCTCCTGGCAGTTGACTCATATTTGGGATCCTGGAAGCCCGCGTGCAGTGGTGATTCACCATCTGCAATTCCCTGGCAGACATGGTACTCCTGGCTGACCAGGAGGTGAAGTCTCAAGTGCTACAGGTGACACTGACCTGCAGGCTGCCCCCCAACTCCCACCATCCCATGGCTCCTCCAGCATGGGGCAGCAGAGCAGCACTGTCCCTAAGGGCACAGCCAAACACCAAGGCACAGTTCACAGGTTCCCCCTGTGCAGGAATGGCCATGGCAGTGGCACTGGGACACCCTAGCCCACACGTCCCAGGAGCTTCACTCCAAAGTCCCCTTGGACCCCAGGTTACATCACCGGCATGTGCCCTGCCCTGTATCTCCCACAACAGGTCTCAACACGGACCTCATGTGCTCCTTGCTCTGTGTTTGATCTAAAGCCCCAAAGAATCCTGCTCTCATTAGGTAACAGCAGTGGTGTGGGCTGGCACCCACCCATTTGCCACAGCTCCTGCCCACCTGCACCAGCTCTGGGGACCACATTGATGTGAAATGTCCACCACACTGACAGGACACCCTCCAGGCTGATGCTGTGGCCATCCCCAGTGTGGCGACACAAGGGAGCAGGAGCAGGGGTGGCTGGAGCCCACCACCCCCTTAGGGCTGGGTGGCATCGGGGGACACGGGCAGTTTGGCAGGGAGACGTGCTCAAAACGTGGCAAGGCTCTGGGACCCCTCCGGGAGAACGGAGCCCGCGGGGGCCTCGTCTCACCGCCTGGTACCCAGCCGACGACATCACCGTGCAGGTTTCCATGGCAACGGCGAGCCACGGCCGCCTCAGCTCCCACTCTTATGTAACGGCGGAGGCAGCCGGACGCTGGCCCCACATGGCACTCGCGCCCCACGGAGCCTGATGGATGGCGCGGCCGGACCCCCGGCCCCAGCCCACCACAACCCCACGGGACTGGCCCTGCTCGGCTCCATATGACAGGGGCCAGCAGCACCCTGGGGTGCCCACGCTCCAACCCATGGCACCACAACAGCACCCACAGCTCGCAGTCCCTCCACCCCCACCTCTGGCCAGCGCTCCTCACGCCGGGGCCGCGGCCCGTTCTGACATCACCCAGGCTGCTGGGGCTGGCCCGTGGCGCAGGAGCCCCTCGCCTGGTGATGCTGCTGCGAGGAAGAGCACTGGGAGAGGCCCCGGGCTGGTGAACATGAGGATGCAGCACGGCTCGGGGAGACCCTCAGCCTCCCACGTCGCTCCAGCCCCACAGACTGGAAGGAGTTAATCACGAGGGCGCAGGGTCCCAGGTGACAAAGCGCTCCCGCTTCTGCTCCTGCTCCTGACGGAGACCATTTTGCCGCAGCGGGGCTGGTGCAGCCTCTCCTCGGTAGCAGACTCAGACCCTTGGTCTGAAGGAAGGGGCAGGCAGGGCAGGCAGGGCAGGCAGGGGCAGGGAGGGCAAGCAGGGCGGGCAGGAGCAATGCACCCGTCCCTCACCTGCCACCGCCACGGCCAGTCCTGCCCGGCGGCACAAAGGGGGTGCTGCCTCCTGGCCCTGGGGACACGTGGGACATTGCCAGTCCCACCAACGCCCATGGGCCTCCCCCTGCCCTGCCACATGCCCCTGACCCGCTCCCCCAGCGCAGCCAGGACAGAGCAGAGCGGGGCCGGAGCGCTGGACGGGGCTAGCAGCACCAAGGCCAGCGGCCCAGCCGGGAGAGACAGTTGTGAGCGGAGCAGAGCCGAGCCGTGCCAGCCTTCGATCCCGGCGCTCGGCCGCCCCCCTCCCCAGGGATCGCTCAACATGAATCGGCCTTTTAATTTGCTGCGGCGGCTGGAAGGGCTGGCGGCGGGATCGCTGGCAGGAACCCGCAGCCCCGCCGCGGGCATCGCGCAGCCCCACTCTCAGCAGGGCGTCCACCAACCTGCCTGCCCGGGGCAGCCCAGAGCCAACTCGGCAGCGCCAAAGGACTGTCACTGCACCCTCGGAGCCCCCCCAGGGCAGCGCTCAGACAGAAGCGCCATCCACAATTTGATCTTCTAATGGCCTTTTACTTAGCCCTAAATTGGGTTGGGAAGCGTCATGTCCCTTATCCCAAATCCTCCCTAATCGCTTTACACGGCACAGGGCACTGAGCACTGGCTGGGGGAGCCCCAGCATCCACCCCCCACGGGCTAATTAACCAGAACTGCTGCCGGGGTCGCTAGCCGGTCCTGCCCGACCACGGCCGGCCCGTCCCCTCCGCAGCATCCAGAGCACAGTGAGCCCCAGCCAGGAACATCGGGCACTAGGGCTGCGGCACTGGCCAGGAGGTGCAGTGGGTGAGGGGGGCCGTGGCGGGGGTAGCCCCAACCTCACAGCTCTCCGTGCCTCCGTCTGTGCTCCTGCACAGGGCTGCTGGCAGCTCCGGAATCCCCTGTGCCACCCCCGACTCCGGTCCCCGCAGCCCTGGAGCAGCAGCGATTCGATGGCTGCTCATGGCACTAGGGGTGCCCTGGGGCTCCCCTGGAGGTACACAGGACACCTTGACTTTTGCCACAGGACACCTGGACTCTCGGGGCTCTGCCTGCGGCAAGGGGCACCCCAGGGTGACCCCAGCAACCCAGCGAGCACATGGGCGAGCACGTGGCCCTGGCTGATGTCCCCAGCTGCTGCCGTTTTGCAGGAGCTGCTGGCCAAGGAGGCCACGCTGCTGTTCTGTCACCTCCGGCTATCAAGGGGACTTGGCTGTACACCCACTGCCTGGCCCTGGGCTGTTGGCCTGGGGCGCCTAAGGCAGATGGGGATGGCCAAGGTATTCTTATGGCAGTGACATCTCTGCGCCCACCCGGCTTCCTTCTACCCTGCACAAGGGTGTCTGACAGCTGCCCTGGGGAGGGCGACCTTTGGAGGGGCCACACAGCCCTTGCAGCCTCACTGAGGCAGAGACCACTGATCATCAGAGCAGTGCTGGCTCGTGCTGGCAGTGTCATGCAGAGCCGGCTCCAGCTGCAGTGTGGCAGGGGAGCAGGGGGTGGGGGTCGGGAGTGGGGGTCAGGGGTGGGATGGTGGAGTGGGAGGCTCCCCCCATCCCAGGGCTGCGCTTTCCCCCTCCAGCCAGCAAGCACACTCAGTGGCCTTTTGGGCTGGATTCCTTCACTGCCTGACCCAAATTGGACCAACTGCTACTTCAGACCTATCCTCTTCCTTCCTAAACCCGGGATTATCCTCCCTTTGATCAGCCGGCCCTGCAGCGCAGGATTTCCAGCACAGGCGTTTTGGCTGGCTGCATTTAAACAGCTTCCCAGATTCTCCGACAGTCCAAGCCCTGTCTTGGAAATGGCCGTGGACACAAGTTCCAGCAAAGCTCCTGGCCCTGTATCTGCCCTCCCCAGGCATCCGGGTGCCCCCGGGCTGGGTGTCGGCATGGCACCCTGCAGTGGGGCTGCAGCTGACATCCCAACACCCCAACCAGAGCAGTGCAAGCTGCCAGCCCGGACACTGCAGGCAGCAGCCCTGCCTGCACCCCGCTCCCAGCATCTCCCCAGAGGGTCTGTGCTGGTCCAGCCCCCGCTGGGTTGCTGGGGCTGGAGCCCTTCCAGCCGTTGTCATGAGGCTCGTGCATACTGTCCAGAGCACGACTTGAGTGGGGACACTGCTGACCTTTCTGACAAATAAGGCCTAAGTGGCACCCAGGGCTTCAGTGGTTGTGCTGGGCTCGGCAAGTTGCTGGACAGCCAGCACTGGAGCAGCCAGGACATGCGGAGGGGGCCCACTGGCATGCAACAGCTTTGCCACCCACTGGATTTTCCGTGGTCCCTGAAGACAGACCTCGTGATGGGAGTTCAGCTGACCCTCGGCATGGGGGGACAACCCATCCCCCTCACCGCAACCACCTTGTCACGGGTGTGGGGAGTTCTAATGAGCCCCCTCCTACAGACAATCCCTGCTCCCCCAAGCCACCCAGGCCCCTGGTTCCTCCAGCCCTTCACCCGCTGTCCCACAGGGCACCATCTCGCCAGGCTCAGCTCCAGGGACAGTCTGCCTGGTCCATCTGTAGTGGCACTGTGTCCAGCCCTCCTGCCAGACCCCAGCATGGCAGAACCGCCTGCTGCCACGCCGCCGGCACTGCTGCGATGGAAATCGGTGAGTGGGAGAGATCCTGGTGCTGCAGAGGGCAAGAGGAGGGCAAGTGCCGAGGGAAGGGCACGGCCGGGGGCCAGTGCGACAACCCCAGCCCAGCAAGGTGCCCCCAAAAGTCTCCTGCCAGCCCTGACCTTGAGCAGAGCCGCAAATAAACAAGAAAATAAACAGCCTGGGGTCGGAAGAGCAGAGGAATACACAGAGCCTGTCTCTGGCTGTACCCAGAGCCCCACTGTGGGCAGTCGGGACAATCGCTGCCATAGCCAGCCATGTGCTCCCGGCTGGGGCTTTGGAAGACCCCACAAGGGGGCCTGGAGAAGGGACTTCGCGGGGTCTGGGAGGGTCAGAGGGGCAGAGCAAGTCCTTCTGGGCACACATTGCATCGCCCTGGCTGCAGCCCATCTCTATACCCGACAGGAACACCCACAAGAACGGGGCCTGTGCTACCTGGTTGCCTGGTGCTGGACGTGGCCCCGGGGGAACGGGGACCCTCACACAGCTTGGCAGTGCCGGGTGCCGGGAGGGGCTGAGGCCGAAGCGCCAGCAGTGACAGGGCTGCTGCGGGGCCGAGCGGCCCCTCGCCCGCGGCGGACAGCGGCCCTGCGCCGGGGCTGCGCCAGGGCTGCAGCGGGACGGGGCACGGCGCGGCGCGGCACGGACTGGGCCGGGCCGGACCGGCTCGACTCGGCACGACAGGGTTCGCTTTGGCTCAGCTGGGCTCGCTTCGGGTCGGCTGGGCTCGGCCTCGGGACGAACGGCTCCTGCGGCCCCGGAGCAGGGCCCGGGCGGCCACTTCAGCACGGTGGACAGCGGCGGCGGCCCCGGGGGGCGGGGGGGAGGGGCCGGGGGGGCGGGAGGGGAGAAGGGAGCGGGGGGCGGCTGCCCGGGATGGGGGGGCGGCTGCCGGAGATGGGGGGGCGGCAGAGGAGGGGAATGGGGGGGAGGGCAGCGGGGGTGAGAGAGGCGATATGGAGAGATGGGGGGGCGGCAGCCGGAGATGGGGGGCGGCAGCAGGGAGGGCTGGGGGGGCTGCAGCGGAGATGCGGGAGGCAGGGGTGGGGGGCCGGCAGCTGGGCGCGGGGACCCTTGCGGGGGTCCTGGGCGGGCGGGAGAGGGACTGGTGCGGCGACTGGCGGGGGCTGTCCGAGAAGCGGCGGGGCCGGCCCCACAGGGTCGCTCGGAGCACAGCAAGCAGCCCCCGCCCGGGAGGAGGCTCCTCGGTGAGCCCCGCACGGCTCGACCGCACCGCCGCTTCCCGAGGCTGCCGCAGCGGCGGGAGTGCGGCCGGGGCTGCGCGGAGGCGCCGGGAGCGGGAGCATCCCCGCACCGCCCGCCGCAGCCCCGCGGGGCCGCGGGCCGAGAGCCGCCGTCGCGGCCGGTGCCGGTGCCGGTGCCGCCCTCCTGCCCCGCGGCAGGACACCCCCATCCCTCGTGGCCCCCGGCTCCGCGCCGCTTCTGCCCCGCGCCGCCGCCGATCCCCGGCCCGGCGGGGGCGGCCGCCCCGGGCTGTCCCGCTGTCCCGCTCGTCGGTGCCGGTGCCGGTGCCTCACCTTGGCTGGCGCCGCCGTCGCCGTCCTCGCAGTCGGTCAGGTTGTTCAGCATGGCGCCGGTGCCGCGGCCGCTCGCTGCCGCCGGAGCTGGAGCTCTCGCTCCGCAGCAGCCGCGTCCCCGCGCCGCCCCCCGCGCCGGTGGGAGGGGGCTGCAGTGCGGAGGCGCCCGGGCTCACGGCTCACGGCTGCTGCCGGCGGAGCCCAGCCCGGCCGCCCGCTTCATCACGTATGCGGGAGGCATTGCCCCCGCCGCGGCAGGGAGGGGGGACGCGGCGGCGCGGGGGGGCACAAAGACGAGCGAGCAGAGCGGGGCCGCCTCCCGGCTGCGCCAGGCGTGGGGGGGAACTAGGGCAGCGCTGCGGGCCCGGCTGGCGCGGGCGGGACGGGACGGGACGGCCCCGCAACCGCACCGACCCCGCACCCGCCCCGGCCCCGAACCCCGCCTCCAGCCCCCGCACTCCGCACCGGCCCCGCATCCGTCGCCAGCCCCCGCACCTCACACCGGCTCCCGCACCGGACCCCGGCGCAGCCTCGGGACCGGGAACACCCTCGGGGTGTACAGTGGGGCAGAACCTGTGTCTGCGGGACCGACGCATCCCCAGAGGTGGCTGAGGCCCGGGATCAAGGCAGCCCCTGTCCAGGTGGCCCCTGCCCCGCGACGGGCGGCTCCCGGGTGGGGGCGGCTCCCGGGTGCGCAGCACCACGTCATGCAGGGGACCCCTCTGCGGGTGTCGGGGTCCCGGCCGTGGGTGGAGACCCCTGTCCCAGCACCAGGACTATCCAGGGCACCCGTGGAGGGGTGGACGTCCAGACCACCCCACAGTGGGGCTGGGGGGTCGGCAGAGGTGATTGACCCTGCTCTGCCTAGCTGACCTGCAGCACAGAGAATGCTGCCTGCAGAGGGGAGTAGGCTTGATGTAACCTCCCCTGGTGCCCAGGGGACCAGGATCACACCCGTAACAACCTTCTCAGACCTGGAGAAGGGTTGCAATGGGGCCAAAACCCCCAGGCCCTGTGCCGCCTATGGAGGCCCCAGCTCTTGCAGCTATCACCCACAGGGCCAGGGGCACATCCAACTGGGGTTGTTGAAGGACCCTGCAGGGCTGCTTGCAGCCCCCTGTTCTCTCATGCACTTAATCCGGGAGGATCCCCCAGCCAGAGCTGGCTGCAGCTCCCGGCATCTCCTCCGGCACAGGCTGAGATCATGACAGCCCGCTGGCCTCCGTTACTTCTTGACGGCTGTAATTAATTGTTTACTTTCTCCTGGTGCGGAGCCAGCTGCTCCGCAGCGCGGATGCTCCCCGGCCTGACCCCGCTGCCAGGAGAGAGGCTCAGACCCCTCACCCCAGCCCAGCAGGCAGCACTGATCCCTGCCCTATGGCTGCAGCCAGGACCCCGGGACCTGGCATCCCTGGGGAGCTGCAGCAGCACAGCCCCAGCTCCGTGGCAAGTGGCACAGGATGGCTGCAGGGAGGATGGGCAGTTCAGGGTGGGCAGTTCAGGGTGGGCAGCTCCCCACCCAGGACGCTGTGTGGCAGTCACCACATGGGGCTGCCCCTGTCCAGCTGCAGCAGCACCAACCCCTCACACCTGCATCCCTCAGCCCTGAGTAGGAGCCAGTGCTGGAGCAAGGGGCTGGCCCACTCCCAAGGGTTGCAACTGGAAGGAAGGGGCTGCAGACAGGATGTGCTGGACAAAACCCCACCATCCCGTGTGGGTCTGGGGGGTTAGCAGAGGACCTCCCCGACCCCCCTAAGGAGGCTGTGGCTGGGCAGAAGGGCAGTGGGCTGGGGTCCAGCCAGCCATGGTGAGTGCCAAGCACCAGAGGGTGTTTTTTTGCAGGAGGCCACAGAGCATGGGCTCGGCACAAGAGGGATTTTCCTACTAAAACAGATGCGGGGGAGGGAGCACGTGAAAGACCACTAATCCCCTAATCCCTGGATTATGGCTCCATTTCAGGGGTTGGGATTTGACGGCAGCACAGGGGGCTACGCTATCAAGACTGCATTGGCTTAGCCTGTGCGCAGGGTCCCACCAGCATGGGGGGACAAACTGAGGGTGTCTCTGAGGCAGAGACTGAGGGGACTTGATCTCCCAGCAGAACACTGACCTTAACCCTGGCCCAAATGCCCAGGAGTGAGGTATCTGGTGTAGTGTGTCAAAAGGAGAGAGGTCTGGCATGGTATGGGCATCATCCATGCCCTTGCATTGCTTGCAGTCCTGCTGCAGGCAGCACAAGGGCATGGGGAAAGAGGAAGAGAGATGCTTTTCCCTGGCCATGGAGTGGGGGATCAACTGCAAGTGGCCCCTGAGTCCGAGTAGCAGGCAGGGTCCTGGCACTAGGCCAGGCAGAGCATCAGTGCCCCACTTAACTGCAAGAGGCTGCCCAGGAATGACGACGGAGAGCAGCCAAGCCAAGAAGCATCCCTGCAAAGTGTCCTGTACCCCTGCAGAGGCTCCCGAGAATGCCCCAGACCCCTCTGCGTAGAGCCTGGGTGTGGGGAGCCATTCTCACAGACATTCCCAGGGCCAGAATCCTGGCTGCTGGCCACACAGCTCTTGCCTGTCCTATTACCAGCAGCGGTCAAACCTCCCAGGAGTGAGACACGTGCTGGAGTCACTGGGAAACCTCCTGAGGGCAGGGAGCGGGCAGCCTGGCATCGTGCCACTCAGGCAGTGAGGGCGGCTGTGCTGTGGAGATGCCGGTCAGCACACTGCACTCCCTGCTGTGATCCCTGGGCACTGTCAGCAGCCTGTCCATCTGCATCCTGCCAGGATGGGACACCCTGCGCTCAGGGCTTGAGGGCATGAGGACAAGCAGCTCCCAGGGAGAAGAGCTGGGGTGGGAGAGACCCCAAGAGGATGGAGGTGCAGCAGGGCAGAAGGGCAGTGATGCCAGATAAATGTTGTGGGGGGGGGGGGGGGAGGGTCCATCACAGTGTACCCTCACCAATCTGCCCTGACAGCCCCATGAACCCAGGGGCAACACATCCTGTAGCACCTTGGCAGGATGGAGTGGTCTTGTTCTTCCCCATCCAGACAGGTCAGGGCCCTGCCTCCAGCATGGGACAAAAGCAGAGCCCAGAGCTGATATGGGCACCAGCTGGCACTTGACACCAGCTCCAGCAGTGGGACAGGACATGGAGGGAGGTACAGTGTCCCATAGGGCTGGGAGGGGAGCACAGGAGCCACTGAAGCTGCCTGAGGCCGAGGGCAGAAGGGCAGCAGTGGGGCAGGGCTGGCAGAGGCCATGGGGCAAGGCCGTGAGCTCCTGCGTCACACAAACCCAGCACAGCATGCAGCTGGCGCGGCGTCCCCAGCTGCCCTTGCCCAGATGTCTTGCCAGCAGCAGGGCCACAGCAGTGGGCGGCTGGGCAGCCTGGCACAGGGATCAGCGGCAGAAGCAGCCTCCTTCCACCAGGCCCCGCTCCTGGCGACACCCCCCAAGCAGCCCTGTGCCAGTCTCAGTACCCCGGGGACACCAGGCAGCCGCTGCTGAGCCAGGGCCAGAGGGCCCAGTGACGGCCATGGAGCAGCTGCATGGCCACTTGCCAGCTGCTGCCAGGAGGGTTTGGGTTCAGGATCAGCTGAGGAGGCAGTGGAGTGTCCTGTGCCCCACATGGCACTCCTCACTCAACCCCACAGCCTGTGCAAGGATGTCCACTCTGGCACCCCACCAAAGCACCTGTGGTGGGTTCAGTGGCATGGAGACTCCTTGGGAAGCTGCTGCAGGCAGCAGATGGGGTTTCGGCTGCTCCAGCCCCGTGGTAGCATCCCAACCCCCATATCATCGGCCTCTACATGGTGCAGACCCTTGGCACTTGTAATAATACCCCAAGGGCACCCAGTCTACCACAAACCTGGGTGCCTGTGAGGGGGCTGGGGGAGATGGGGGTCTGGGGGAGCCTCCTTAGCAGCCCCTGTCCCTCATATGTACCCCTCTGTGCACGGTGCTTCAAGTGGGGGCCCTGCTCCCACCCTTGTATCGTGGCCCCTCTGGGCAGGGCCCCTGCATGGGGGTGCACCCGGGGCTGGTGGGGTCCCTACTCTACCCTAGCCCCCTTCAGGGTCTCACCTCACACCCGGGGTCAGCCTCACACAACTGCCCCACAGAGCTATGTCCATGGCTTATGGCCACAGACCCATGACCCCACAGCCCCCAGGGGGGCCGAGAGAGCAGCTGAACCCCCTCAGCACCGGGAGTCGTGGCAAGGGTGACACCGGGACCGGTTTCCACGGCAACGAGCGAGGCTCCTTAACTGGTTGGTTGCCATGGCTACTGCTGCCGAGCCCGACCGCTCGGGACACAGAAGGGTTCCGCCGCGGGGATGACCCGGTGCCCTCTCGGGCAGCGGCGGCTGCCCCACGGGCAGCACACCGGGCACGGGGGGAGCAGTCCCACGTGCACCTCCCCGGGGGGACCCGGCCCCACGGTGGGTCCCAGATGGAGCACATCGACCCCGGTCCCGCGGGGTCCGGCCCGCGTTGCGCTCGCGGCGGGACCCGGTCCCCGCGGGACAGCGGCACCGGCGAGTCCCGGGGGCGGGGCCGGGCGGGGCCGGGCGGGGCCCACCCCCACCGGAGCCGGCCCGGCCCGTTATCGCCCCCTGGCGGCGCCCCGGCCCCGCGCAGCCCTGGCCGCCCCCGCCCCCGCCCGCACGGGCTCCATTTCCCGGCCAAGCCCCAGATCCGGCCGTACTCCAGCAGTGACCTCCGCCCGGCCCCGAGGCCCCCGCGGCGGCGTGCTATCCGTACCCTGCCCTGCCCGGCACCGGGCGGTCCCTTGCCTCCGCCGCCCCCGCCCAGGGGCTGAGATCCCTCCTCAGCACCACCCGCCTGGGGCCGCTCCCGGGCAGGGCCTTCCTAAAGGGCGGCCCCGGGAGCCACAAGGTGGCCTGAGCACGGCACCAGCTCACAGACGAGCAGGGGCCTTCCAGCTGGCCCGGGGTTCCGACACCGCTCCGGCACTGGCAGCACGGCCGGCTGCGGCTCTCGCTCCCAGGTCCCCAGGATCTCCGTCACTCTGTGCCCCACGCGCGACACTGACATGCGGCCAGCAGCACCGAGCGCTCGCCCAGGGCCGAGTCCTTCCCGGAACCACCGCTGTCCAGAGCTCCCGCCTGCCATGTGCAGCCCCTGACAGTCCTGCAGCTGCCAGCCCCCTCCCATCCATCTCCCCACGAGGCAGCATCCACAGTCCCCGTGCTGTGGAGCAATGTGGGTTGTGAGGAATCCCTGAACGCTGCCAAGCCCTAAGTACAGACCCTGCCATGGCCGTGACCACCCCATGAGACAGGGCACCTCCAGCAGGACCAGCCACTGGCTGTCCTCTGGGAGGGCACAAGGTCACAGCTCAGATGGAAGGATGTGTCCCTTGCTACCACCATGGCCTCTCGGCATGCCCACCCCAGCTCCCCGCAGACCCCCACCAGCAGACTGGCTGCCAAACTGAGAAGCTGTTCCTGGAGGGCCCCAGAATTCAGCCACAGCCCTGGCTCATCACTGTCCACTCTGCCCCAACACAGCCCACAGGCCAGGCCCAGTTGGCCCAGCTGCCACAGAGTGACAAGTGGCCCTGCATCCCCTCGCCACCAGATCCAGCCCTACATCACCCACGAGAGCGTGATCCTCGACAGGGCCCCAAAGGCCAGAGCCCACTGAGGGAGGCACAGCCCAGCCTGGGTGTCGTGGTGTCCGTCCGGCTGCTCGCGCCTCCTACCCGCGCCCTTTGCCGAGGGTGCAAGGTCACAGCTCCAGCAGCACGGTGCCGCCGTCGGCCGGTTTTCTGGGATCGATACGGCTCTGGTGACAGCAAAGCTCCACCGCCACGTCCCCTGGGCACCACGAGGCGATGGCTGCCGGCTCCAGCGCCTGTGCCCATGGCAGCCCAGTGGGCACTGCTGCCTCCGCAGGCTGGCCACAGCCTGCCCTCCCCACACCCTTGCCCCGGCCCGGCAGCAGCCACCCTCCACCACGGCTCCCTGGGTAGCAGTATGGGACCTCGCACCCACAGCCGACCCACAGCCGTAACCCCGCTCCATCCCGCTGCCGGTACGGCAGCAGCAGGGCCTCGCTCCAACAGCCCCCGGGATGGGGACGGAACACTGGAGCTCCCTGAGGAGCGGAGGTGGCCCCAGGGAAGAGTCTGGGACAAGGGGTCCTGCCCGGGCAGCTGAGCCCCACTCCCTGATCTGCACCTCTCATCTCCCGGATCCCGCAGCTCCGTGCCATCCCTACTCCGGGGGTCTGCATCGCCTCCGAGGGGCCAGACCGACCGTGGCTCCGCACCCCCCGCGGTGCTCCGACGGCCCGGCCCTCCCCGCGGACCCTCCCCACGGACCCTCCCTGCGGACCCTGTCCTGCCCCGCGGATCTTCGTCGCGGCCCGTATCCCGCCTCCGGAGCCCCCCCGGGCCCCCCTTGCCCCCGGCGCTCACCCCCGCCGCCGGTGACGGTGAACCGCCCGCTCATGGCCCCGTCGTCGCCACAAGTGGCTCCGGCCCCGGCGGTCGCTGAGCGCGGCCCCGCCGGGCGCTGACCGGGGTCCTAGTGCCCGCGGCACCGCCCGCCGCGCCGCCCCCGCGGCCGCAGGGCTGGCTCCAGTCCGAGTGGATCGGCTCGGCCCCGCTCCGGTCGGCTCCGTTCGGCCCGGCCCGGCTCGACTCGACGGGACGGGGCCGCTCCGCCGCGCCCGGTCGGTCCCGCAGCCGCCGCCGAACTGGGGGGGCTGGGACCGTGCCTCAACGGGACGGGAGGGGTTGGGGCCGCGTTTTGCCCCCGCCCTGTCCGGAGCCGTGGCCGCTAATTACAGCTAATTACAGCCCCGGAGCTGCGGCCGCCCCACCCTGCCGCAGACCCGGGCATCCCCGGGCACGATCCCGGCCCTGGCCCTGCCGCCGGGCTCTGTGGCCACGCAGGGACAGGCCGGGGCCGGGAGAAAATGCGGGGCCAGCCCGCGGCGAGGTCTCGGCTGCAGTGGGGAGTCCGGTCACACGCTGTGTCCCGGTCACACGCGGTGACAATTGCCCGCTCCTCATCGCGGTGCAAAGTCGGACGGCAGGGGAGGGCAGTGGGTGGAGGATTATGTGAAGCCAGGGCTGGGGAGATCGGGGGATCGGGAAGGGGTGGTGCTGCGCCTGGCATAGGGCTGGTGGTGGACAACGTTGGGACCAAGGGACATCCTCCCCCGTTGGACTGTGTCCCTGCAGGGTCCAGAGTCCTTAGCAAAGGGGGACTTGGTGACAGCCCCTCATCCAGTGCCCCCTTCCCAACTGGTGCTGGCAACCCTGGACCGGGGGAGGATGATGTCCCCAGCATATGGAAGTTCTCCAAACCATGGCCCCAATAGCTGATAGAGCACTCGAGGCTATGTCCAAAGAATTGTCTTTATTACAAATGGGCAGGCAATTGGCAGAGGGGGTGGTTGGCAGAGTGGGCAGTGGGCAGGAGTAGGCAGAGCCCCACATCCTGCCCTGGCGTGTCCCCAGGCGCCAGCTCCCAGTGGGGCTCAGCCTGACCTGGCATCGTTGGCTCAGGAAAAAGACAAATTTGTCCCAAATCCATGTGCGGTTTGCACCAGGCAAACACCTCTGTGCAGTGGAGCTGGCGCTGGCAGGGGTGGCAAAATGCCAGCAGTGGCAAGAGTCCTTCTCCCCAGCTGGGGCTCCCCAGGCTGGGCAGCTCCCAGGGGGTGACCCCAGGACCCCCTACCCCTTTCTTCCAGGAAGATGGTGACCTCATCTGGGGCTACCCACAGCCACAAGGCTCCCAGGGGTCAGCCTATGAGACAGGAGCCCGCAGGTTGGGAGCAGTGGGCAGGGAGCAGCACTGGCAAAGACGGTGGCTGGTCAGGCCTTCAGTGCTGGGGACACTGCAGGATGTCATACTTGACGTAGCCCACTCGGTCCACCTGGTAGCGCGGTGTCATCCTCCAGTAGAAGCTGCCCCGGCAGAAGTGATACTTGCCTGGGCAAGGAGAGGGGCAGAGGGAATGGAGGGTCAGCAGGAGTTTGGCCAAAGACCCATCCCTGTAGCTGCTCAAGCAGCACAGGCACATGGCACCCTGCACCCTGCTGGTGCCCTGCCAGCTCCACCACAAGCACCCACTGGGGCTGATGGCATGTCCTGTCCCGGGGCCATTCCCCACACACCCAAGCATCCCAGGCCAGGAACCGGAGCAATGCCACGAGAGGCTCAGGTAGCCTAGGCCTGAACACACAGCACCCACCCGCCAGGGTCCACTCACCTTGGTAGAGGAACACGTTGCGTGCATCAAGGGGGACGCCGGTGAAGACATCGTCGGTGGCACGGGGGTAGCCCTTGTCCACCCTCTGGACCTTCACATCCAGCCTGTGGGAGAGCAGAGCCGTGCTCAGGGCTGCTGGGAACCCCCCTCCCAGTCCCTTGCCAGGGGCTCGGGCAGGCGCTGCTGCTCTCCAGTCCTGCTCACCTCCAGTAGCTCTCCCCGCTGAAGAGCAGCACTTTGCCGCGGCCCCGCTGCAGGGCCCCCGAGATGCGGCCGGCTTCCTTCCCTATACCCAACTTCTCAATCCCCCGGGGGCCCAGCACACTCTTCCCAGAAAACACCCAGAACTGCCGACCTGCGGTGGGAGATAACGGGGCTGTCAGACAGCCCTGAGGGCTCCCAGGCTTCACCAGGCTCCTCCCACTGCCCGTGGGACCGGGCTGAGGGCAGAGGGGACAGAGCTCACCGGCAAAGAAGAAGACCCTCTTGGTGAGCAAGTCCTGGAAAACAGCATCGATAGTGTCTGGGAGGCCAGGCCAGGTATCAGCAACAGAGAAGGCACCCTGGATGCCAGATTTCCAGAAGGATGAGTAGGTCCAGTATTTCCTGGTGGGGAAGATCAGCTGTCCTGATCACCTCAGTCTGACACAGCCCATGTCTCTCACATCCCTGTGCTCCCCGACACCCCACCTCACCAGGGCAGGAGGTGCTGGATGCTGCCACTCACCCATCCTTGAAGAAGTACAGCTCCCCATTGATCTCTGTGACAGCATCAAAGTTCTTCTCCATGCAGGCATCCTGGCTTGGGTCCACAGGAATGGGTCCAGCTGTGGGCTCTGGCATCTCCTCCTCCTCAGTGGTGGAGGTGCTGCCAGCCTCTGTGGGCATGGGTTGGGTCTCCTCTGTGGGCACGGGCTGGGGCTCCTCAGTGGGAGCAGGTGCAGGTGCAGTGGGCTTAGGGCCAGAGCCACGACCTGAGTGAATACAAGGGAGGGTGTGAGGCTGGAGCCAGCCTGGTGCTGCAGGACACCCAATGTGCCCAGCTGCACTGCAGCTGCTCACCGTAGAGGTACTGGATGCCCTGGACATCATCGGGGTGCAGCTGGAAGTCCTGGATGTAACTGTACATGGGGTACATCAGGGCCTCACGCACACTGGAGTGGTCCAGCCCCAGTGAGTGTCCAAACTCATGGGCAGCCACCAGGAAGATGCTGTAACCTGGGGGAAAGCACTGGCCTAAGTGCCTGTTGGGGCACAACAGGACAGCACACGCTGTCCAGAGACTGTGACCCCTGCAAGAAGTATGATGATATGGCATGGGTCTGGGAGGCACAAAGGGGAGCGCAGGCAGAGGGGCCAGTACCTCTGTCAGGGCAGAAGCCCCACTTCTTGTCGGTGTCATAGTTGCTAGTGGTGGCACACCAGAGCTTGCCGTCCTGCCGGCCCTCGCTGGTGCAGGTGCTGTAGGACTGCCCCAGGAAGGTGAAGGGAAAGACGCACGGGTCCCCCTGGGAGTTGCCGCCGATCACCGCCGTGTCTGCAGCGAAGTGTCAGTGAGGCTGTCCCTGGCCCCTGGCTGCACCGGCCAGAACCTGGGACAACCCTGAGATCCCTCACGTGCCCACCCTGTGTGCCCCCTCCCCTGCATGCCCGCCTCCCTGCTGGCACCTCGGTTGGGGCAGAAGCCGTATTTCTTGTCCTGGTCGAAGCTGGAGGTGGTGGCACACCAGCGGTAGCCATCGGAGCGCCCATCTGTGGTACAGGTATCATAGGAGGTGCCATCAAAGATGAAGGGGAAGACGCAGGGGGCTCCATCGCTGTTGCCACCATTGGTGTAGAGGACTGTGGGGTGACAGAGAGTGAGGAGGGCCCCAGGCACTGCAGGGCTGGGCAGGGGTCATGGTCACCACTACTCACGCTCGCTGGGGCAGAAGCCATATTTCTTGTCCTGGTCATAGTTGGGGGTGGTGGCACACCAGGGCAGCCCATCCTTGCGCCCCTCCGTGGTGCACCGGGAGTAGGAGCGGCCCTCAAAGATGAAGGGGAAGTGGCATTCGGCTCCATTGGCATTCCCATGGCGGGTCTTCACCACTGCTCAGAGAGGGGTGGCTCAGTGCTTGGGCTGGGGTTGGCACCATCAGACCCCCCCCAATCTGCCACACCCTGCCCTTACCTAAGCCGGTTCCCAGTGTCCAGAACTCATCGTCGTCAAAGTGGGCATCGCCCTGGATGCCCTGGCCTGGGGGAAAGGCGTGGGCCAGGAGGCCGTCCTTGCCGTCGAAGGGGTACCCGTCCCCATGCTCTGCAGGAACAAGCACCCTCAGCTGGCCCTGTCAGAGGAGCCCTCACATCCCCAGCATGCACACAGATGGCCAAGCCCTGCACACTTCCTGCACTTGTGGGGGCAGGAGGACCCTGGGCACGGCCCAAGGAGACATGGGATGAGGATCCCATAGGCAGGGTGTGTCACCAGCCCCCTCCTCATTCCCTGCCTGCCCATAGGACATCACCTTGGCTGCCAAACATGATCATGATGTCTGCCTCGCCACTGTATATCTGGGTGAAGGTGAGAGGGGTCACATCGCTCCACACTTGGAACGCCCGTCTGAAAGCATCATCGATCACGGCACGGTCTAGGTCGGGGGAGTAGTTTATCACCCTACCAGGGAGACAGGGGGTCAGTGCTGCTAGGTTCCCTCTTCATGCAGGAGTGACCCTGTTTTGGGCAGGAACAGACCCCCACCCCCAGACGGGATAGCAACCACCATCCCCCTTGAGCTCACCCAGGGCTCAGATGCTCTTCTGGGCATTGGGGAGCAGATGCTGCTGCTGTGTCAGCTTGGCCCTGGCAGCACTGGGACCCAGCTGTACAGGCAGCACCAAGCCCGGACAAGGGCTGAGCAGAGGCTGCTACCCTCCTGGTCCCTCAGGCTCTCCATTCTCCTGGGACCATCACCCTGGGGACACAAGGGTTCATCTCCGGAGCAGACTCACCGGTAAGTCAGGTCCATGTGGTCCCACTTGAGGTCCCCGTCAAAGGTAAGGAAGGTTCCCACATCAGGGACGCCGCAGCGGGGGGCTCGCATGGCCTCCAGCGTGGCGGCATCCAGCTCCCCCGTCTCCTCCAGGCCCAGCTGCTTCTGCATCTTGAGCAGTGCCTTGCCCAGGGACACGTGCCTGCCACCAATCTTAGCCTCTGCCTCCGTGGTGTAGCCAAACCTCTGCAGGTAGCGCTGTGGAGGGAAGGCAGATGGGGGGATGAGTGAGGCGGGAGGGGGCTCTGGCAGCCCCGGGAGCTCATTTCAGCCTGGGTACCTCCCTGAGCTCAAGGAGACAGACAGCTCTCAAGCTCTGCCTGCAGCCCCTCACTGCCAGCCTGGGAGCCCCTTGGGGTCCTGGGTGCCAGAAGGGCACCACGGGGCCATGCTCCCCTCACCTCTGCCAGCTGTAGATCCGGCAGGGTGCTGATCAGGTCCCCCGGGAAGGTGACAACCGCCTGCGGCTTGCCCTGGAGAGGGGCCGCACAGCAGGAGACGGCCAGCAGCCCGACGACAAGCGGGGCCAGGAGGAGTGCCATGGTTCGGCGGTGGCAGGAGGGATGTGGCTGTGCTGGTCCCCGCTCTCTGCTCTGGGTGCCGCCGGGCTACCCGATCCTATTTATGGGGTGGGAAGGCAGTGAGTCACCCTCAGACCCCTCAGCGCCGACTCACGCTCCCTTCTCCCTTCCCACGGTGACGAAACGAACACTCCATCTCTGCCTTAACTGTTTCATCACCTTGTTTACTAAACACGCTGCATGCCGCAGCCACGAGAGGACAGGAAGGAGAGTGGCTGGGCAGCTGCACTGGGCCACAGCATTGCATGGCCACCCTGGGGCTGCCCTGCACAGGCACTGCCCTGCTGGCCCCAGGACCATGGTAGCTGTGGGGACAGCAGGGCATCACTGTAGGCCAGCCAAGCACTCAGGACTGTGTCATCACACCGGCTAACACTGAGCTTTGCTGGCCAAGGGTTGAGGGTGCTGGACCCAGACCCACAAGGGCGTAGGTGGGCATGGGGGCAGATAGCAGTGGAACCTCCACGTGAGCCCCAGCACCTGGAACCTCCTGGGATTTGGGAGCTTGGACCCTCACCAGGACTCTGCATCCTTCCCCACCACAGATGCATCACCCCAGTGGGTCAGAGTGTTTCCAGTACTGGAGATGCCCATGGCTCCTCACCCCACAGTACCTCTAAGCCCACACGCCAGCAGTCGAATGGCGGAGACCCCTGGGACCAGCCACAGTGCCTGCCCAGGAGCAGCTCTGGGCATGGGAATGCTCCACCTGGGGTCCTGGGACATTAGGGGTGCCCTATCCTTGCTGCCCTGCTCCGCAGGGTGCTGCTGACTCAGGTTCCCACCCAGCACAGCACAGATCTTGCCATGGGATGGTGTTTTCCTGCTTCTCCCAAAGTGCCGACGCTTGTGGGAACGATAGCAATGAAGGGGAAAGCAAACAAGGATGAGGAGCGAGGGGAAAACAGATGGCAGAGAACAAGGCGCAGCGTCAGCGGGGGGGAGGGAGGGCTGGTGCAGCCCAGCAGGGCTGCCTGAGACACAGGTCCCAGAAGAGATCCCTGGCCCCAGCCCTCACAAACCCCATGAGCCCAAGGGGTCCTCAGCTGGCTTCATCAGGAGGATCCTCCTGTTCACCCAGTGCTGTTTGTGCCTGTCCTCCTGACTCCCAACTGCACCAGACTGTGTCAGCAGCCACCTCTTCCCAGTATCATCCCAGCTCTGGCGGAGCCAAGCCAGCAGCTCCTGGCACAGCCAAAGGACAAGCAGGTTATGGTGGTACCCAGCACAGCTGGGGACAGTGAGAGGTTGGGGCTGTGCTCCCTCTGCTCTTGAAGAGGAAACCCCATGCCCAAGGGAGGGCTCATCCCTGGGGCAGTACCACCTGCCAGGTGCCCTGTGCTGGTGGGATGCATCCCAGGGCCACAGCTGGCTGGGCACAGGAAACTCACCGGCAGCGTGAACTAAGCTGGGAGGAAGCAATGGTGAGAAATCAGGGGGTTGCCTCATTCCCCCACCACAGCCCTGCAAGAGCAGCCCCCTGGTACAGGAAATTGTTTCACAAGCAGCCGCCATCCTGTGCCCTGTGTGACAAACATCCCTTAATGGTGGAACACAGCCCAGGGACCCTGCAGCCAGGTGACCCTACAGCCCCCTCCCACGGGGTCCAGCCTGCCCCCCTTGTACCTGTTATGGCCCAGCTCTTTGCCAGGCAGGAGGCAGTGGCTCTCTGTGCTCCCTGTCTGGCTGGCAGCCAAGGCAAGAAGAACCCCAAGAGGCACCCCAAGAGCCCGTTGAAGCTGGTGGCTCCTGAGGCATTTAGGCAGCAGGCGCTGCTCCACTGTCCAGGCTGCCAGGACCTCAGCCCACAGCACAGAGCTGTTGTGGGAGCTGGGTGCTAAATAACCGCTGGCAGGATGCACTTGCAGGGAAGCCTCAGCAAGGAGACGTCTGACTCCAGCCCAGGGATGTAGTCAGAGAGTCAGATCCAGCTCCGGTCTCCCTGAAACTGTGGCAGATCCCTTAGCCTTCCCCATGCTATTCCCATCCCTCATTTCCACCACATGCAGGAGCTGCAGCTCCAACAGCCTGGGCACTCTGTCATGGCACACCATGGCATCATGCTGCCTGTGGCACCCTGTGGGCAGAGCCATGGCCCAGCAGAACAGAGTAGCGCTGGCAGAGATAGGGCTGGGAGGGGAGTGGGGCCTCGGAGCAAGTGTTGGCAGAAGGAGATGAGGGCCAATGCACCACTGTGCATCAGTCCTAGCAAGCCCTCGAGCTGGGCAGTGGGAGCCCCAGCGGGGGTTGCCAGCCGCAGCTCTGCCCCTGGCCTGGCCGCTCCCACTGACTCATGGCCCCGCTCACCAGCTTCCTCCTGGAACTATCCCGGGGGATTTTCTGGTGACTCTCTGGAGGCTCGTCAGGGAGCAGGGCCAGGGCAGCAGGGAAACCCCCGTGTCTGGCAGTGCCGGCAGCCTCTCTGCCAGGCAGGGAATTGTGTGGGATGGGCTTGTCGCTGCTGGCATGAGCTCTGTGCAAGGCAGCCTCAATCAGCTCATCTACGGGAGATGGGTCAAGGCACAGGTTCCTCAGAAAGTGCACGTGTGGAGGGAGGCTTGGGGCAGCCACTGCAGCTGGCAGGAAAGAGAGGAGGGCGGTGGTGACAGGGGCAGTGCCATAGGCAGAAGAGGGCTGTGGATGGCAGAGACCCCAGAAGCTGTGCCCAGCCCAGGCTGCCCATGGCCTTTTTCACTCCCAGAGCCCCTGAAAGGAGTGAGATGGAAAAACCCACGCAGACATCCTCCATCCCAGACACTGCCCAAGCCACGAGGCTGCCGGTCACCACCGTCGCTGCTGAAAGGGGAAGGAAGAGCCACCGCAGCCCCTTCATACACCCTTACTCACAGCCACTCTCATGTAGACCCTCTGTGAGAAATTGGTTCAGGACCTCAAAGGGGACTGGTGCCTGCCTAGATCCCTGCGCAGGACAGAGGCTGACAGGATACAGTGGCACCACTGAGAGGCTGCAGGTCTGCTGGGAGGGGCTGGCTGGGCCAGTAGTGAGGTTTGGGGGGATTGAATGGAGCCAGGGCCCCTAGACACCCCCTAGTTCTATTCCCTCCATAGAGGTAAGCAGGGGGACACAGGAGCAAAGGACAGGCACAGGCGTGTGGATGGCATCAGGTGCCCTACCAGCACAAGCAGGAGTGTGGTGGCAGGGGGAAGTGGGGTGCGAGAGTCAGCGTCTTGTGCGGGTGAGACAGCACTGGATCGGGGAGAGCAAGTGCTGGTTGCACTGGGAACACGACCTGGGCAGAGGGAAGGGAGCACTTGGACTCAGCAGAAGCCACAGGGAGAGCCAGTGCCATGGCCACCATGGCACAGCCAGACACCCTGAGCAGTGGGCAGAGCATTACTGTGTGCCTCTAACTGAGCCAGGCAGCCACCGGCCCCACTGCCCTGAGCTACAGTGCCCCAAACCCATCCCTGCTCCTGTCCCATGGGCTCTGCAACACCCCATGCCCAGGGAGCAGAGCTGACACCCCAGCACCGGCTGCCCTGGCCAGCACCGGTCCGTGGTGTGCAGTAGGGACACTTGGCGTGGGAGCCGGACGGGGCACAGGGAGCAGCTCTGCGTCAGAGGCTTGGAGCCCCATCACTCCTGCTCAAGGGCTCCAGACAGAAACAACATTCCTGCACACACTTCCCGTATCTGCTCCCCAGCACTGGGGCCTGCGTGGGCTGGGACTGCAGTCTCCAGCTGGGCCCAGGACCCTTCCTGGCAAACCACCCCACATGCTGCGGACCTACAGCTCTCCAGCACCACCAGTCCCTGGCCCTGCATCACTTCCCTGCCTGCCCCAAGCTCTGTGGATACACCTGCTCAGCTCCTTGCCTGCCCCTTGCCCCACCTGGGGAACTCCCCACCCCTCGGCATCAGCTTCTTGCCAACCCTTCACCCCTGCTTGTCTGGTGTCCTGCCTCCCCCAGCCCCTTACCCCTTAGTCCCACTGCCACCTAGCCCCGCTGCCCCCAGGCTGATGCTGTGGCTCCCACACCTCTTGTCTGGGTGAGGATGACGTGGCCGCTGTCACCGGCGGCTCACTCCTCCCTGCAGGCGCTGAAACCAGTGCTGCTGTGTCACCACCCACCCCAGCTGCAAACCACACATGACAGATCCCTGGCCTGCCACACCGACTCCCGGTATCCAGGTGGGCGGCACAGTCACCTCCTTGTATTGGGCTGGGACATCCCCCTCCATGCCCATCCTGGGAACCCCCCACATCTGTTGGGGTCCCACTGGGATGCTGGAGCAGGAATCCCACCCAGAGCTCCATTCACCAGGCTCTGAGGCTGACAGCTGGCACTGTGGCACACCTCACACCGAGGCCACCAGCAGCCTGCTCCAAACATCGCAGGGCTCTTGTGCTTCAGGACTTCCTTTGCTGTAAACTCCATCCCATCCCTTGACCCTTCTCCTGCCTCAGTTTCTGCCTCCAGCTTTGACCAACCTCTGTTCTACCAAACTTTCCCACCTGCTGGGAGCAGGACCACGGGGCATTCAGACAGGTGAGAGGGGCACAGGGGTCACCTGGGGAGCATTTGGGAAGGGATATCCATGGGCAGCCTCATGGCCATCATCCCCTCAGCATCCGCTCTAGGGTGACCTGCTGGATCAGCTCCATGGAAGCATCTCCTGTGCACCACGGGAGTGAGGGAGGAGCTGGGAGGGGAGCGGGGCAGGACAGAGCTGGGTGGCTGCCAGCTCCGGGGGGCACAGCTGCCACGGTGAACCATCAGCACTACGGCACAGGACAGGTGGGCAGCACTTTGTTCCCGGCGGTGACACAGGCACAGCAGCTGCCTGCTAAAACAGGAAGAGCAGCAATTGTGACAATGGTGGGGAGCCTGACTGGGTGCAAGGGGACAGTGCACTACCAGGAATCCATGGCTGTCAGCAATGGAGCGGCTTGGGAATAAGGAGTGGGGGTTTGTGGAAGGTGGAATATGGGCAAAACTGGTGGTATTTAATTGTAAACTGCGCAAAGCAGAAGGAAGGGCGGTGGATGCAACACGTTCGGATTTCAGTAAAACATTTGACAACTGTTCCAGCACTTGCTGCCAAATTAACTCAGAGCAGCTCAGTTGTCAACACAGGCATATGGACAAAGCCCAGGCAGCCCAGGAATGGCACACAGCCTGGCTGTCCGCCAGGAGCTGCCCCGGCCACACGACCTGAGACCTTTCAAAACTGGGCATCGTGTGAGCGGAGGAAGGCAGACCCTGGGCTGAATGAACACCGGGATGGACAGAGCTGCCGTGTTGCCCAGGGACGAGAAGAGCTGGAGAGCACCCAGGCAAGAACCAGCAGACCTGTGGGAGCTGCCATGCCCCCACAGAGTGGGGAGCAGCCCCAAAGCCTGCCTGCTCTGTGCTGGGGTGTAGTGATCCCCTCCCATCAAGGGGCTGGAGCGAGGGGGACTGAGCAGAGCAGCCTCGCAGGACCAGCCAGGGGCAGGGATGCAGGACTGGCAGGGTCAGGACCCAGCCAGTTCTGACCCCCTGCAGCGCCAGGTACTGACCCCCTGCCCCAGGAGCACTTGTCCAGGCACAGTTTGTGCAGGGGATGAGTGCAGGGGACAGAAAGAGCCCAGCACACCGCACACCCGAGGCCTTTGGGGCCCTGCTACACACACACCTTGTTTATTTTACTTATATTTCAGTAATTTGCTGATTACCATTTTTTAACTAACCAGCAGTGATGAATCAGCAGCACAGGAGAGGGTGGAAGCTGGTGGCCTTGGACCGTGGCTCCAAGGTCTCAGGGTCTGGGAAGGAAGCCACAGGATCCCTCCAGAAGGGGAAAAAAAACAGCAGCAGCAGCAGCAGTTCTGGCAGGCGCAAAGGAGCCAGCTGTTTACATCCAAGCACATCCTGGAAAGGCTGTTGTTATTCCCCAAAAACTTTCAGGAATGGCAGCCATGGCGCTGACCTGGGTGTGGGACAAGACGTATGGGAGAGGGAACGCACAGCTCGGTGCTGCTGTTGCTCTGTCTTGCAGTCAAGGCAGGCACTGACAGGACAAGAGGCACCAGGACCACACCAGGAAAGCCCCTCCATGCCCAAGGCACAGCCACCAGCAGCACCTCCAGGGCCAGTGAGCTGCCTCCTGCCAAGGGGACGGTGTGAGGTTTTGAATGGTCTCATCATCAACTTCCACGAGCTCCTCTGCGGGGAGTGGCTCCTGCCTGTCCCGGGAGTGCCCTGCCTGAGCCCAAGGGTGGCATTATGGCTGAGGTCACGGGTTCAGCCGCAGCTTTGGTGGCCACAAAACACAGGCATTATCCTATGGCACTCCCACTCACGCCAGCGCTCTGGGAAATGGGGATCCCAGCAGGAACAGCCAGCACCGGGGGAGGCTGCTCGCCAGAGAAGCACCACCCCGGCACAGGGCAGAGGGGCCGAGGCAGTGCCTAGCAGGAAGCTATCCCAGCTCTCACGGCCACTCTGGCATGGAGCGATCCCCCAGGAGTGCCCCAGGAGCCTTCTCCAGGAGCCGGCATTGCTGGGAAGGCACAGAGTGGTGAGGCAATCTGGTGTGAAGAAAAACCATTTCCTGCAGCAAGGGCTGCTTTGCTCAACGTTTTACAAAATGTGCTGATGCAACTGCCCTTCCCAGGTGGGATATAAATACAAGCCTTGATGTGGATTCGTGCCCTGCAGCTACACAAACATCGCAACAATGTTTTCTTTGAAAAGGAAAAAGAAAACAAGGAGGAACAAACAGCGCGGATGACAAAATCACTGGCAGTGGAAGTCCAGGGTTTGGGTTGCAGCGGGGGGAGGCTGAGGCTCTGCCTTGGGCACTGTGCTCAGCGCAACCATCTCCTATTTTGGGACAGTGACGGGGGCCATGAGCTCACGCAGAACCCATTGTGGGGGCGGGACAAGCCGCATCGGCAGCTCAGCAAATTGTACCGGGGAGGGGGCAACCCGGTGTGGCCACGGGGCACCAGCAAGGTCCCTGACCAGGGTCACCCACCATCGTGCGCTCACCCCGCCTGAACGGCAGCTTGTCAGGCTGTAGCTCCTTCCCAGCGCTGCATCCAGGCTGAAGAGTACGGAGCTGGGAAACCTCCCACGGCCTGAGACAGCCTGTCGGTGCAGCTCATCAAGCAGCCTGATAAAACCAGCCTCATACTCTGCCCGAGCCTGAGCTTTGTCCTCCAGGCACAAGCGCTGTGTTGTCTCCTCAGCCCGTTCCCAAAAGGCCTTTAACCTGCTGCTCCCCCCGCTAAGGTATTCGGACACACATCCAACACGTGTTGCAGCCATTTTTGGATTCTCTTAAGCCTCTTGCTGAGATTTCTTTGTGTTTTCTTTGGCTCTGAAGTGATTTCAGGCTTGGAGGCACAACAGTAGAGAATTACCAGCAAGGAGCTGTGCCTCCGGAACCAAGGACGGGAGCCGTGCTCTGCCTTCTCTGGAAATCCCCCGCTCACCCCGCTTGGGGGCACGCAGCACTTTTAAAAATAGCAGGTTACCCATCACAGCAAAGCTCTGCTAGGACAATTCACCGAGACAGAGGACATGGGGCACCTCTCCAGGGTGAGAGGGAAGCTTGACGCAACTTTCCATCAGCCGAGCCAGCACCAGGAGGGTTTGTATGAGCCCCTGAGGCCCCCGGAGCTCAGGCTGTTTTATCCTGCAGCCATCACCCGTTGGGAAAATCCTTCACTTGTCTTACACAGCAGCTGACTGAAGGCAAAAAGAGGAAAGCTGCTCGTCTGACACAAATCCATCCTGCTTCCTCTACCTGGCAGGCAGCTTGTGACAGGGGTTCCTCTGACACCACTCCCCCTCCCCAACAGAAACACGGGGCTTCCCCCAACAGGGAGCACAAGGGCATTCCAAACCTACACAGAGCCGGTCACAGGCAGTGCTGGGCTCTACCGGTGTGAGCTACAGAACTATGGAGAGGGGACATCAGGCATAGGAGCACCTCCCTCCCATCCTCCCCAGCTCCACTTCCCCCACTGAGCTACACAGGGCTGCTTTAAAAAGCAGTGGTGGGAGGAAAAAAGCTCAAGCCCTTGGTCTTTCTGGGTTTCTGACGTGACAGCGACGGCAGCAGCCGGGCACACGTGGGGACTTAGCCCTGAGGCACCGGCAGCAGCGCTGCGGCAGCAGAGCTCACACAGCCAGCCCGAGGATGGCTCTCACCGCTGCTGTCTGCCCATGATGGATGAGGGCATAAACCTTTCAAGGATGCATTTAATTAAGCTTGAAAAAGAGCCGGAAGGTGCACACGCAGCAGCTGGCGGTGCAGCTCCTCTACTGCCTCTGCCGGGCACATGGTGCCTCCGGGAACTCTCACCTGGGGCAGGACACAAGGGATCCCCAGAGCCCCAAGGAAGAGCCCCGGGCTGTGGGGGCGGGACCCAGGCACTGCCTGCCTCGTCCAGGAGCAGGGGCACCACAGCCAAACGCTGCAGAGTACTGATCCAGAGTGCTGATCCAGCCCAGCACCCATCGGCTCGGATTTCTGGCAGGCTACGTCCATGCTCGCAGACTGCGCCAGACGAGACACTGTCTGTTCTCCTGCAGCTGGCACCATGTCAGCAGCGGCTCCGGACCGGCCGTCCTGGCAGTGACACGATGGCACTGCCTGCCCCGACCTGCACTGCGGGCTGGCTTGGTCTGAGTGGCCCCGGATCCGGGTGGGATGCAGAGCCCTGGTCCCCCTCACCGCGTGTGTCCCTTCCACAGGGACCCAGAACCAGAGTCAGCCCAGCATGGCCCAGCCCCAGCAGCGCACAGGCGCAACACAGCTGCCTAGAGAGACGGGATAGAGCCGTTCTCAATGGAGCACTGCAACATGAGAAAATATCAGTGGGAACAAGGAGCCACCTGAGGGTTTGTTAAAGCCATCACCACGGAACAGAGGCCAAGCCCAGGCCATGCACAGCTGAGCTCAGCTGGAGGATGTGGAACAGCACCGCGATTAGCAGTGGTACAGGGAGCTGGGACAGCAGCAAGGTCCGAGTGCATCCCTGAAGGGAATGCTGTGGCATCAGAAGGTGCCAGCAATGCCCCACTGCCTGCAGTGCTCTGGGAGCGCCCGGTGAGGCCAGAGCAGCTCCCCAGAGCTGTGCACCCCAAGCGTGGGAGCCGGAGGTGCTGCCAGCAGCCAGATCGGGTGCCCGTCGCCATCTGCAGTGGGGGGCAGCCATCCCGGGGGACAGAATTTGGTGAGCGAGAGCCCATCAGAAGGTGGCTACTGCTCAGACGCAGAGCTGCCATCCAAAGAGGCAAGTTCGGCTTCAAGGAACAAACGGACAGTAGGTGCCGTTGCCCGCCAGAGACCGAGGGGGAAAGTGCTCAGCAGCCTGAGGCTGGTCCGCCACTGGGGCCGAACGCGGCAAGGCCCCAGGCCTCGAAGGGAAGGGGATGGGCGGCCCCAGCCCCCATCAGCAGAGGCATGCCGGTTTCAGCGCCCACCGCGGGCTGAGGAACGGGAGCCGGAGCGCCGGGGCTGCACGGCCCACCCGAGGTGCGAACCTCGGGTGGGGGAACGCGCTACCGGGTCGGGTCGAGCCGAGCCCGGCCAGGCCGGGCGGGAAACGGAGGGAGCGGAGAGAACGGTGCGACCGCACCGACCACTGCAGCCCCGCTCCCAGCCCAGCCCCGCGGCCACTTCCGCCTTCCCGTCACGTGACCAGCGCAACCCGGCGCGACGCCGACGCTCAGGGCCCGGGCGCCGCTTCCTGACGCCATGACGCACGGTCTCACCACCGCCGACCCTTCCGCGGGGAAAGTAGTCCCCGGCGGGGCGCCGAGGCCTCTCCCCTCCCGGGGGGGCGGGCGGGGCCGGAAGGCGCCTGAGGCGGCGGCCGGGGCGAGGAGTGTGTCTCCGCCACGGCGAGCGCTGCAGGCGGAGCAGGGGCTGGGCGGCGGTAAGTAGTC
>NW_024580668.1:8068894-8081949 GCF_017639235.1 Corvus kubaryi | reverse complement strand
GCCCCGGCGTGGCGGCGTCTCCCCCGCCCCGGCGGCACCGGGGCCGCCCCGTCGTGTGCGCGCGCGCGGAGGCGGCGGGGGGGACCCCGCGGCAAGATGGCGGCCGAGCGCCGGGCGGGGCCGCGGGGCATGACGGGACCGGGGGCGCCAGGTGGCGCCGGGACCCCCGTGAGGGTTCTCGGGACCCCCGGGAATGGGCCCGCGGCGGCTCCGGGGCCCCGAGCCCGCCCAGCCCGGACCCCCGCGGTGGAGGAGGACAGCGGGAAGCGGGCGGCGGCCCTGACGGCGGCGGTCTTCCCGCAGGTCGAGCGTAGCGGGCCCCGGCAGGGCGGGCATGGAGGAAAATGCGGTGGAGAGCAGTAGCGACGCGACCCCGCAGGCGGCGCGGGAGGAGCCCACCGAAAGCGGGCTGGGCGTCGGGAGCTCGGAGGCCGTGTCAGCGGACAGCAGCGATGCCGCCGCGGGGTCCGGGCTCCTCTCCCGGGCCGATGACTCCGGCGTGGGGCAGAGCTCCGACAGCAGCGCGGCCTCCTTGGTAGGCGCTGGTGGGAAGGATGGGGTGGCAGGGAGGGCAGCCGTTGTTCTGCTTCCTGGGGGTTTCTGTAGACATTTCTGACGATCTGAGCTCTGCGGCCTCGGCAGACACTGTTATACCTCTGGTCCGGCATCTGCTTGTCAGTCTGAGGAGCAGAACTCCCCTTCGTAGCAAGAGCAGCCCTGGAGGTCCAGGTTTTTGTCAGTACTAAAAGACTTGCTCTGATGCCTTTCCTGGGAGTTTTGCAGTGATACGCCTGGTCATTTGCATAAGCTGGTTGCCCCAAGGGCTTGGCCTGGCAAGGATGTTTCACCTGAGCTCTTCTGGACTCTTTTTATCTGCCAGGAAGAGGTCTCAGAAAGCAGCTCCAGCACAGATGCCATTCCAAGGATTTACCTGCCAGACTCATCCTCTATTGCCCAATCCACCTTGGTCTCCAGCGTCTCCACTGTGAGCCAGTCCGTCATGGTGTCAGAGTCCCCACAAGTCCTGGTCCACTCCAGTGTCGTCACCGATGGAGCCACAGTTGTGTCAGACTCCACTGCATCCACCTCCTCAGACCTGGGTTCTGCCATTGACAAAATCATTGAGTCCACAATCGGGCCTGACATCATCCAGAGTGAGTGTGTGCTCCCATGTGGAGATGGCTTGGTGGGCTGGGGAGGGAGCTGCCACTGCACCAGACCTCAGGAGGTGGGGGAAATGTGGACATGGAATCATTACAGCTGGAAGAAACCTCTAAGGTCATTGAGTCCAACTAGTCAGCAGGGTTTTCTCTTCATGCCTTGCTGCAGTGACTGGAGGGTTTGGTGAGGAGCCTGTGTTGCTGGACAGCCTTCCTTCTGTCCAGCTGCTCCTTCAGGCCAGGGCAGGCTCCATCCCCAGAGCCAGACCCTCCTCACACCTTACGGCTTCTGTCTGAACTGTGAGAGCCCCAGGGAGCCCCAGTGACTGTACAGCCCCTGGATCTGGCAGTCACCACTCTGCTCTCCTCTCCCTGCCAGGCTGCATCGCCGTGACCAGCGCAGAGGATGGAAGGGCAGAGACCACGCAGTACCTCATTCTACAAGGCCCCGATGATGGTGAGGGAGCTCCCTGGGCTGTCCATGGTGGCCAGCTCTGCCTCTGAGCCTTGTGCCACTTGAGTGTAGCCTGGAGTGGGTGTCCCAGCTGCATCAGCCATGGTGCCTGTACCACAGTCCTGTTGGGAGCCTGTTCCTGAGCTTGTGTTCAGCCCTGTGCCCCTGTACGGATGCAGCCTTGGATGCAGGTGAGGGTCTGCCGCTTGGCTGAGCGGGTTTTGGCGTTTCAGGTGCCCCCATGGTGTCCCAGATGGCCACTTCTGCTCTAGCCAGTAGCTTGGCGATAGAAGCTGTTGCTGATGGACCTACCTCCACGTGCCTTGACCAGCCCGGCCCTTCAGAGCCTTCTGAGCAGTTGGAAGTGCTGGAGCTGCCTGCACAGCCAGACCGAGCCCAAGAGGCAGATGGTGGGGAGGAGCTGGACCAGCCAGACTTGGAGACCCTGGAAGAGATGATGGAAGTGGTGGTGGTGCAGCAGTTCAAGTGCAAGATGTGTCAGTACAAGAGTGTCTCTAAGAAAACACTGATTAACCACATGAAAGAGCGTCACTTCCAGCCAGGTGTGTGCCAAGGGCTGAGGGAAATTCATCTCACTGCAGATAGGCTCTGCTCTCTCCAGGGGAGAAACAAGAGAGGAGCTGGAGCATAAGGGTCTGTTCTGGCACACAGTCTGGTAAAGAGCTTTCACCCTGTTCTCTGTGGCAGTGGGTTCAGCTCTGGCTTTGAAGAAAGGACGACCACGAAAGGTGGGAGCTGCTCCAAAGACTGAGGATGAGGTTCCAGAAGAAGAAGATGATGATATTATGGATGCTGGTGCTATTGATGATCCTGAAGGTAGGACTTGCCCATCCCCACATCTTACGTAGCTTAGTCTTTTCCCAGTCTCTGATGTTTTGTGTCACTTGCCTGCAGAGGACAGTGACTACAACCCAGCTGAGGATGAGCCCCGGGGGCGACAGCCCAAGTACGGCCGCACTGTCCCCACATCCAGCGAGGAGAGGCCACGTCGACGCCCAGGGAGACCCCGCAAGCTGCTTCGTCTGGAGGATATGCCTCAGGACATGCTGGAAGGTGAGGGAGGCAGGAGGCAGCAGCCCCGTTCAGAGGTGGAGCAGGGAGTGGCACACAAGCTCCTGGAGCCACAGCAGGAATCTGACAGAGCTGTGCTGTGTTCTGTGGAACAGGAGGGGAGGTGGAGCCCTTGGTGACGTCCCAAAGCACACCAAACCAGGAGCTGCAGAACTCAGAAGCAGCCAGTTCCTCCAGCATGGAGAATGGGACTGGTGAGAGCCTGGCAGAGCCCAGTATCAGCCAGTCCGACTCAGAGAACAAGGACCCTTCCTCCAACACTGGTGCTGAGGAGGCAGATGTCATCCCCCGGCGGCGCGGGCGGCCCTCGCGCCGCTTCCTGGGCAAGAAATACCGCAAGTACATGGGGCACAGGTGAGGGGTGTGCTGGGCCCTCTGGCCTGTGCCCAGGGCCGGTCCAGCCCGTTTGCCACCGCAGCTCTGAGCCCTGTTCCCATTTCTGCAGGTATTACTACAAGTCCCCCAAGCCCCTGATGCGACCCTACCTGTGTCGGATCTGTGGCTCGCGGTTCCTCACACATGATGACCTGCGCTTCCACGTCAACTCACACGAGGCCAATGACCCGCAGCTCTTCAAGTGTCTTCAGTGCAGCTACCGCTCCCGGCGCTGGTCCTCCCTCAAGGTGAGCTTCATCTGCCCTGCCCCGAACCTACAAGGTGCCTGGTAGCCCCCGGTTTCATGGCCCTGTTCTGCCTCTCACAGGAGCACATGTTCAACCATGTGGGCAGCAAGCCCTACAAGTGCGAGGAGTGCAATTATACCAGCGTGTACAAGAAGGATGTCATTCGGCACTCCACAGTGCACAGCCGGGACAGGTGAGGGCAGCACAGTCCTGGGGACTGAACAGCACTGACACTGTTCTTCCTGCCCTGGGAGGGTGGCCGTGACTGCCCCGTCCCCTGACCCTTTCCAAAATGGAGAGTTTTGGCGTCTAGGTATAAGGCAGCTTGGACTTAGGGTGTAGCTGACACAAGGGGCTTTTCTTACTTATTTTTCAGGAAGAAGAGAGCTGATCCGGTGAGTTTGAATACTCTGTTGGCTTGAATCTCAGCACTGTTATATGGGAAGAGGCACATCTGGGTCTTCCACAAAACCTCGGTGCCTCGTTGAGGGCATTGTTCCTGGATCTCTTGAGGAAAGACAACCCAGGTCCTGCAGTGGGGAGAGGGTAAAGAAACTGGTGACCTCATCCAGGTGACCTCATCTTTATGCTCTCCATCCAGCCACCAAAGCTGAACTCCTTCCCGTGCCCCGTCTGCAACCGTGTCTACCCCATGCAGAAGAGGCTTACGCAGCACATGAAGACACACAGTACAGAGAAACCACACATGTGTGACAAGGTGAGGGGGACACAGCCTGGGGAGGGGCTGGCAGTGGGTGAGGCAGGGCAGGAGGTGAGTGCTGCTTTGCTTTCTTTCACCATAGTGCGGGAAGTCCTTTAAGAAGCGTTACACCTTCAAGATGCACCTGCTGACGCACATCCAGGCCATCGCCAACCGCAGGTAGGAGCCCAGCATGCCTAGGCAGAGCCCGTGTCCCACTCCCCTTCAGCAGGTGTGACAGGAGGCTTTGTCCTGGCAGGTTCAAGTGTGAGTTCTGTGACTATGTCTGCGAGGACAAGAAGGTGCTGCTCAACCATCAGCTGTCGCACATGAACGACAAGCCCTACAAGTGCAGCGTCTGCAAGTATTCCACCTTCCGGGAGGACTTCCTGGTCTCGCACATGGCAGTCAAGCACACAGGTGAGAGGAGCTGTTTGACCAATACCCTGCATCCCCCGTTCTCCCAGAGACAGTCAGAGTCTGCCTGCTCTCTCTGCCATCCCCTGGGGACCCTCTGCCTGACTCCCCCTCCCGGGCCCTGCAGGAGGGAAACCGTTCGCTTGCGAGTTCTGTCACTTCACCACCAAGCACAAGAAGAATCTGCGCCTGCACGTGCAGTGCCGCCACGCCGACTCCTTCGAGGAGTGGGCACAGAGGCACCCCGAGGAGCCGCCCTGCCGCCGCCGCCCCTTCTTCACCCTGCAGCAGATCGAGGAGCTGAAGCAGCAGCACAGCCAGGTGCAGGCGCCGGCTGAGCCAGAGGCCAGCCCACCGGTGAGTGCTGTGCCTGGCCCCAGCTCCTCCTGGTGCTCACTGCCCACTGTGCTGTCAGCTCCCTCTCTCACACAGGCACCTCTTGGCCCCATCACCTGCCACACGGTCCAGGCTGTCGCAGGTGCAGAGCCCTCTGTTCTCTCGCAGGGTTCCCTGGAAGGGGCCACCATCATCTATGAACAAGGTGAGTGAGCTCTTGGGAAGGGGGTGGGATGGGGAGGATATTAGTGAGCTCCTGCCTGACCCTCCCTATTCAACCCCCTAGATGTGGCTGGATCAGCAGAGCTGGCCACGCAGACGGCCCTGGATCTCCTGCTGAACATGAGTGCCCAGCGGGAGCTGGCCACCGGCTCACTGCAGGTGGGCAGGGTCAAGGGAAGCCAGGCCTGCTGGGGGCTGGCACAGGGAGGCTTCCCAGCCCTGTTTTGTTGCAGGGGTGTCTTGCAGAGCTTTGCCCCCTTGGCTGAGCTGCTGTATTGCACAGGTGGCAGTGGTGAAGCCAGATGACCCAGAAGAGACACCAGGCCCCTGTGAGCTGCAGACACAGGAGGAGGAGGCAAAGGTGGACTCCAAGGAACAGCAGCAAAAGTTGGTGATGCTGCACATGGCAGAGCCCGGGCAGACACTTGTGCAGGAGGCTTATGGGGAAGCAAGCCTGAGTGGCTCAGAGCTGCAGCAGATCACGATCCCCTTCAGCGGAACAGCAGAGTACAGCATCATCGCACCCATCAGTGAGGAGATCCAGGCTCCCACCACGCTGTACAGGTCAGCTGTATGGGAGGAGTGGGGAGGTGGAGGCACTTCTGGCCTCCAGTGAGGAGGCTTTAGTGGTGAGGAGGAGGAGGCAGATCCTCCCTGACCCTGTGCTCTCCAGCAGTGAGGAGGAGAGCCCTGTGGAGACCTCCCACGCAGTCGTGGTGAGTGGAGCTGTGATGACAGAGGAGGCTCTGAAGGACCATAGCAATCACTACATCATGTCATCTGGTGTCCCAGGGAGCCAGTTCCAGACCATGGAGGTAAGGATCTGAGCCTTCTCCCCATCCCGAGCAGCAGTGTGAGCAGGTGTGACTGGTGTTTCTCTTGCAGCCCCTCAGCGGGGATGATGCCTTTTCCTCACCCGCGGAGGGCCAGGAGGCACAGCCCGCCAGCGTCAAGTGGCCCCTGGTGCAGTGTGTCGCCAGGCAGCTCCAGAAGGACTCGTCTTTATCCCTAGCCTCCGAGGGGCAGGAAGTCTCATCCCCAAAGGTCAAGTGGCCTGCACTCCAAGGCATGGCCAAGAAGCTCACATGCAAGGTTTCCGCAGCCAAGAAGCTCTCATGCAAGATTTCCACAGCCAAAAAGTTTTCATGCAAGATTTGCACAGCCATGTTCACAGGGAGAGCGGAGATGGAGAGTCACAAGAGAGCCCACATTGGGCCCAGCACCTTCAAGTGTCCCGACTGTCCCTTCACTGCCACCCTCTGGCCAGAGGTCCGGGTAAGTTTCCTGGTGCAGAGCAGCCTTGGGAACAAGGGATTTGGAGAAACGGGGGTTTCTCACTCAGCACATGTCCTCCTGCCCTAGAGCCACATGGTTCAACATGCCAACCTCCGGCCACACAAGTGCCCCCACTGCAGCTTCGCCTCCAAGAACAAGAAGGACCTGCGCAGGCACATGCTGACCCACACCAACGAGAAGCCCTTCGCCTGCCAGGTCTGTGGGCAGAGGTGAGTGATGCAGCTGGGCTGTTCCTGCTTTGGGAAATCCCACGGAGCTCTACAAGGCTCAGGAGGAGATAGAATCTTGGCAGAGCTTCCCCAAACCTTCCCGAGAATCCGCCCATTAGAGGGGACAGTGCTCTTGGCAATGGTTCCTGCTGCAGGTGGACCCAGCTTTGTCTCCAAGGACCCTCTGCATGGGAGGGTTCAGTCCCTGGGCACTGATGGGAACGTGCTGGGAGAGGGGACAGGCCATATTGTAGGATGTGCCTGTGCTGCCTGTAGCCTGCAGAGAGCACAGGGTCCTGTGCACACTCCGCCTCACTCTGCCTCTCTGTAGGTTCAACCGTAATGGGCACCTCAAGTTCCACATGCAGCGTTTGCACAGCTCAGAGGGCAAAAGGCCAGGGCCAGCTGCTGCCCAGCAGACCATCATCCTGAACAGTGACGAGGACACCCTGGCCACCCTACACAGTAAGACATGTCCCTGGGACCAGGGCTGACCTGTGGGTGTCCTGCATCCGGAGCCCCATGTGGGATTCACCCAGCTTGTGGGTCAGGTGGGGCTGAAGGGCCAGGAGGATTCTGGTAGAGACAGAGACCAAGGGGCTGGGCACGGACAACTGCGTAGAATGAGGGGGCCTGTGTTCCCTCCAGGCAGATCCTGGTAGATCGGTGCATGTGGGAGCAGCTCACGCTGGAAGCAGAGTTCAGCATCTGACGTGGAGGGTGTTTTCTGCCCATAGTGGTTTAGTTCTGACGTTGTGTGAGCAGAGCCCAGAGACTACCCCGTGCTTTTCACTGGGCCAGGTGCCAGCCAGTGGCCACTGGGGAGCGGGGCCATTGGCAGCCCTGGCATGTCCCCAGCAGCATCCCCACCGGCTCTCTCTCTGTTGCAGCGGCTCTGCAGGCCGGCCAGGCCGTGCTGGCTCCCGAGCGGCTGCAGCAGGCTCTGGGGCAGGAGCACATCCTTGTCGCACAGGAACAGAGTGTCACCAGCCAGGTGAGTTGGGTCCCTCGGCCTCAACCTCCTGTCCTGTGTGGCCACTCCCCATACTGTGGGGGCCTCCTGGGGGGAATGTGGTTAGGCCCAGCCCCCCTGACTACACTGGGCACTTGCTGACATTGCAGGAGGAGGCAGCCTACATCCAGGAGATCACAACTGCTGATGGACAGACAGTACAGCACTTAGTGACTGCTGACAACCAGGTGAGGGGACATGGCCCATGGATGGGAGACTGCCCGGTGGGAAGAGCTGGCAGCAGTGGGGAGAGCAGGGCTCCGTAGAGAGACGAAGGCACTGGGGTGGTGACCTTTTTCTGGGTCTGAATTCCCATGTTTGCAGGTTCAGTACATTATTGCCCAGGAAGGCGTCCCGCACTTGCTTCCCCAAGAGTATGTTGTTGTCCCAGAGGGACATCACATCCAGGTGAGCTTCAGAGTGTCTGCTCCCATCACATGGTGGGTGGGGCTCATGGGCTGTCATGTGTGAGGCTGGGCCCCCTCCTGCTCCCTCTTGCTCAGTCTGTTTGGGTCACAGCATTGTTGGGGGCCTGGACACCCACAGACCCTGCCGCAGCCTCACTGTTTGTCACCAGGTACAGGACGGTCAGATTACCCACATCCAGTACGAGCAGGGTGGCCAGTTCCTCCCAGAGTCGCAGGTAAGGAGCCACGTGTGGTGGTGGGAACTGGAGGGTAGGCCCTGAGCCTGCAGTTGGAGAGGGATATGTGAAATAGAGGGAGCTCGTGGGCTGGTGCCTGAGTGCAGCAACCGTGGCTGGAGCAGCTCCAGGAGGAGCCCTCCTCTCAGGAATTCCCTGTTTTCCCCTCTGTAGATCCAGTACATGCCAGTGTCACCTGAGCAGCAGCTTATCACCCAGGCACAGCTGGAAGCAGCAGCACACTCAGCCGTCTCAGGTAGTAGCAGGGCCCTGTGCCAAAAGGGCCAGTCCTCCCAGGGTTTGGGGGTGCCAGTCTTGCCAGTGCTGTTGTTGCTGTTGGCAGGGAGCCATGCAGCAGCCCTTAGTGGGAGGGATGGGAAGACCAGGCTGGATCACTGTTTTGCTGCTAGTCATGGTGTCCAAGGGCAGACCTTTGCTGGTCCCAGCCTGTCAGTTCTGGAACAGGGTTAACTGGAGCCCCACATGGGCAGGGGGGCCTTTTGTCCCTTCCCCGGGGACGGGTGAGGAACATGGAGGGGAGCCCTGAGTAGCCACCAGCTCCCCCTGCCCTCGGTCCGAGGCAGCACTGACCCCCCTCCCCTGCAGCAGTGGCGGATGCAGCGATGGCCCAGGCACAGGGCGTCTTCACCACCGAGGCAGCAGCCGAGCAGATCCAGCAGCTGCAGCCGGGCATCCACTACGATGTCATCACGCTGTCGGACTAGCACCGGGCCAGGGCCGCACTGTGCTGGGCAGGCGGCCGCACCGGCAGCAGCCGCCCCAGCCAGCAGTTGCCTTATTGTGCCGGGGCTGCGAAGGACACGCCTGAGCCACGGCGGCACAGACACGACCACGAACACACTGCCGCTGGGCCCCGCGCCCTGGGGGTCCTGCACATTCCCCCAGAGACTGCTCAGCAGCCACGGGGGCAGCCCTTGTGTGGACTGTCTCTTTGCCTGTTGCACTTGATGGTCTGAAATCCCTTTTCCTGAACGGTCTGTGTGGGCAGCCATGGATCACCATCTGCCCAGCACACGAGGATCCTGGGGAGGCCGTAGGGCTGGGCACAACTGTGTGATGCAATGTCAGAGGTGAGGTGTGTGCAGCCACAGCCACTGCTCCTGCAGCCATGGGGCCAGTGCTCCTAGTGTGCCAGCAGCCAGCCCTCCTGTGGCATCTCCAGCCTGCAGGCAGGCAGCAGCAGGGCTCTGGACTGGAGGAACCTGAGGACAAGGTGGAAGATGCTCTATTTTTCTTCTGGAGAGAGATGGACTCTCGTGTTGGTCCGTTGGTGGTTGTGGGAGGGGTTCAGCTGTGACATTCTCGAGCTTTGACTATGCTTATGAATAAAAAGGGATGGAGACCCGTGTGTGTGCCTGCCTGGGGGTCCAGACAGCAGGAGACAGGGATGGGATAGCCCAGCCTTCTCAGCCCAGGCCTGGGGCTGAGGCACAGGGGGCCTGGAGCCCAGCACTGCGCTGGGCCGGTCGCTGCTGGCAGATGCCCTGGGCTATCAACTGCCTCCCGCCCGAGTGACCTTGACTCCTGGGAAGTGAGCCGGGCAGCTGGGACAGCGGTGGGTTTGGGGCTGGAGTCATGAAATTAATCGAGTGGTAAACAGCCTAAATCCCGTGTAACTCTGTCCCGAGCCACACAGCGCCCTCCTGAGCGGCTTGTCTGGGCCTATTTACATGCGATTATAACAGCTAATCGCAGAGTTTTAGTTCTCTGCTCCTGCATTAAACTGATTATCCGCGGAGGGGAAAAAGGCTGGGAACCACCCTGGCTCGGTGAGAGCCTCTGTGACGCCTGAGCCCCGCGGCTGCGGGCCCGGGGCGGGGTGGTCTCTGCTGGGCTCTCCGTGCCCTCATGCAGGGTACGGCGTTGGCGCCGGGGCTGCTGTGGGACGTCCCCCCGACCACCAGGGCAGTGGGGTGTGGGTGGCCCCGCACCTCCCCACGGTTGGCTGCGGCTGACGTGGCTCTCCCAGCTGTGCTCTGTCCTGGCCGTAGCTCTGTCCCGCTGCCTTCGCACCAGCCCTGCCCGTGCCCGGTAGTGCTGGTGCGCGGCTGTGCCTGCCCGGCTGCGGCTCGGGCGGTGTCCAGCTGTGTCCGCCCGCTGTGCCGGCGGCTGGCCGTGGCCCTCCCTCTCCAGCTGTGCTGTGCAGGCTCAGGGTGCTTCGCGCAATCCGCAGGCGCTTTCCTAGATTACAGCCCCATTATCTAATCAAGCAGATCCACGGTGCTGATTAGGGCTGGGGCTGGAGGAGTCCCGTGGGGACAAGGTTATGGGGCCACTGCGGGGCCGTGGCCAGGTCTGGTCCCAAACAGCAGCACCAGTGTCCTGGCTGGCTTGAGGCTTTCGCACCTGTGGCTGTCCAGAGCACAAGACCAGCCCACGGTAGGATGGATGGGACCAGAGCTCTGGCTGCTGCATGTTGGGAGCTCCAGGTGCTGCTGGGGCTCTGGCCACGGGGTAGCGCAGGGGCTTGAGACCTCTGGGCACTGGCACCTCAGCCCCGGGACCTTCTGCTGTCCCCAGGGCCTGCAGGGATCCAGGGATGTGGCCGGGCTCATTAGCACCGGTGACCTTCGCCTTCCTGTCCTGGCCAGCGCTAAGCGGGTTTGTTACATATTTAATATCCTGAGAGCGTTATTAGTCGGTATTTAACGACGGATACAACCTGTGGGATAATCCCAGTCTTAGCAGGGAGGCGTGGCAGCAGGACCAGGCGGCTCAGGGGGTCGCGGCTCTCGGGGCCCCTTGCACAGCTGCCCACCACTGCCTTGCCCACCCTCTGCCCCCACTGTGCCAGCCACAGGAACCCCCCAGTGCCTGCAGGGATCCCCACTGTCCATGGGGCTGCAGGACCCTTCCTCTTCGCCACTGCTGCCGGGAATCCAGTGGCAGGCATGGCAGTGCTGGGGCTTGGGTGAGGACCTGGCCAAGCCAGAGGAGGAGCAGCAAGGGTGGCTGTCCTCCCACCAGGCTATAGTTTTTCCACCAGCCCCTGGCCCTCCAACTCGCCCCTCCACAGCATAGGGGGAACCACAGCCCCGTGTCAGGCCTGGGGTCATAGATGGGACACAGCTCTCGGAACTGCAGTAAAACCCCAGGTGTGCTGTGTGCTTGTGGCTGTGGGTGGCCATGGGGCTCACGGTGGGCCGGGCCCCATGCACCAGCCCGGGGGTGCTGTTGTACCTCATCCCTGGGGGCTGTGTAGGCTGTGCATAGCTGGGGGCCTGGGAGGGACCAGGGCTCTGGCTGGTGGCAGGCAGGCGAGGAGGACGGTCCCTGCCGGTCCCTGCCCAACAGTAGCTGGGGAAGGGGGGGGATATCAGGTGCCCCAGATCCTGCTGCCGCTCTCGTGGGTGCTAATACCCCCTAATCAGCTGTCAGTCACTGCGGACCCCAGCAGCTATAAAACACCCGGGAGCAGCTACCCGGCTCCTCTCCTGCAGTATGGCAGCACCTCGGGGCGAGAAGAGCCCAGGACAAGAGCTGGGGGGCTGTGGGGGGCCTTGGGGGACCCTGCGGGGGCCACCCCAAGCCTTACTGCCCTGCCCCTACTCCTACTCCTGCCCCTGTCCTATTCTGGCCGGGTACAGCCTCCTGCCACCCCCTCTCAGCCTCCTGACACCCCTGGTAAGTGCCGCGCTGCAGCTCTGGGGGAGGAACGGGATATGGGGCTCTCCCAGGACCAGGATGGGACTGTGTGGGGTGGTTGGAACCGGGGCTGGTCCCTAGTCCTGCTATCCCGAGTCCCCTGCCCGTCCCCAGCATTCCCCTGCCCCCCCACACACCCTCCTGCACCTGGCACTTTGGGTGCACACAGGATAGGAAGACAGTAGGCAGGAGACAGCTCTGCCCTCTCCCACACACAAAGGGCCGAGCCCTGACATCGCACAGCCCCTCTCCTCTGGCCGTGATGCTCTCCTCCCGTCCCACCCTGACACCTCTCTGCCCCTCCAGGTCTCAGCACCCTATGAGGTGCCGTTGGGGCTGCCCACGGAGCCGGGGCGGGCGAAGGCGGCAGCAGCGCGGGAGAGCACCGGGGCACTGAAGGCCTGGCTGGCGCGACACCCCAGGAACCCCTATCCCAGCAAGGGGGAGAAGGTGATGCTGGCCGTGGTCAGCCGGATGAGCCTCACCCAGGTCTCCACCTGGTTCGCCAATGCCCGCCGGCGCCTCAAGAAGGAGAACAAGGCAAGCTGGGCCACACGCAGCACCTCAGATGGCGAGGACAGCGAGGGCGAGGGTGTCCCATCGGCTGCTGTCCCCATTCCCAGTTCCAGCCCTGTGCAGGATGGGTGTGAGGGCAGCCCCGAGGTGAGGACAGGCCCTGGACAGGGCAAGCAGCCCGAGAAACCCAAGATCTGGAGTGTGGCAGAGATGCTGGAATCTCCCCCCAGCAAGAACAGGTGTCCCCTGAAGGTGCCAGTGGTGCTGGAGCAGGTGTAGGACTGGGACAATCGTGTCCTGTCCCCAAGGGCATGGCAGGAGAGACAGCCATGGGACCCAGCAGCTGCCTGGCCAAGGAGAGTGGGAGATGTGGGTGGGGAGGAACACAGCACAGTAATAAATATGACTGTCTTGGGTCTCCTGGTATTGCCTGTCTGCGGTGGGGATGCTGGTGGGGGATGCCAGCAGGGACGCCTGATATCACTGGGGACGCTGGTAGGGATGCAGGGGTGGGCAGAGATGTGGGTAACTTCACTGCCAGTGCTGCTGAGAGCAGTCCCTGGGGAGCAGGGCAGATCCAAGGCAGAGATCAAAAATAGACTTTGCTCTTCTTGATAAAAGTAATAAAATGGTTAGTGGTGTTAAATTAATCCTTACAAAATAAAACCCAAGGAGGTTAAATAAAGCCCGGAGGCTCCGCATAAAAACC
>NW_024580668.1:8054224-8068884 GCF_017639235.1 Corvus kubaryi | reverse complement strand
GCCGGGGCCCCTCCGGCCGCGGCGCTCAGCGCCCAGCATTCGCGCTTCCTCAGTTGGAATTGGTGTCCCGGCTCCTGCTCTTTTTCTGCTGTGGAGGAGGAGGATGAGGAGCTGAGGGTCTGGCCCAAATGCTTGTAGGCTGCAGGAGCTCCTACAGCCCCTCCAGTGTGAGCACCCACATGGAAAAGCCAGTGCTGTTCTGCATGGGAAGGCACCAGGCACTGAGCTTCTCCCCATGGTCCAGGCAGAGCATGCTGTGGGTCAGAGGACACCTGTACCTCAAGGGACAATGCTCCAAGGAACCCAAATCCTCCCTGGCTCAGGCACAGGGGTTGGCCGTGCAGGGTCAGGAGTGGGGGAACCCAAAGACCTCCAGGCACAGGCACTGGCAGAGGCTGTAGACAATGCAGAGAAGGAGGGTGGAGGGCACAAGGCTGACCAGGATGATGCCCAGGCTGTGGTGCTCGATGAGCAGGAGGTAGATGCCGAAGGGCAGGGAGCTGAAGTAGAGGAGGCAGAGGACGCCCAGGATGAAGCGGGGGATGGCTCGCCATCCCCAGGAGCGCCACTTCTGCCCAGGGCCGTGGCAGGGCAGTGCACCCAGGCTGGTGGGGCGGTACAGCCGCACCACCTCCAGCCTGCCCAGGCTCTCTGGTGGGGCCACATCCTCTGGCACCTCCAGGATGGTGACAACCAGGCAGTCGGGGCTGGATGCGGGCTCCAGCACACTGGGGCAGAGGAGCACCTCAGGAGATCGGGGTGGACCCCGTTTCTTGGCCCGTTCACCGCCTGTCAGCAGTGCCAGTGCCTCACCGTCATCCTGCAGCTGCTGCACGTCCCCGCCCGGCACTGGGCTGTGCTGGCGGCAGAAGGGGCAACGGAGCTGGGGGGTTAAAGCGTCCCCCGGGGGAACAATCCTGCGCAGGCAGCGGGCACAGAGGCGGTGGCCGCAGCGGAGCAGCTTGGGCCTGCGGGCACGGGCGTCGAAGCGGCTGTAGCAGATCTGGCACTCCAGCTCGGGGGACGGGGGTGCCACCGGCGGGGACCCCATTTCGCTCTGTGGCTGGGCCATGCTCCTGGCGGGCTGCTGGTGGCTGCCCGGGCTGCAGGGAGAGGGCACCGCTGTCAGCCAGGGCTGAGGGCAGATCCCCGGCCCGCTGCCTCCCACGCGCGGGGTCCCAGCTCCGCTCCACCCCACGGTCATTGTCCCGGTCAGTCCCCGGGGCTCGGTGGGAAAGAGGGGCAGGGAGAGCAGAGTGGTGGCGACGGTCCCCTCCCCGAGCCCAACTCCAACCCCCGGCTGGTGCCACCGGCGCTGGGACTCGCCGTCATCCCGGCCCCTGCTTTGCGGGGGGAAAAATCGTTCCCAGGGGCCGGCACCGGCGGGAGGGCAGCTCCCGGACACATCTTTGGCCCTCACGGTGCGTGCGGGTTCTCTGGGGCCCCGGGGCGGGGACGGCTCCGGACGCCGGCTCTGCCGGCGGGGGGGACCCCCCACCCCTCACCCCGCTCCGGCTCCCGGGGCCAGCAGCTCTCGGTCCGTACTCCCCGCCCCCGCTCCCGGCCCGCACCGCATCCTCTCCCGTACCTGCGCTCCGCGCCGCGGCTCCCGGCGGGGACACAGCGGCGGGTCGAGCCGCGGCCCCGGCGGGCTCGGTGGCACCGGTGGGCTCCGCGGCGGCGGACGAGGGCCCGGCAGCCCCATGGGGGGAGGCGCGGGGCGCTGCCCGCCGCGCTGCGGGGGCGAGCGCGGCGCAGGGGCCGCCGGCAGCGCCGCGGCGTTGGCCCGGTAACGGGAAACGAGGGGGGGGAGCTCGGACGGGCCGTGCTGGGGCCCCGCGGAGCCTCCTCGCCGGGCTGCGAGGGGTAGGCGCAGGGGTCGATGCGGTGGGCGGTGCGGGTTTTGGTGGGGGATTGGTGCGGCTCCCGGTACTCCAGGGTTCTCTGCTCACGGTCAGCCCTGAGGATGCTCCTTCCCGGCGTGGGGCCTGTGGCAGCGGCGCTTGGGGTTCAGCATTCCCGGGGAGCCGAGCCGAGGGCACTTGGGGGACACAGCACTTGACAGGTTCAGGCTGGGTACAGCCAAGCCCCCTGCACTTCCCACGCTGTAGGTTGTGCCTCCCAAGGCTGGTCAAATCCACCCCCAGCTGCTGCCCTCACAGAGCGTTTACAACAGCCCCAGGGGGACAAAAGCACTCAGGGACCCCCTCCTTCCCCCCAGACAAGAGAGAAGCAGCACTGCCCACCACAGGGACAACGGTAGTGAGGGCTTTAGTTCAAATCGTCCAGGTTTGGTACAGTCTGATGGAGCTTTTATGTGAGGGCTCCAGCTCCTGGTGTGCCTCTTTCCCCCCAGTCCTGCCCATACCACCCACTACTCCCACAGCTGCCTCTCACACCACAGCCCCTTGCACAGCTTGACCTAGTCCTGGTTATCTGCCCTTGAAATGCCCCCAGTGTCAACTTGATACGCCCTGTCCACCATTTCTTGCTCTGTTGGGATAAAGGAGACTCCAAAAGCAGCCCATGTCACCGGGCTTCTGGCCACTGATGTTGTTTACATGTCCCCTGTAAGACCACGGCCACTGGATACTTAACCAGGTAACTGCCCCTCACCTGAGGGAGCAGGCAAAGGGCTCATGTGCACTGACTGACCAAGGAATGGGTTAGGGACACTCCCAGCATCAGCACATCTCTGCTCACCTGTGCCTCGGGAGCAGGCAGTCTTGGCTCAAAAACAATGATTAGAAGGGGAAAAAAGGGCTTTACAAACTGCCACTTTCACAACTGACATTCCCAATTGCCCTGACTTAAAGGACATTAACGATCTCCTTGCCCCACTGAAAGCATCTCTGGAGAGCTGTGAAACCTCTGGGAGCCAGCAGCATCTGGGGCTGGGCAATTCCTGCCCGCCTCGGAGTGGCACTGTCACTGCTGTGGCACTGGCACCAGCACTGCTGCAGCACCGGTGCTACTGTGGCACTGACAATGGTCCAGCACCAGCAGTGCTGTGGCACCCCAAGGAGTCCAAAGGCACTGCACTTCCCTGCACTTCTCCAATGGGAGAGCACCAAAACCTTACTGGAGCAGGGGGGTGGTCAGGCTGCTTCAGGGGCTCAAACAAAACTCAGCAGGAGGGCAGGACTGCCTGGAAGGGGGCAGATGCCAGATCATTCTGAAAAACCAAACAGCAACATTTTTCTGCCTTCCACCCAGGCAGAGACCAGACAGGGGTGAACACAGACCCCAGACGCCAAAGAAGGAAAGTTATGGACACAAGCAGAGCTGTATGCTGGTTTTAATGTTCCTAAGAACTAGGAAACAGAAATCAAAAATAGACTTTGCTCTTCTTGATAAAAGTAATAAAATGGTTAGCTGTGTTAAATTAATCCTTACAAAACAAAACCCAAGGAGGTTAAATAAAGCCCGGAGGCTCCGCATAAAAACCACGACGACTACAAAACAGCTGCAAAGACATCTTTACACACCAAAGAAACTCTTCTCCTCTGCTCCTCCCCTCTCTGGGACACAATGTCAGCGAACACGGGACTCACACGTGAGAAAGAAACACAGATGCGATGGGAGCAGCCCCACGGGAGCGTGGGCGCCACAGACAGAACTATTTACACTATGGACACGGAGCTGTGCTGGGGCCAGTCCGGCCGCAGGAGCCCCCGGGCTCTGCCCGTCCCTCTCCTGCCGGGGCCCCTCCGGCCGCGGCGCTCAGCGCCCAGCATTCGCGCTTGCCATCCATCCCTCCATCTGTTCCGCCGTCCTTCTGCCCGCGCGCGTCCCAGCTCTGGCTGCCCCTTCCCTCGGCACTCCGGCATTGCGGAGCTGCCGGCTCCTCCTGCCGCGCCACACTGGGCTCCCTTGCCCCTGGTGAGGGCCACGGCTGAGCCTCCTCTCCCACCGGCTGCCGGGCGCTCCCGGCTCCTGGGGGCTGGCGTGCAGTTCGCAGAGGAGAGCAGGTGCCATGGAGCTGCTGCACAGGAGTCCCGGGCCGGTGCTGTGCAGCCAGCAGTCTCTGCTGCCCCGGCCAGCCTCCCCCGGGGCCACCGGCACCTCCCCTGCTGCCTCGCACCTCTGCCTTAGTTGGGATTAGTCTCTCGGCTGCTGCTCTGGTCTCGGCCCAGCTCCCTCTCTTTGTCCGCTGTGGAGGAGGAGGAGGAGGATGAGGATGAGGAGGAGGAAGACGAGGAGCTGAGGGTCCGGCCTGAATGCTTGTAGGCTGCAACGAGCTCCTGCAACCGCTCCGGCGTGGGCTCCCACTTGGCAAAGCCGGCGCTGTTCTGCAGGAAGAGAACGGCTGTGTTGTGCACAGCCTTGTAGTACATCTCCTCCCTGCAAGGGAAGAGCACAGGCATCAGCACCTCCCCTGCCCCCTGCCCAAAGCCATCGACACCTGCTCCTCCTCTTCCTGCCATCACTAGGTCAAGCATTTGTCCTGTCCTTTCTCTCATTATTTTGAGAAGGGAGGCACAGTGCAGCCTCAGGCAGTTCTGAGTACAGTAGAGGCTCCTGAGCTTTCACAGAGGGAAGAAGCACTGATGCTGCAGAGCCCCATCACCCTCTACCAGTACACGCATGTGCTGGAACCTTGCTGTCCCTGCAGAGCGGACTCAGCACAGGGAGGCATCAGTCCTAAGCAGGTGAGAACTTCAGTGTTCAGGCACCTGTTGCTTAAACAAGCTGTTGCACAAACTTGTTGCCTCAGCAGCAGAGCAGAGGCCAGCCGGCCCCGCTGGGGATCAAGTCCCCGCTGCCCCTTGCCTCTGCTCTCCCCGTGACATCCAGCTGCTGCAGCACAGGCAGCTACCAGGCCTGAGGGCTGGCAGAGGCACGCATCAGCGCCACAGGTGTGACCTGCTCCAGCTGGACTCCTGCCCAAGGCATACACCTCTCACAAGCTAAAGTTAGCAGTCATTAAACAGACACTGAATTCACCATGCTGTCTGCCCATCCTAAACACCCAGGGTGATGATGCACTGTGCTTGTCCTTGACTGCTCCCTCCTTCCCACTGGTTTCAGCTTGGGAGAGGATATTTCTGTCACACAGCTTCAGAGCCGTGTTCCCAGAAGGATCTGAGAACAAAGCCTACTTTTTGCAGACGTGCTGGGACCCGCTGCGGTACTCATGATCGAAGGCTGGCAGGATGAGCTGGTGTCGCTTGAACTTGCTCTGCTCCATGCGGGTCAGGGCTGGCGTGGGGGGGTCCCGCCACTCGGGGATGAAGACAATGAAGGAGAGCGGCTCGCTGGAGCTCTCCAGCAGTTTCTAGTGCAAGAAGAAAAGGAACAACCTCAGCACTGGCTGAGCAATGACGTGTTTAATGAGTCCTACAGAAAGGAAATGCTGCTTCAAGAGCAGTGCCCAGCTGTCACTGTCCTCTGCCCCTGCCCTCAGGGCGCAGGAGTGGTGGGGAGCAGAGGATGGATGGCAGAGCTCCATCCCAAACAACCCCACTGGTGAGCAGACATACCTCAAAGTGAGAGACCATGGCATCCATCAGCTCCTCACAGAATGGAGGATTTGCCTCAAAAGAGCCGCTTATAGGGAAGAAATCCAGGCATGGGCTGGAGAAAGAGGCAAAGATCCCCATCAGCTCATCCTGAGTCATCTCACGGGCATGCACCCACACCCACACAGAGCAAGGGAACATAATACTCACCCCCTGGATCCAAAATACCCGTCTGTGTCCAAGAAGGCTGAACAGTACTGTTTAAAATAGCAATTCAGGGGCGAGGCAAAGCATTCAAAACTCACTCCAAAGAGCTTGTGGAGGGCTTCAAAGATGTGCACGGGAAGTGCCCCTTGCAGACCAGTCCCTTCGTACAGCCCCACACCGAACATCATCTGAGGAGAGCAAACCCTGGTGAGCCATGCCTGCTCTTGCTGTTCCTGCTGCTCCCTTCACTGACCACAGACCCAGGGCCACATGTCCATGCACCCACTCCTGTAGGTATGCAGGGCCCCCTTGTCCTTTCTCAAATTGATATAGGTCCCTGCATGTACCCAAGAATGCTCTTTAGAGATTTTATCCAACTCTGACCCCACAAAACCATCAGCTTTCTCTTGTACCCAAGTGAGCCTTTAGCTGCCCCTCAGAGTCAAGAGCTACTGAAGGTTTCCTTCACAAAAATCTTTACCCACACTGAGGTCTCATGTCAAGACCACAACTGCTCCCCAGAACACAGTCCTACCTCAGCATAGCATAAGCAGACTACAGATCCAGTCTAAACCCTGTGTTGCTCCAGGCCTCCAAGGCCGTGGCCCTTTCCCAGAGCAAAGAAAAGTTCCCAGTGCTGCCAACGCTTTCTAAGGTACAGCTGTGGTGAGACCGTACCTGGTATCGACGGAGAAGGCACCAAACCCTGGGCAGGAACTTTTCAAAGCCCGAGTCATCGATGCAGCTGTACCGATAGAGAAGCCACTGGAAGAGAAAGCCCAGATATTGAAGACACCAGGAACAGCCGAGCCACGGTGATACACACACATTGTGACAGGGAGAGGGAAGCTGAGGAGCAGGTGGGCTCTGCAGGGAGTTGTCAGCACATCTGCTGTCACTGCATGAGCCACCAGCTTGTCACTATCATGAAATGAATGAACCACCAGAGCAGCATGTGTCTCTCAGCAAGGGTTGCCTTGGTTTGAGTACAATGTTCTGGCAGCACACTTATTCAGAGCACACACCCAAAACCTGGGAAATACCCCCAGCAGAGCCTGATCCCAGCTAAGGTGAGAGTACATGTCCTCACGCCCATGGCAGCATCTGACAGCCCTGCAGGGTCAGTTGGCCATCCTCTGCCCAGCCCTGCCCTCAGAGCACATGGAGATGACCCTGCCCTGAGGGGCAGTGGCCTCAGTGCCCAGCCCTTACCAGCTTGCTGAAGTAGTTGCGGCTCACTTTGACCATCTCCCCCTTGTACCGCACACATGCCACGTTGTTCTCCATGTGCATCTCCACGCTGGGGAGCGGCGGGGAGGGGATGGCCAGTCTCACAGGGTAGCAGTACACCAGCCTGTCCTGGACCTCAGGAGCTTCTACCTCAGCTATGGAGAATGAACAGAAAGGCAGCCTGTGAGAAGCCAAGGGTATTCAGGACCACTCTGCAGTCCACCTCAAAAGACACAGTGACCCAAACAAGGCTGAAGAGCAGGGTGGTCCACCCAAAAAACCACCATGGTGGTCCCTCACAGATTTCGTAGGCAGCTACCTAGGTTCAAAGCTGATTCCCCAAATTAATTCCATCTCCAACTGCCAGAGCACAGAGAGGACCCACTTGAAAGCATTTCTCCACCTCTAACCCAGCAGAACTGCAGACAGCACACAGCCACCCCAGCATCCTGAGGCATCTTCCAAACACTCTTTTTGTTGCTACTGTTTCTTATTTCAGTTTGCCCCAAACTCATCCAAAGCACAATAAAAATTCCCAGGCTGCCAAATGCAGGAGGCAAAGGAATCTCCCTCCACCTTGTGGTTATTCATCGCCTCGGCTTCAGGGAGAGCTCACAGATTAGCTGTAAGGGAATCCCTGACTTAGTGGGGTTGGAAGACAAGCATCAAATACAATGGCAAAAGGCAGACATTGGGACCTGAAAGGAGTCCGAAGAGAGGCAGGACCCAAAATGGAAAAGGACTACAGACAGTGGTAATGAAAGAAGCAGACTCCACAGAGGAAGGAAAAGGTGACTAGAGGCAGATGTACAGATGTGAACTAGGAAGAAAGAACACAAAAAAGATCAAGGAACATGAACTCTCTGCCAGGAAAGGGTGCACAGTGAGAAACTGGGAGGCAGAAGGGTGCAGAAAGGTGCTCAGAACACAAGAAATGTGGCAAATGAGAATAAAGGGAGAACGCTCAGCATTACTAAGGGGGTGTCAGCTGTCCCCAAGAATTCATGAAACAGCAGAGCAAAAAAGCAGGGTTCAGAGAGATTAACAAATGCCCTGCTCAGTGTGACCTGCTCCTAACAAGCTACGTCATCCTGGCAAATCACATTATTTATAGTATTTGATGTTACAGCTGGGCACAGCACCTGATGGAAAACAGCCTCTCATTGCACAGACACTGTGACTGACAGCTGAGGCCTATGCTGGACCGGCTGCTTCTTGCTTTGAAACACAGACTTTCTGACTTTTCGAGACAGAGCTATCCTCCCAACAGGTAACACTCTCTGAACAGGGACAGTCCAGAGCATGGAGCCTTTAACTGCAGTGCTGTAGCTCTACAGCTCTTCAAAGATGGCTGCGTACCAGAGATATTGTTCTCTTTGAGTATGGCAAGATGCTTCTCCCGGATGCGCTTGACATATTCCAGGGATATGTAGTAAATTTTACTGCAGATGCCTTCGACAGAGTCCTTGGCTGCAGCAGACACATGGGGCCCACACTGTTTGCGTAAGTGCTCCAGGCGGTCCTGGGGAAACAGAACCAGAGTCTCTCACACGGCCACCACTGGCTCTCCAGGGGTGCTCAGTGTCTCCAGGCTGCTCTCCCATGGCACACAGCGAGAGGAAGCAATGGCAGCCGTCTCCAGAAGGACCTGTACCTGTCCCCACGTGTCTCCTCCCCAGCTCCCTGTGCCCAGCCCCGTATCAGCGGGACACTGACCATGTAGTCCTCCTTGGAGGCAGAATGGTCCCGTCGCAGCCAGCTGAAGGTGTCCTCCACATTCCACTTCACCACCTTTCTGCTGTCTGGGGAAGCACTCCTGCAAAAACAGAGAGGCAAAATTTAACTCACGGCTGCACAGCAAGATATTCCACCCCCCTCCAAAGTTTTGTCAGTGGGGAATGTAGACACTGATACTTCCTCAAGGCCCATCCCTGTCACTCCCCTCCAGTTCCCTGGAAAGTGCTTCCAGACGTTTGCATGACTATGGACTGCCACGCTCTCTCCAAAACTTGGTGTAGCTGGCTGCTGTCCTCTCTGCAACAGGAGAGGCCCACAAAGCCTTTATCTGTCACGGCAATGGACCATTTTGATATTGCCTGTAACTTTCAAGTACTGCTAGGGGCTTGTGACTGAGAAAACTACCCTGTTTACAAGCTTTTCCTTTTCCCCACAAGGTTCTCCCCACAATCTTCCCCAGTTCTGTCTCCAGAACTGGTCAGAAAAACCCTACCTTGTACACAAAATACCACTCTAAGCTCATTGCTTTGCAACAACAGTGAGTGCCCAAGCACTCCTGATTTTATCTCAGGGATAACAGAAGACATTCCATACCCAGTACTTCATTGTCTCCACACACATTCAGCCTCCCAGTATTATATTTTACAGTAATGTCACTATCAAAAGATGGCTCCAGCACCACTGCTTTTCTTCTGTATGTTCCTAACTTTTCTTTTCCTCAATAACATTATGACCAGTGCTGGATAAGGCAGGATGAGCAGCCCCTATAGCCCTTTTGTCTTTTCTGAACGTGACAGCACTGCGAGAGGAGCTCCCACCTGGATTCAATCAGTCGTTTCGCAGCCTCAGCATACTTGAAGAGCAGCCTCTTGGCTTCCTCCCGGAACTTGATTCTGGATAACCTGAAGTTAAATTCATATGCATGAGTATCACAAAGGCGTGGAGGCCAGGTTCAGCTCCCCAGCTTTCCTTCACCAGCATCCAATCACTTCATTAGCCAAAGGGAAGCACCGCAGCAGAACCATGGCAGGTAAATCACCGCACCAGACTGACCCAGAACCATCCCAGCAAGGTATCCTGTCTGTGAACAGTACCTGATGGGAATGTCATTCATGATCTCTCTGAACATGGAAGGAGACACTACTGGCTCGCAGTCACTCGGTAAAAGAGGATCTGTCCCTTTATCAACCACCTTCCTCTCCAACATCCAGCGATTGAATGACTCCCTCGGGGGTTCAATCCCTGAAGACGTACAGAAGAAGGGTCTAATCAATACAACACAGAAATGCCCAGTAGCTCTCATAAGGATCATCACACGAAGTTCTGCCTAATCAATTAACCAACAACATCACAGAGTATAACCATCACAAAAAGAGAACACAAGGACTAGACAGGCATAAAACAAAAGGTAGATCACCACAGCACTGCAGGACTGAGAAGGAAATCAAGGGAGTCCAATAGAAACTCACCTTCTCGCTGCTGGCAGAGCTCTCGGTAATGCTGCCGCAGCTTGAGAATGAGCTGGGACCTGAGCAGCTCCACCTCAGGGTGTGGAGAAAGCACTTCCGATGGTGCTCTCTGCTTAATCACGGCATTTGTCTGAATATCCAGGTCCCAGTATACTCTGTGGCAGAAGCAAATGTCATCAGGATAACCAGATCATTGGCTAATTATCAAATATTCTAAAGATGTTTTTCGGATTGTTTCACCAGCCAGGAAACCAAATTATCAAGACTCCTGGCAGTGATTTATCCTCAGGTTCCTCAAAGATATCTGGAAACCTGTGTGTCTCTAACACTCTGCTAAGAAAGGAAGAGAAGACAAATGGATACAACTCACTCAGTTGGTCGTAGAAGAGCTGCCTGCTGTTTGTCTTCAGGTGAAACACACCATGCCTTCAAAACAGAGGTTCCTGGAATACTGGGAGAGCTGGGGACTGGCTGAGCACCTGGGTTCCCTGGGACATCCGCCTGTGTGCGTGAAACATGAATTACTACACCAGAGAGACAGGTAAAGGAGTAGCAGCCCAATGAACCAAACAGTCCCACACCAGAACACATGTGGGAGACTCCCATGAGCCCCCTTTGGTTTCAGGCTGCACACATTAGTTTCAGAACACCACACCCACCTTGGGCTTCTTCACACTGTTGCCACTTGGTGGAACCTCCTCGGAGAACCTCCTCTTCCTCTGCTTGCTCTCCACAGAAGCATCTGCCACCCCACCTTCCAGTGGCATTGGAGCTGCGTTCAGTCCCAGAGGGTCTGACTATGAGAGTCCAAACAACAACAGCACACGTCAGCTCCCCCGCTGCCACTGCAGCGACCCAAACGAAAGTGGAAAGCTCTTAACTTCCCACTGCACTGCTCCCGGCTCCCATGTGGATGGAAATAAGGACACCACTAGTCACACCTGCACAAAGCTGAAAGATTCTCTTCTAGATCTGTGCCTATATGCCTTTTTTTAAGACTTTAATGAGAAAAACTCATCACAAATCCCCCACGCTGAGTGTTCTTTGAGCGGTGCATGACGCCTGGAACAGCATCACCTGACAGGCACCTGACACAGGAACACTTCCCCAGAATCACACCAGACAATGGACTGAGCAAGGAGCTCGGAAGGCACAGAAGACTCTCCCACACCTGTAATCTGAAGTCTACAGACCATGAACACCCCAGTCCTGGCACAGCCCCCCAAAGTGAGTGTGCACTTACGATGACATCGTGCTGTCCCAGCACAGGCATTTCCCACAGAGACTGGTTCGTGAAGCGGTTGAAGTAGTACGGGCGGTTCTCCCGCTTGCTCCAGCACTTCTCCCAGCCAGCCTGCACCAGCTCATCTGAGGACAGTGAAAGTCAGGAGAGGAGCATCCTGCATGACAGCCCTGGCCTGCAGGTGCCCAGCACTGTCACAGCACACTCTGAAACACACATCGTTCCCCGCCAGCCTCGCTTCACCCCCTCCTCGCTGCCAGGGCCCTGAAGAATTCCCAAAGGCAGAGTCGGTACCTGGCAGGTCCTGCACCAGGCGCATGGGTTTGGGGGAGCTGGGCTGGCTCTGGTTGGAGGTGCCAGGTGAGTGACTCATGAGAGACGCTTCCTCCGCAGGGCTTCTGTGATTCTCATTGGCCATTTCTCAGCAACCACACTAGAAAAAACAGAGTAATATCCAGCGTTACAGCAGGAAAGGTCCCAGATCTGCTTGGTGCACTCAGGTGTAGCAGTACAAGCTTATTCTGACAACAGGAATTGAACAAGAACACACAAACAGCACCTCAGTTCTGAAAAACACCTGTTATCCTGGACATGACTAGCTATGAGGAATGCTCAGTGTTAAATGGGGTTAACCAGGGTGTTCTTCAGGCCAGCATTCAAAATATTGCCTCTTCAGTTAGCTCTCCCCAAAGAGTGGAGCATCAGATTGTAAAAATTAACATACACTCCTCTGTGATTATGTGCCACCTTCTGCTACACCAATACCACTGGCCATGTCTGATCTGTTATCCTCAGAGACAGTTTAAATCAACTCACACACACATAACTGCACATCATTTCAACAAAAGGCTTTAATTAAAAAAAAAAATCTGCTATATAAAATAGCCCTGGAGGCTCAGGAACAACTTCTGTGGTTCAGAAAACCACAGGCTGGGAGTTGGGAGCTCCCGAATTATCACCCTCTGCATGTCCCAGGCCAACATGTCCTAGTCCTAGTCCCACAAGCAGGGCCTCAGCCAGCTGTTTCAGCCCTTGCTGCTTTTCCATCTGCATAACAACAGCTATGCAAAAGAAGGTCTGTTGGAACAATAAAGCTCCTCTTAATCATAATTTAATGTTGCCAGCTGGAGAGAAACAGCCAGGCTTTTCCTCTCTTAGTCACCACTCTTCCCCTGGGGAAGTTTCTGAAACAGTGCCGCAGATTGCTCTTCTCTGGCAGCCCAAAACACACTGGCAATGAACTGGGGGGAAACAAGGCATTTTACATAATTCCCAGCTACCTCAGACACTTAACTATATTCAGGCTTTGGAGACACCCGACAGCACACACCAGCACAGTCAGGGTGGCAGCAGCACAATGCTGTGCACAGCGTGCTCTTCACCTGAGCACCACAGTACCTGGCAGCAGGAGCCATGTACAGAAGCTCTTCAATAAAAACTCTGGATTTTTGTGGGCTAAGTCACTTGGATTTAGTTACCTTCCTGCCCTTCCTGTGCATAAAGCCCACTGACTACTTCAGTGGAACAGAATGGCAGGAGCAAACAGTGGTCAAGAGCGAGTGCTCAGTAGCTCAGCTGCCCACAGCATTGGCTGTGAGATCAGCACTGAGGAACTTGACCCCTTCAGCCCCTCGGAAGATGTTCCCATCCTTCCAGGCAGGGTACATAAGGGAAAGTGTGGAACACTGTGGACACCTGGAGTTTGGGTCTCTGCTCTAGGGCAGGGAAGTAACGTTCCGTGCCTGCTGCAGAGCGCAGGATGCAACTGGGGACCTTTAACGGCCTCAGCAGGTGAGCGTTGTGCAATCTCACACTCCCTCCTGAACTCCAACCCCACCATGCCCTTACAGTCACTTCACAAAGGTGCCAAGGTAAGCTGGGCCAGCAGCAGCAGCTCAGGCTCGTGTCAGCCAGTGGGTACAGTGACCCTGGAGACCGAGGGGCTGCAAGGTAGGAGCGCGGGAGCCTCTGAAGGATGTTTAGTCCCTCCTCCTGAAACTAAAGCTACACTTGCACATGCAGCTGCTGCTGCGTCCTGCACATTACACAGAGCACATACGGGAGTGAACTGGTGTGTACTGCGGGGACCAGAGCTCCCAAAGTGATGTATGTCAGGATTCAGAGACAGCGCTGGGCACAGAGCCCTGCCCAGCTTGGATGGCACATGCCAGCTCCAGTGACCTGCCAGTGTTTTTCATCACCCATCACTCAAAAGAGCTGTCAGATAGGGTCACTGGCTCTGCCTCCTCCCATTTATGGATAAACTAGAATGGTGGAAGTAGCCAAGCAGCTTTATCACTTGATCAGTGTTAACAAGTATTAAATCCAAGTACCCTTAAGGCCTGGGAAAAGGAAACAGCCAAACTAACAGGAATCCTGGCAGAAGCCACTCTACTTTTATGTAACTACACTGGGACTTAGACAGTGACAGGGATCCAGAGGAAGCATTTTATGGTGATTACGGTATGTTTTTATACACCATGGCAATGCATACAGTGCTTCACAAACACGGTACAACGCTGTCCCTGCCCAGAGAGCTTACAACCTAGAGCAGCAGCACAACCAGAGACCACACAAGGGGGAAGGAGACACAGAGTAAAGAAGTACAGCAAACAGGACCGGTATTTGTTTCCATTTCACCGAGGTAGGATTTTGTACAAGACAACAGCAAATGCAGACAAAGGAGATCAGCGACAGCCCCCCGGGACAACTCCGCGGTTCTCCCCCATCCCAGAACCACGGCTGCTCCAGGAGGTTGGCAGCCAGGCCACCGCCTCCCCCATCGGTACCCATCCCCTCGGTCACCCAGCCCGGGGCTGAGCAGCGTAGCGCTCCCGGGGCAGCACGGGCACTGGGGACCGGGGCACCGTGTCTGCGCGGGGAAGCGGCCGGGAACCTCCTGGGGCTGCCCTGCCGGCGGCGAAGACGGCACGGAGCTCCTCGGCGCGGCGGGCCGGGACCGGCGGGCGGCCACGGGCGCCCAGCGAGTGCGGAGCGGAGGCGGCGGCGGCGACAACTCTGCAGTCTGGCCGGGAGAGGTCCGGGGGCGCGGCCTAAGCGGGGCGGCGGCCGGCCGGGCGGGTACTTACGGTGGCGGGCTGCCTGGCGGGACGCGTGGCCGTCGCTCCGTGCTCGCCGCTGGCGCGCCGGGGCCGCATCCTCATAGCGGGGCGTCCCGCGCCTGGCCCGCGGGGGCGGCTGCGGAGACAGGAGCCCGTTACGGCGCCGCGGGGAGGGGCCGCGGGACGCGCAGGCGCGGCGAGGGCACAGCGGGGGCGCGGCGGCGGGAGCGCGGCCGCCGCTGCCGCCGCG
>NW_024580668.1:7920338-8053824 GCF_017639235.1 Corvus kubaryi | reverse complement strand
GGCAGCGGCAGCGGGCACCGCCGGGTCTCGGGGTCTGCTCCGCGTCTTCCTGCACGGCAGGCCGCGGCCACGTGGTTGCGCCGCTTACCTGGGCGTGAGGCCAGGGGCTGCAGGCACCGGGCACCGCTGCGTCTGCCACCGCCGCCGCCCCACCTCCGCCTCTCCCGCCCCGCCGCCGCCATCTTGCGCCGGGGCCGCGGGTGTGGAGCGCATGCGCGGAGCAGAGCCCGCGCTCGGGGGGGACGCCTGACGCATGCGCAAAGGCTGCGCTGTCGCCCCGCCTGCCCGGCGCCATCTTTGTGGTGGGCACCGCCCCGCGGTGGGTGCGGAGTGGCCACTGTCCCGCCCGCGCTGTCGCGGAGCCGCTTAGTGCGGACCGGCCCCGCCCTCTCACCCGCCGCGGGCGGTTCCCGGCACTGACAGGGCGCGGCAGCAGCGGTCGCCGCCAAAGGGCCTTTGAAGAGCGGCGGCGCCGGGGTGGGGTGGCGGCTAGGCCGGGGGGGCTGCATTGATGTACGGGCGCGGGGCTTCCGCCGCCCGCCGGGCTCAGCGGTCGCTCCTGCTGCGTTTCAACCCGGGCCGGCTCTGGCAGCCGCTGCCTGTCCCAGCGGTCCTTCGGGCACAGCGCTGACACGTCCCTCTCCACAGTGTTGCCGTGGCCGTTCCCTGGCCCGTGGGTCCTGGTGCCAGGCGGCGGGCGCTGGCAGTGAAGGACGCGGTGCAGCGCTCGGCACAGCCTGATGGTCGCTCGGGTCGCTCCCTTGCCCCGTGGCTGCTGCTGCACAGCGTGTGCTGGAGGATGACACGGGACGGGGAAGGGGGACACGGCTGTTACTGGGGAGTCCCTGGGGGCTGCAAGACCCCCTCGCAGCCGGCGGAGCTCCTGGCGCATCCACCCAGCGGAGCACCCGTCCTGCTTCGGCCCCACCTCCCTGGGTAGCCGATGGCCGGTGCTGGCCTACGGCCCCCGGTGAAGACGGGACGGAAGCCTCTCCTGCCCTTTTCCTCTGGGATAGCCCTGCTGCCCAGCTTTCCAAGGGGTTTCCCATCTCCCGGAGTCCTGCCCTCTGCTCCGGGAGCACCGGGGTCAGTTTAATGAGTTAACGCTGGCGCAGCAGTTCTGGTGGGATAAGTGCTGTGTAAGCACTGAGGCTCCCGTTTTGGGCTTCCAGCAGCCCGGCTCCGCTGCCCAGAGCACCGATAACCGTCCGGGGCACAAAGGGCCGGCTCAGACCGACCCCTGAGGGCAGAGAGGACTCTGTGAAGGGACAGTGAAATTCCAGCCTTGGAACGAGGCAGCTCAAGTGGCCGGGGGGGGTGGTGGTGAGGGCAGGGGCAGTCCCTCGGCATGGCTCGACCAGGCAGGATTTCAGGAGGGAGTCCCGGGCTGAGGAGTTGCCCATCCCTGCCGTGATGGGAGCAGGACGGCGGCGTGGGTGCTGATGGGGACAGTCTGGCAGTGTCCATCTCGGCACTGCAACCCTGGTGCCAGCCAAGCTGCCGGTAACACACGGGGCAAGGACATCCAGAGGCATCTGCGGAGCCAGTGCTGCCTGGCTTGGGGTCAGAGGCTGTGGGGGCAGCCCTGAGGGTCCACAGCCTCGGCAGCTTCTCTGCTCAGGTTCATATTACAGATGGGCACGAATCAGCCCCCAGCAGCACCCCCGGCCCGGGGCCGCGGAGTCTGCACTGGAGCTGGGGTAGCTCAGCACTGGCAGAGGCTTCATAACACAGATTGGGGGTCCCCAACACCACAGGCCCTCCTGGACGCCGTTTGCACATGTGCCCCTCGCACGGGGGGTGCCGGAGAGATCCACGGCCGGGGCTGCGTGTGCAGGACGCAGGGAGCGGTGTTTTTGGGGGGAGGAAGCCTTCGTGTCCAGCCTGAAGCTGGGGTGGCCAAGCGAGCCACTGTCTGTGCCGGTGCTGGCAGCCAGCCGGGCTCGGCGGGACACAGACCTGCATCCTCCCCGTCCGTCCGTCCCGCTGTCTCCTCCCAGCTGTGGGCCCGCAAGGAGTGGCAGCTGGGGGCTATATAAAGGCAGGGAAACCTCAGCCAGCTCAAAAGAAAGTCTTGGAGTTGGTGGTGTTCTCCCTCCCTCCTGCCTTCACGTGATTCAGCTTCCCCACGTCGGGAGCCGAGGACAAGCCTCGCTGTAAGTACCCGAACTGAGCCGGCATTGTGTGGGGGAACTCCCCAGCCTCCGGGCAGGACGGTGGCTTCGGGCCCCGGGGAAGGGGGTCCCCCATCCTCCCCCTTCATAGAAGTGGAGGAAAACGCTGTGAGGGAGCCCCGTCCCGTCACACAGCCACGGGGAGGGCGTCCCCCATCCTCTTCCTTCGGAGAACTGGGGGAAGCTGTGAGGGAGTCCCGTCCCATCTCACAGCCTCGCAGGCAGCTCTGCCTGTTGCTGCGGGATGGACAGGCTCCAGCTCCCGTCTCAAACCAGTCTGGGGGTAGGCGGCACATCTCGGGGGGGCTGTGAGGGTTGTGGGACGGTCCCACGGGCGAGGGCTCGCTCCTCTGCGAAGTGCTGGGGCTCCCCGCTGCAGCAGCACACACGGGGCTGGCGCCTGTCTCTGCGGTTTGGGGAGCGGGGTGTGTTCAGGACGGGGGGAGGGCTGGAGTGGGTGTTTCCAGATGTGGGACCCTCGGGCTCCGCAGGGCCAGTGCTGGGGCTTGTGCACAGCACCCTGGGGTGGGGGCCGTGCCCCTCATGGGTCCAGGGATTTTGGGCTAAGGGGACCTGGGCAGCATTGGGGGGTTTCAGGGAGAACAGTGGAGCCGTGGGGAGTTCCTTGGAGCTATCCCCAGCCCCGGGCAGGTTGGACAGCAGCTGCTTCCCTTCCAGGCTAGCCGGGAGTCCCCCTGGCCCGTCCGTGCTGACACTCATGCACGTCCCCAAGCCAGTCCATGCTGACCCTGCTCTCTGCCTCCAGGTGCGAGATGGCTGCTGGCAGCTGCCTCCTTCTCCTCCTCCTGCCCTCGCTGGTCACAGCCTTGCACAGCCCTCCTGGCTGTAAGATACGGATTACTTCCAAGGGGCTGGACCTGGGTAAGGGGCCGGCCAGGATCTCACACATTCTGGGAAAGAGGGAGGCTGGACACCCTCCCGAGTCTGTGCTTGTGTAGGGCTCTGCCTGCACTGCCCGCCATGGGGCGGCCGGGAAGGAGTGGGGGCTGTCAGGGGCCATGCTGCCGAGAGGGCACGTCCCAACCCAGCCTCGTTTTTCCCCGCAGTGAAGCAAGAGGGGCTGCGCTTTGTGGAGCAGGAGCTGCAGAACATCACGGTGTCGGACCTGCATGGGAATGAGGGGCAGTTCCAGTACAACATCAGCCAGTGAGTGCTGCCTGCTGCCCATGGCTTCCCATGTCCATCTGTCTGTCTAACCAGCCCTATCCTTTCCCTGCAGGGTCAAGGTGACAGACCTGCAGCTGGCCTTTTCAGACCTGAACTTCCAGCCCCAGCAGCACCTTGTCTTCAATATCAACAATGCTTCCATTAGCCTACGCTTCCGCAGGCAGCTGCTCTACTGGTTCTTGTGAGCTGCCTCCCCCTCCTGCTGCCCTGGGTGCTAGCTCACCCCACAGCTGTGCGCCACAGGTGCCTTGCTGTCCTGCAGCTGGCAGGAGCTGTGTGCTCCTCTCATCTGCTTTCCTGGCTTCCAGCTATGACATTGGGTCCATCAATGCCTCTGCGGATGGTGTCCATATCTACACGGTGCTCCAGCTGGCCAAGGATGAGGCTGGGCGCCTCAAGATCTCCAATATGACCTGCAATGCCTCCATAGCCAGAATGCATGCTGGCTTCTCTGGCACACTCAGGTACACCTGACCCCTCTGCCTGTGCCTGGCTCCCTGACCCCCTTCCCACACCCTCAGTGCTTCCTTTGCCCAGCTATGTGCTGAAATGGGCATGGAGCCACAGAGAGAACAGACAGTGCAGAGCCACTCTTGTGTCCCTCAGGAAGGTCTACGAGTTCTTGAGCACCTTTATCGTCACGGGGATGCGCTTCCTCCTCAGCCAACAGGTACAGCTGAGTGCAGACAGGCGATGGAGCCTGTGGGGCTGAGCCTTGTCCTGCCTTTGCAGCTCCTCATCCAGTCCTGGGAGTGATTCCCCTCAGCCTGGCTCCTTGCCTTGCAGATCTGCCCATCCCTGGAGCATGCCAGCCTGGTGCTGCTGAACTCTTTGCTGGACACAGTGCCTGGTGTGTGTTGCCCTGGGAAAGGGACTGGATCCCATTCATTGTAGGGCAGACAGGGCTGGGCATCAGGCTGCCAGGCGGCTCCAGGCTTAGTCACACCACCACATCTTCCCTGGCAGTGAGGAACTACGTGGATGAGCACATTGGGATTGACTACTCCCTCCTACGGGATCCATCTGTCTCCACTGAGACCCTTGACCTCGACTTCAAGGTGAACACTGGGTCCTGCCTTGCTGGCCCTTCCCCATGCCTGTGGGAAAGGCTGTGCCAGCAGGCACGTTGGGCTCCATGGAGCAGGTGGGGTGGGCTGCTGTGTGGCTGTGGGAACCTCTCCTGCTCTTGGTCCAGGGCATGTTCTTCCCCCGGGTGAGAGAGGACCAGGAGCTGGAGAACCACGCGGTGGAGCCGGTGATCAAGGAGACTGAACGCATGGTTTATGTTGCCTTCTCTGAGTACTTCTTCGACTCAGCCATGCACTCGTACTTCCAGGCAGGAGTGCTGACCATAGAGCTCCAGGGGGAGAAGGTAACAAGCACCAGACACAAGGACTGTGGTGTGCAGGCAGGAGGGAGGGGTGGACTCTGTCAGAGCCCAGAAGAGGTGCCATCCAGGGGGGCAGCTTTGCTGAGACCCACAGCAGTGGCTCGCTCTCCCTCCAGTGGTTTGTGCTCTCCACAGGTGCCCAAGGACCTGGAGGTTTTGCTGAGAGCCACATTCTTTGGGACAATCTTCATGCTGGTGAGGAGCCCCCACAGAGGGTGGAAGACACAGTGGAGCCCCAGGGCAGAGCACGGCCCTGCCCTGCCCTGCTCCCTGCCTCCAGCTCACCTACCTTCCCCAGAGCCCCTCCGTGGATGCTCCGCTGCGGCTCGTGCTGCAGGTTTCTGCTCCCCCCCGCTGCACCATCAAACCCTCGGGGACCTCAGTCTCTGTCTCTGCCTTCCTGAACATCTCACTGGTGCCCCCGGACCGCCCACCTGTCCAGCTCTCCAGCATGGCCATGGTGAGGGGAGGGGCTGGGGTTCCTTGTGCAGTCACCCCAGTGCATACAGGAGCAGTGTCCCCCATCCTGTGTTAAAAGGCACTGGTGTCACTGAGCAGAGGGACACTGGGCCTAGGGGATGAGAGGAGCAGCTGGCCTGGTTGTCCTCTGCCTGCTGTGAGTCAGCCCTCTCCCTCCCCAGGAAACCAAGCTGAGTGCCAAGGTGTTTCTGCAAGGGAAGGCGCTGCGTGTGCAGCTGGACCTACGACGGTATGGCTGGGGTCCCATGGGGGCATGGGGAGAGTCCCCTCCACGCCCTACTCACAATTGCTTCCTTCTGTCCAGGTTTCGCATCTATTCCAAGCAGTCGGCGTTGGAGTCGCTGGCGGTGAGAGCATGGTGATGGCCTGGGACCCCTTACATGCAGCCACAGCGTGGGGTGGGCTGGGGAGAGGCTGTCCATTCAGGATCGCCACTTCCAGCCCTCCCTGCCCTGGCTGCCAGCTCTGCTGCTACGCTGACCCCAGCTCCTTTCCCACAGCTGTTCTCACTGCAGGCCCCGCTGAAGACCCTGCTGCAGCTGACCATCATGCCCATCATTAACGGTAGGGACTGCTGCTCCCACACAACTGGGAGTGTGGGCAGGGGCACAGCAGGGCTCAGCTTCATCCTAGCTCTCCCTCTCTGCAGAGAGAACAAAGAAGGGAGTGCAGATCCCACTGCCCGAAGGCATGGACTTCACCAGGGAGGTGGTCACCAACCATGCAGTACGTGGTGGGATGGGACAGCGTGTGCCTCCATGTCCTGCTGGGAAGGGCATTGTCACCTCCAGCTGTGCACTGACCCTCTTCCCTCTGCAGGGATTCCTCACAGTGGGAGCTGATCTCCACTTCTCCAAGGGGCTGCGGGAGGTGATTGAGAAATACCGCCCACTGCCCACTGCCGCTGCCTACTCCAGCTCCTGGCCTGCAGAACCCAGCCTGGACCCCAGCTCGCTCTAGTTCTCCTCCCTGGACCAAGGGCAGATCCTGGGCTGGACCCGTAGACTGTAGGTAGGAAGCAGCTTCCCTGGTACCACCAGCACATTGTCAGGGCATCCAGGCCCTGGTGCGGCGCAGCAAGGTGGAGAGAGTGCTCTGGGAACCCCTGCTGCACCCCTGCTCATTACACTAATAAACCACCTGACTCCAACCACATGGCCACATTGCTTGGAGGACATGTCCATGCTGGGGAGATGGAAAGGAGGCAGCCAATGCTGCTGCCCAGCACAGGTCATTGGGAGCAGACGCAGCTTAGTGCAGTGCCAAAGGGCTCAGAGTGACTGTGCTGCTGTCGCTTAGGCGGGTCACTTGTTTCCAGGATGCAGGGACCCCTGCAAACAGGGCACAGCTCACAGAGCCCAGGGCTCCCTGGCACAGGGTGTTGGCACTCACTGGTGCTCCTCAGAGAGCAGAGGAAATCGAAGCAGGGGCTGGCACAGAGGTGTGAGGAGGAGCAGAACCACCTTGGTCAGAGTTTATTGCGAGTTCCTGAAGCACTGCGTGCCCTGGCAGTGGGATTGTTGTGGTAAGTCTCCTTCAGCGGGAGCAGAGGTGGTGGGAGCAAGGTAGAGGTGAGCAGGCCCCAGCTGCCCCCCACTGCTGCTTCTCATAGCCTGCTCAGGCCGTGTGCGTGTGGGGCTGAGAGGAAGTGCTGAGGATTGCTCCCTGCCTGGGAGGGAAGCAGCTGCCACCGCAGACAGGGAGGAGGCAAAACAGGAAGTCACAAGGGAGGGGGTGGCTGCAGCAGGTGCACGCCTCTCCCACAAGGCCAGAGCCCCCAAGATGGGCCCCCAGCATATGCCCCCCACCCATGGCAGTCAGCCCCGTTCAGCCGGGGGGGAAGGCTGCAGGTGTGAAAGGTCCATGGTATAGCCGAGCAGCAGCAAGGACAGGCTGTGCAAGGTGCCGGCAGTGAGGGCAGGTGGGGTGGTGAGAGCAGCTGGAGCTACCTCTGCAGCTCTTAGTAAGGCTGGTTCTTAATGAAGCGGCAGAACATGGTGAAGGCAGCAAGCGGCCGGTCTGTGGGCACCATGTGGCCAGCTCCCTGTAGGAAAGGGGCAGTGGTGGTCAAGTGGGGCTAGGATGCTGCCACAGCCCAGCCAGCACCACCCCACCCTGACTGCAGCCTTGGTGTCCAGCACACCCGCCCACAGTCCTATCCCTGGCTCCCAGCCCTACCTTGACAGTGAGAAAAGCGATGTTGGTGAATTCCTTCACGAAGCCACCGATCTGGTTCTCGCCATTTTCAGTGTAGAGCCAGGGCCGGCGAGCCACCTGCACCTGGGAGTAGCAGCAGTGCCTTCAGTGCCTGGGGCTGGCCCTGCCCATGCTCCTGCCACAGCACCTAGCCTGGAGCCAGAGGCCAGCCTGGCCCCAGCCCTGCCCATTTACCTTCTGGCACAGGGAATCCACAAACCACTCATCCCCGAGGAAGTTGCAAGCCATGTCGACGTCCCCATTGTACACCAGGATCCGGTATTTCTGTGTAGCAGACAGAGAGTGAGCTGTTGGCAGGGCAGCAGCCCCAGCCAGGTAGGAGGCTGGGCTGGCAGAGACACTCCCAGGATCCATAGGTTTCCCTGCACACACCGTGGCTCCAAGCAGCTTGAGGTACTGCTCATTCATCTGCATGTACAGGCGCTTGTAGTTGCGGTTCACGTCGAAGCTGTGGAGGAAGCACTGGCATCATGTCTGCTCCTTCTCAGAGCAGTCCCTCCCCACCCACAGCTTGCTCACCTGCACACCTGCCACTCTGGGGCCTCGGGGGAGATGTGCAGAGCCTTCCGCACCTCGGGGGAGTTCAGATACATGCTAAGGGCTGTGGAGTTGGTGCAGGGTGGGTCCATCCGGACCTTCTTTCGGGCTACTGGCATTCGGAACAGGTTCTAGGAGAGTTGTGAGAGTCACTGTCACAGCAGCACCTGCCCCATGGAGCAGCTACTTTCTGCCCCTCCTGCCCACAGCAGCACAACTGGCTGGACAGAGGTTGCTCACAGCCCAGTAGCATGGGCACCTCAGCTCACCTGCCGCCAAGAGAACCTCAGTGGCATCCGGATGAAGGAGTTGCCCAGGTCATGCGTGATGAGATAATCACCCTCATACCTGTAGCCAGAGCAAGTATGAGGACAGACTGAAAACCTTGAGGAACAAGGGTTCAGGGCCCTCCTGGGGGGAGTCCTTGGCAGCAGCCAGACACCATCCATCTGTCTCAGAGGGGCCCCCTGCCCAGCCCACCATGTCCCTCTGTGCCAGTGCGACCAAAGTGAGCTGCTGCCTGTGGAACCATTTTCCCTGGGGCCACTCTCACCTCATGCTCCCTGGGACACCTCCATCACACGGGGCATAGAGGTTGTAGATATTGAGGCCAGACTCCTCTACAATCTGAATCATCTCCCCCATCTGCAAAGAGCCACAAGAAGGGTTTGGGACTCAGCAGGACCCTCATGGAACTGTAGGCCCACCCTGAGCCAGGCACATGCTGCTTTGCACATGTCTAGCGGCTCTGGCTCCCCTCACCTTGAGCGTGCAGTTCAGGTTGGAGTTGTCATGGAAGTTGCACTTCCCCTGGGAGCAGCAGAAGGCCTGCAGGTCTTTCCACAGCCTGTGGGCAGAGACCAGGATGACTTGGAGCAGGTGGCAACACCGAATGACAGCTGCCCTGCAGCTCTCTGCCCAGTGGCCACAAGGCACACAGCTTGGCCCTGTGCCCTCTGTACCCCACAAACAAATGCACCCATGGGAGCTGCCTGGGACAAGGGGCCACCTCCACAGCCCAGCTCCTGGCCCAGAGCAGGCCAGGTGCTGCCCTTTCCCAATGCTACCGACACATACAGCCCCAGCCTCAGCTGTGCACTTATCCTGCTTGCACAGGGACAGTGCATCCAGCATTCCCTCTGCTCTTACTCGGTCCCCAGCAGCCCGTGGTAATAGGCAAAGTAAACCAGGGAGTTGTCATTGATCTCATAAGATGAGAGGCCGTTTCCCACAGCGATTCCCTGCAAGGCAAGAAGAAAACAACCCTGTTGTGTTCCAGCTCCCCGCGGGGCAGTCACAGCACAGCAGCCACAGGCAGGAAGCAGATGTGGAACTGTTTACACTGCAGAGGGAACAGGGAGGGTCGGGGGTGCCTGAGGACGCTCCCCCAGCAGCAGGGACAGACACGTCCACCAGTAACTGCTGCCAGAACCCCAGGAAGAGATGAAAGGCTGCAAGGCCAGGCCTGCCCTACATCCTGGCTGGTCCCCACTGCAGCACTGCTTGAGGGCCCCTCAAGCTGTGCCAAGCCCTCTGCTCCCCAGCTGGGCAGAGCCAAGCTGCCCACCTTCAGGTTGAGGCTGGGGTCCTGCATCACCCACTCTGCCAGTGTGGGGATGTACACCCCTCCATAGCTCTCCCCTGTGAGGAAGAGATCATTCTTGGAGTACTCAGGGAAGAGCCGGAGGAAGTCCTTCAGTGCCAGGTAATTGTTGTGAGCAACCTGCAGGGAGAAGGTGGCATGGTCAGGTGGTGAGGCTGCACCCCATACCCAGGAGGGGGCAGGCAGGGCAGCAGGGCTCTCCCTGCACCCCAGTCACTCGCCTCCGTGTCATTTGTGCCATACTTCTTGTCATCGGAGTATGAGAAGCCAACACCAGCAGGAGACTCCACGTAGAGGATGTTGGCAATCTGCGAGGACAGCAAAGGAGCCGGCGATCAGGGGAGACCCTCTTCTGGCTCAGTGAGGCCAAGGGCTGCTGGCCTCGCCCAGGGCAGCACCCACAGGAGCCTGGCCCGCCCCAGGGCTGCACTGGGGTGGCCACATTCCTGCACTGCTCAACAGCAGACTCGAGAGGAGGGTGTGTCGGGTGGGAGGGGAGCAGCGGAAGGGTCGGCTCCGTGGAGAGGGCAGGAGGAACTGGCTCAGGGCCACCCCATCTCGCAGCCACAAAGGGAAGCAGTGCCTGTGCCTGTACCTTGTTCCACGTGTATTCATTGTACTTCAGTGTGACCCCATCGGGCTGGATCTAAGGAAGAAGGTGGTGACTGATGGGCAAAGCAGGATAGGGCACAGCGGGATGGCTCATGCCACGCAGCCGGTCATCCCCTGACTCCCCGGGCCGCGGGACAGCAGTGACTACTAACCAGGAAGGGGCCATGCTCCTTGAGGAAGCCCTCCATGGAGCTGCAGCCAGGGCCCCCGTTCAGCCACAGCACGAGGGGGCTGCTCTGGGGATTGCTCTGGGCCTCCACGAACCTGTGGACGTGCAGCCGTGAGTGCCTGGCGCCGGCCGATGCCCCCCCATCGCCGGGCGCAGTCCCACGTACCAGTAGTGCAGGTACTTGCCCGACCCGGCGCAGAGGTAGCCCGAGAAGTGGCGGAAGGAGGGCTGCTTGGACAGCCCGGGCAGGTACGTCACCTCGTGGTCCGGGGGGGCGGCCCAGCCCAACCCCAGCAGCAGCAGCAGCGACGGCAACACCGGCCCCATCTGCGGTGGGCGGAAGGGACCGTCAGGGCGCTGTCGGCCAGGAACGGCCGCGGCAGCGCCCCGCGAGCGCCCCGGCTCGGCTGCCCCGGCCCGGACCCCCACTCGGGGCTGACCCCCGGCCCGGCCCGATCGGCTCCCCTGGCGCCGGTCCCGGTCTCTCCATCCCGTCCCCCCCGGCCCCGTCCCGGTGCCCCCCGGTGGCGCTGACCGCGGCCGCTCCCGGCGCGGCGCTCCCAGGCGGCGGTGGCGGCGGGCACATGACACGCGCCCATATGACCTGCGGCGCTGACGTAAGCGGGGCGGGGCCCGGCGGTGGCCAATCAGCGCTCGGGGGGGCCGGCCCCGCCCCGGCCCCGCCTGCGCACGTGGGAGCGGCCCCGGGCCGGGACCGGGACCGGGACCGGGACCGGGACAGTGGGAGGAGCACCCACGGAGCCCCCGCACCACGGGGGCAGCCGGCGGGGGGTGCGGTGCGCCGGTGGTCACTACCGGGCACCAGCGGTTACAGCTGGGTACCGGGCACTGCTGGGTATAGCCGGTACAGCTGGGTACCACCGGGCACTGCCAGGCACCACCGGACACAGCTGGGTGAAGCCGGGCATCGCCAGGCACTGCCAGTCATCACCGTGTGATGATCACTGGCCGCTGCTGGGTATAGCTGGTACCACTGGGCACCACCGGGCACTGCCAGGCACTGCTGGACAGCATGGGCACAGCCAGGCACCCTGGCCCAGGTGGCAGCGCTGGACAGTCCAGTGTGGAATGTCTGTGGGGCTGGTTTGGGCCTGGTTGTGCCCAGCAGCCACAGGGCCCCCCCCGACCTCCCCCATGGTGCTAGAACCCCCCCAAGCCCTCTGGTTGTCCCTCCCAAGCGGGCTGTCACCACCTCGCAGCAGCTGTGACAGGGACAGTTAAAAATAGCTCCGGCAGCGATGGCTGCCCGGTGCCGGCTTGCTGCACGCTTCCACCACATCCACGGCACCAATATCCGCCTGGATGCCTCACACACGCAAGCCACCCGGGTGGAGAGCTTCGCCAACGGGCTCTGCTTCAGCCAGGAGCCTCTGGCACCCGGGCAGATCTTCCTGGTGGAGATTGAGGAGAAGGAGCTGGGCTGGTGCGGGCACCTGCGCGTGGGGCTGACGGCCCACGACCCCCAGAGCCTGGAGGTAGTGCCTGAGTACTCGCTGCCGGACCTGGTCAACATGGGGGACACCTGGGTGTTCGCCATTACCCGGAGCCACAACCGCGTGGTGTTGGAGGGGGAGGAGGCACAGGCGCGGGGGCGCCCCTGGGAGCCCTTCCTGCTGATCGCACGGGTGCGCATCCCCCGTGACACGCTGGTGGGGCGCAGCCGGCCTGGCCGCTACAGCCACATCCTGGACGACCTGTACAAGATGAACGTGCTGCCCGCGACCGCCCGGCGCAGCCGCATCGGGGTGCTGTATGCCCCGCAGCCTGACGGCACTGCCGACATGCACATCGTCATCAACGGCGAGGACATGGGGCCGAGCGCCAGGGGCCTGCCCACCACCCGCCCGCTCTACGCCGTCATCGATGTCTTTGCCTCCACCAAGAGTGTCCGGGTCATCCCGGTGGATTATGGCTGTAGGTACCTATGCTCCTTCTTGCGGCACGTGCTGCGTGGGCCAGGAGTGGGGGAGCTCTAGTGGGGTCATCCCATATTCGCCAACAGTGAGAATATTGGAGTGTGCCACGGGACAGAGGGATACAGGGGGTAAGAGGGCACAGGAAAGCCTCTAGTCCTTGTGGATCACAGGAGAGATCCACAGTACTGCTGATGGGAAGTGTCTGCCAAAAGCTCTGCCATGGGGGCTGTGCACGGGCCAGGGGAGAGATCCCCAGCGGCAGCAGCAGTCAGGCAGAGCCCCCCGGCCACTCTTCCCAAGGAGAGTGATGGGGGTGGATGTTTGGGGCTGCCCCACGGCTGTGAGGCCTCACTGTGCCCAGCCTTGCCTACAGCACATGGCAGCCAGAGACAACCAGATCCTGCCCTGGCACCAAAACATCCACCTACATCCACCACGGCTCAGCACACTGCGCCCACGCACCTGCCACGTGCCCCAGACACGAGTTCCCTGCGCAGACACCCTGTGATGCCATCAGAGCCTGGGCATTATCCCTTGTCCCTTGGCTTGCTGGGAGGGACCAGGATAATGAGTGCTAATTAGCACCACGCTGGAAAAATCAGGAGATGGATCAGGTGAGACAGAGCCAGAAGAAGAGCTAGAGCCAGAAAATCAGCTGCCCCCGGCACTGGGAACCACTGCTTCACATGCTGGTGTCAAGAGCAGCTGCTTCTGTCCCAAGGCTGGAACCTGGTATTTTCCCTGGTTTAACACCTGAGGAGAGTGCTGGCTGCAGCAGACAGTACCCACACTGCTGAGCCACCTGACGCTCTGGGAAGTGAAATCCTATGGGGTTTGTGTCACAGGAGCAGGAACCAGGCAGATTCTGTGCAGGTGCCCAAGGGGACAGTTCTCACGGTGGTCTGCCCCAAAGGCACAGCAGGCATTGTCTCTGCAGGCAGAGCAGCCCCAGCCTGCAGGCACCCACCCAACAGCCTGGTGCTGGGGCCAGTGCAGGCAGACCAAGGGGGTGGGATGGAAAGGAAGCACAGTATGGGTGTGTGAGCCCCTGGAGTTGCTTGACAGCCACCAGAGAAAGAAATGCAAACCAGGCACAGTCACACACAACTTGGGCACATAACTGTCTCCCAACCTTCCTCCTAATAATGGGAAGAGTTTTGCTGCCCGGAGCCCTTGAGCTTCCAGCCCTGCCAGAACAGCCTGGCACCAGCCCCCACACAGCCAATTGGAGCCCAGGGCAAGGACGATGCCACAGAACAAACTCACCCACCACTGCCTTTAACCACAGTGCCTCCGAGAAGCTCCGCCAGCTCCTCCACCCCTCTGTGCTCAGCCTCACTGCCAACTTGCCCGGCTCAGCTACTTTCTCTGTTCTCTTCCAGTTCCTTCCCTGCAGACGCTGTGCCGGCTGGTTATCCAGAAACACATTGTGCACCGCCTGGCCATCGATGGCCTGGACCTTCCCCCGCTGCTCAAGAGCTTCTGCCAACATGAGTGAGGTATCGAGGGTGCTGCTGGGCTGCCCCCCACATCAACAGCCACCCAGTGATGGCTGCCCAGCAGGCTTTGTGCCTCTCCCTGCCCACTCGCCCCAGCATGTGCTGCTGAAGGGCTGACATGAGAGCAGGGCAAAGTGGGGTTGGGATTTTCCCCACACTGATGGTGTGGCATGCCCAGAGCGTGGGCAGGGGGGTATGATGTGGGTCAGAGAGAGCAATAAAGTGCTTCCAGACAAGAGTCTGTGAAAGGAGGCTTGCAGGGCTGAGACCCCCCTGTGCTTTAGCAACCCCTTGTGGGAGCAGTTCCCCCACCAGTGAGGAAGGGAGCACAGGCCACAGCCCTGTGGGGCTCAGGATGTGTCCCCAGCCCTGGAATTACACTGGGACTGTCAGTGGATCAGAGCGAGTGCTGGGGCGAGTGGAGCGTGGGAGGGCACAGCACAGCACTCACAGCTGGACGCTCATCCCGGCTGGGCAGTTTCACTCTTGGGAAAGATGTTTACCCAGAGAATGATGAGTTATTTCCTGTGTGTTCAGCTTGGAGGGGGACGAGTCAGACACTGGAGCACCCAGAGAGCAGCGCTGGCAGCAGCCGTTGCTTGGGCACGTGTCTGTGGCCACAGAGCCAGTCACAGTGACCTGGTGCGGGGCCCAGCCATCCTGACTTGGAGCTCCATGCCCTCGGCTCTGTGCCCTCAGCCAGACCTTTCATCTGCTGGCTGGTGGGGATGGCAGCCAGCATCCTCCAGTCCCTATGCCAGGCTGGAGGGGAGGCAGGGTGGGAGCTGTGCAGAGGAACAGGCTCGGGGGGAGAGGTTTCTGAAAATCAGAGGGGTGCCCACGGGAGCCAGAAAGATGAAGGGGCTGGCAAAGCCTTCCAGGCCTCTTCCACAGCACCACCAAAGGGGAAACAAGCAGCTCTAAGCTTACAAAAAGGTGTTTTAAAGAAACAGGATGCTATATTTAGTCAGAGGCTCGATAGTATCAGATCATGTTACAAAACTCTTGCTCAAAGGAAATCCCCAGCCCGCAGCCACAGCCAACTCCATCAACACCAAAGTGTTAATGAAGGAATTGCTAAATGGGGAAAACATGGACAGTGACCAAACCACAGCAATGGATCAAAGTCTCTGACATTCCCTCCTTCTCTGACATTCCCAACAACAAGCTGGGAGCTGCTGGGGCTGGAGCTCATCTGGCTGTGATGGGACTGGGGAACTCACCCACTCCAGAGCAGCGCCCATGGACCAGGGAGTTTACACTCCAGCCTGCTTTCCCTCCCCCACCCTTACGTGAAGCCTTTGCTCCCCACCTCCCTGCAGTGTTATCTGCCCGGCAGTGACCCCCGCACACGAGGGCGGGTTCCTCTTCCTTGAGGAATTGAGAGCAGCTGCTGCAACCAGATAAACAACACCCCTGCTCCACAGCGGGCTGCAGCACAGTGGGATTGCCACCCTCAGGAGCTGCCACCTCCTGCCACCTGGGGCACCACGGACCAAGGAGACACGACCAAGGAGCACTGCCCAAAGCCCTGCCTGACTCCCCATGCCCTGTCGCCTGGGCAGGGAGGGGTGGCTGCAGCTGGCACAGGGACAGACTCAGCTCCCAAACAACACAAGGGTGATTTATTGGCTTTGTTGCACAACACCTCACAAATGGATGCTGCAAGGATCCGCAGATGCTGGCCACAGATGAAATAGTTTTGTCACATGCTATTATACCTAGATGTCTACAAATCTTTGGGCCCTTATGGGATTCATTCGAGAAACTTCAAAGAGCTGACTGATGTCATCACATAGACTCTCGATGATTTTTGAGCGGTCTTGGGAATCTGGAGAGGTCCCCCATGACTGGAAGCTAGGAAATGTTGTCCTGATTTCAAAGAAGGGCAAGAAGGAGAACCCTGGAAGCTACAGTCTCACTTCAGTGCCCAGTAAAATAATGGAAAAGATCATTCTGGGATGTATTGAGAAACACCTGGAGGAGAACACAGTCACCAGTCACAGCCACCATGGCTTCATGAGGGGAAAGTCCTGCTTGTCAAAAGTGATTTCCTTCTACAACATCTAGTTGACCAAGGAAAGCCAGTAGATGTAATGTTTTTGGACTTCAGCAAAGCTTTTGATACTGTCTGTCCCAGTATTCTTTTAGACAAAGTGTCCAGCTTGGAGCTGAATAACCCTGTTGCACAACGGGTGAGCAACTGGCTCACAGCTTGGGCACAAAGAGTTATAGTGAATGGGGTGACATCAGGCTGGTGTCCAGTCACCAGTGGGGTTCCGTAGGGCTTCATCCTTGGCCCAATTCTCTTCAACATCTTCATTAATGACTTGGACACAGGACTTTAAGGGATACTAAGTAATATACTAATATTTAGTGCTGACAACACTAATTTGGGAGGAACTGTCAACTCCATCAATGGCAGAGAGGCCCTGCTGAGGACCTTGAGACCTTGACAAATTGGAGAGATGGGCAATCACCAACTGTGTGAAGTTTAACAAGAACAAGTGACAGATTCTGCACCTGGTACAGGGCAACCCAGGTTGTATATATAGACAGGGGAACAAGAAACTGGAGACCAGCACTGTGGAAAGGGACCTGGGCGTTCTGGTCAGTGGCAAGTTGAGTATGAGTCAACAGTGCCCTTGGCAGCTGGGAGAGCCAACCCTGTTCTGGGATGCATCAGGCACAGCATCGACAACAAGGGAAGGGATTGTCCTGCTCTGCCCTGCACTTGTGCAGCCTCATCTTGAGTCCTGGGGGAAGTTGTGGCACAACAATATAAAAAAGACATTGAGCTATTAGAGAGCGTTCAAAGGAGCCCATGAGGATGGTGGTGGGAGTGAAGGGGAAGCTTATGAGATACACTTGAAGTAACTTGGTTTGTTCATCCTGGAGAAGAGGAAACTCAGGGAAGACCTCATTGGCATCTTCAGCATCCTCATGAGAGGAAGCAGAGGGGCAGGTACTGATCTCTTCCCTGTCATGACCAGTGACACGACCTGAGGAAATGGTATAAAGCTGAGTCAGGGGAGATTGAGGTCAGATATCAGAAAGTTTTTCACCTAAAGGGTGTTTGAGCACTAGAACAGGCTCCCCTGGGCAGTGGTCATGGCACCAAACCTGTCTGAGTTCAGGAAATGTCTGGACAATGCTCTCAGGCACATGGTGGGATTTTTGTGGTGTCCTGCACAGGACTGGGAGTTGGACCCGATCCTGATGGGTCCCTTCCAACTCAGCAGATTCTATGATACCAGGACCTCCCACATCGCACCACCCAGCGCTGGCTCCTGGCCACAGCTGTTAGCCAGGTCAGTGACTGTTACCCTTCCTGTGGGATCAGGAGCTCCCAATCCAGTTCCTCTGCTGCCCTGTGCAAGAGGTGACACTTGCTCAGCAGATCAAGGACCCAAACTGCCTCTTGCACACCAAGGGAACGACAGGCTGAGGGGAATGAAGGTGCAACACAGGACACAGTGGAAGCACCTAGCTCAGCTCCCACTCAGTGCTAGAGATTCAACTCAATGTAGGGCCAGATCCAGCTGTCAGCCAGCTCCCACAGAGTCCTGTGCTCAAACTCCTCACTACTGTGGCAGGCAGCTGGCTGATTTCTGCCGTGAGGAAGGACACCACCAGGGATATATCCAAAGACTTGCTCCAGGACCTCTTTGGGACTTCCAAGAGGGCATGAGCACTGTCTCATCCAGCCTGATGATCACATCCCCTCTCCCATGCTCTGCTGAGCATCTCCCTCTGCAAGGGCTTCCTGTTTGAATTCAGCAGCACAGCCAAGATGTGCCAGCAGGGCAGCTGGAAGGTCTGGTTGAAGTAGCAAGTGTAGCTGCTTGGGCCTTCCTGGAAGATGCCCACAGGGCAGGCATCCTCCAGGATCTGTACACTGTACCCAGTGCCAATCAGCTGCATGGACTTTTGATCCACTGCCAGCTCAGCCAGGCACAGCCTGGCAGCAGCCTCCATGCAAATGTCACTCAAAGATTGCCTGATGCCTTCTTCAGTCCTCTGGGTAATCTCATCCTCGCTATCATTCTCTGAGGTTTCTGTGGCCTCCAGTTTCACCACGAGACAGGATCTAACAGGGACTGAGAGCTTGCGGGCTCACTCTGGAGAAAAGCATGAAGTGTTTCAGGCTGACACTGAAGGGCCTCAGGGAGCTGCAGAGCTGCTGGTGGACTCTGGAGAATGATCACGACTCTCAACAGCTGCAAGAGAGGCTGACACAGGCTGCTGCTTCTGCTGAGCTGCTGCCACAGTGGGGGAAGCCTGGCCAGCGCTCCGGGATGTGTTACCCTGGCACACCAGAGGGGCAAGAGGCAAGTCTGAAGTAGGCAGACTTTGGGGAGCTGCCTGAGCAGCACAGTGATCAGGATGGGGAGCAGAGAATGTCAAGCCATCAGGAGGGATCTTAGAAACACACTCTTTATAGTGCTGGGCCACGGTAGTGATGCAGCTATCCAGAGAGAGCCCAGCACTAAAAATCTGGCTAAACCCCTGGATGACAACCTCCAGCTCCATGAAGCAGTCACTGCTCTCCCCGCAGCTCCCCTCCCTGTGCGTGGCCCAAATCCCATCCTCGAGCAGCCAGTGAAGGTGGAGCTGAGGCAGCAAGTCCGGCGTGATGAGGTCTCTCAGGACGGCGAGCAGCTCCTGCCGGTGGCTCTCAGTGCCTGCACCCGTGGCCTTCCTGGCGGCGGTCACGGCCAGGCACTCGGTGTGGAGCTCCAGGCATAGCTGCTGCAGCCACTGGCAGACGGGGAACGCGGAGAGCTGCACCGCGACCACCGGGAAGGCGCGGACCAGCGCGGCTTGGGCCGGCAGTGCGGGCCCGCTCCGGGCTGCCGCTACCGGCGGGGACATCGCGGCGCGTCCCGGTCCCTGCCGCGCTCCGCCGCCGCCTGCCACGGCCGATGTGCACCGACACACGGCACTCGGCACCGCCCGCCGCGGCGGCACCGGAGCGCTCGGGCGCCGCCCGCAGCGGCCGCTGTGCATCGCACCGGGCCGGGGACGCCGGCAGCGCCCCTCGGTGTGGCCGCTACCCAGAGGGGCCTGCGGGCACCGGTTCCTGCCTGGCTGTCCCCCCCTCCTCCCTCCATCACCTGCTCCCCATCGCTCTGCAGCAGCTCGAGGCTCAGCGACTGGACTGTCTCTCATGTCTCTCTCTCCAGCAACAAGTGCACCGCTCTCTCCCCTCACTCCTTGCTCTCCACAAGGAGAGCGTAAAGGACGTGTCCTCGCTTGCCCGGCACAGGAGGAGACTCTCAGGAACTGCTTGAAGAAGCACTTCACCACACTGGTGTGGAAGCTGAGCCTGTCCTGGCCGCAGGCACTCTCTGCGCTGATGGAGGCCAGCAAGCCCTGGTCCACTCACAAGGAAGTTTTCATCACCTTGACCACCCTGATGAGCACTGAGGCTGAGGCTCTCTCCTCTGGTGCCTCAGGGAGTGTGGGAGCCGTGCTTGGAGCAGGGCACACCATCCACCGGTGTCCCATGACCATGTGTGAGTCCTTGCTCGCCATGGCACCACTTTCGGTGTCCCTGATCTGCCGCTTCCAATGCGGCTTTGTCACGGTGCTGTCTAGTGGAACACCCTGTGCACGTGTGGGCATGGTGGTTGTTCACCTCACTGATCACGAGCTGGTCTATGCCCTCCTTGTACTGCAGCACAAAATAGGCTGGGCACAAGCTGGGATGATTATTTTTTCTCTTCTCACTATATTTTTGGATCTGGGCACCTCCAAACTTCACCTGTATGAACCTGCAAACGTTGAGAAAGCATTCATGGGGGAAGCAAAGGTGGTGCAGGCTCCCAGCATTTAGTTTTGCCTTTTCTTGTGTGCAACTCTGTGTTCAATTAGTGGCCACACAAACCCACACTTGCCGCTCAGATACGCAGGCTGACTGCTCAGGTCTGGGATAAGAAAGCTCAAACAAAGGAGAAACAAAGGAACAGAGAGTTACAGTAGCCATGACCAGACACAACAGAGCAATCCCACCTCTTGCTCCCTGCACCTCTACTTCTGTTCTCCACAAACAGCAAAGACAATGACGAGAATTTGATACCCATGTGTTGTGCCTCAACCCCTAAACCACACGGTTCTGCAACTCTGGAGGAGCAGGCTAGAATGTGATAAGAAAAGCTTCAAGGAAGGAGGTTAAATTGTATTTTAAGAAGGCAAGTTACATTTTAAAAGGGCAAAGGGAGCAGTTGTGTAACTAGTGAGTGACCTTGCAGCCTTTGTGCACACAAGCAGATCCACCAGCTAAGATGGAAAGGAAACGGCGTCACTACACCCGCTTGGAGAAGTGAAGGCTGTGGAATCAAGTGCTCCCAGAGGGAAACCTGATATCACCTTTCCACTGCAGTGAGGTAAGGACAGCTGGAGAATGCTGCAGATGCCGATGACTGGAGTCTTGATACTTGAGCTGAAAAGGGCAGGAGCTGTACAGTGGACACAGCAAGTGTGTGGCACAGCCGGCGGCATCCCGGTACCGGGGCATCACACTACCGGGATCAGCCCGGTTATCAAAGCCAGGTACGGGACAGGGCCTGTGCCCCGGGGCACCGCTGGGCTGGGCCCAACAGGCGGCTTCACGGTGTCTGGCGGTGCTACACCAGGGGACCCCAAGCGGACGGCCCTGCCACAGCTGCGAGCTCCAGCCGGACGCGGCGGGCGGGCCTTACCTGACGTCCTGTCGGACAGCGGTGCCGTGCTGCCGGTTGTGGCTGCGCACCGGGACGCAGCTCCACAGCCCGTAGAGGCAGCCCTTGTAGGAGAGGAAGCGGGCGCCCAGCTCCATGGCGAGGGATGGACGCGGGGGGACGCCCGGCCGCTCTCCGCCCGGCCGCCGCCTCCGCGCCCCCAGGACCGGCCCAAGCCCATCCCGCCGCCCCCGTTAAACCACCCGGGCACCGCCCACACCCTGATCTTGGCCAATCAGCGCCCTGTTCTTCCTATTGACAGAAGGGGAACCAACCAGCCCAGAGAATTCTGACAATACAAGGGTGACTGACGGCTCTGCCGTCCAATCACATGGCGGTCCGCGCCCCGCGGATGGGCGGTGCTTCCTGGTTCGCCGTGCGGGTCGGGTCGCGGTGCCGGTCCCGGGTTGCGGAGGTGATGGGGGCTGCGGGCGGCGCCGGCGGGGCAGGAGCGGGGCCGGGATCCGGGTCGCCGCCGCCCGGAGACCTGCGCAGCGTGCTGATCACCAGCGTGCTGAACCTGGAGCGGCTGGAGGTCAACCTCTTCAGGTGCGCACGGGCGCGGGCGCGGCGGGACCGGGCCGCCTCCCCCTCCGCCGCCACCCTCACCGCGGCCGCCTTCTCTCCGCAGGGGCCGGCACCACTGGGTGCCCGCCACGCAGCGCCTCTTCGGCGGGCAGATCGTGGGGCAGGCGCTGGTGGCGGCCGCCCGCGCCGTGAGCCGCGACGAGCAGGTGCACTCGCTGCACTGCTACTTCGTGCGGGCAGGTGCGCCCGGGGAACCGGGCGGCGGGGACGGGATGCAGGGGTTCGGGAGGGCCCCGGCAGTGGCTGGGGGGGCTGGGGGAGTGAGCAGGAGTGAGCAGGCGCCGTCATCCCGGCCCCAGCAAAGCAGGGAGGATGTGGGCGGCACCGCCGGGCTCGGCCTCCGCAGGACAGGTCTCCTCTGTGCGTGGTGCTCCGTGGCCCAGCGGCAGAACGTCTCTTTCCTGTCCCAGGGGACCCCAAGGTGCCGGTGCTGTACGAAGTGGAGCGGACCCGTACAGGGAAGAGCTTCTCCGTTCGCTCTGTAAAGGCCATCCAGCATGGAAAGCCGATCTTCACCTGTCAGGCCTCCTTCCAACTCTCCCAGGCAAGCCCAGTGCAGCACCAGTTCACCATGCCGGCCGTGCCGCCCCCCGAGGAGCTGCTGACACAGGAGGAGCTCATCCAGAAGTTTCTGCAGTGAGTGGGGTGTAAGGGACATGCTGGCAACACCTCTCTCTGCCTGGAGCATAGGCAGGTGCAGGAGAGGACTGTCTGAGGAGTTCCCAAATATGCCTAGGAGGGGAACAGAGGAGCAGAACACGACAGGAGCTGTGCTCCTCTTGTCTTTCTTTGTGTTTCTGTCTCCCTGATCTGGAGCTGCTGCCAGTAGGATGTGCTGCAACCTGCCTGCTTGGCATTAACCTCACTTCTCTATACTGGGCTGCAGGAATCCTAACTTGGCCGAGAGATACAGGAAGCATCTCACCAAGATCCAAGCCGAAGATGTGCCGATTGACATTAAACCCGTGAACCCACCAGATATGTTCAGCTCAGAGCCACAGGAGCCGAAGCTGCTCTTCTGGGTGCGAGCACGAGGCTACATAGGTGGGTCCTGCTGGGTCCAGGTGTCTCCCAATCCAAGGGCTTAAGCACCAGCTCACACTGTGGAGGACTGTTGCGACAGAGTGGACTGGGAGGGCTGTGATTCAGGGGCTGCCTGTGCCCCAGCCTTGGCACTTCAAGGCTGTAACACAGGTATGGATGCAGAGGTGATGCCACGAGCCATGCTGGGGCATGGCATGGCAAAGGGAGTGGGTCTGGAGCAATCTCAGCTGTGCTTGGCAGCTGGCTCCTGGAGAGCAGAGTCTCTGAGGCTCTGCCTTGCGCTGCGCCCCAGGCGTGTCCCACGGGCCCCCACGGGATGGGCAGCTCTGGTTGCTCTGCAGGGGAGACTGACATGAAGGTGCACTGCTGTGTGGCCGCTTACATCTCTGACTACGCCTTCCTGGGCACGGCCCTGCTCCCGCACCGGCAGTACTGCATCAAGTTCATGGTGTCCCTTGACCATTCCATGTGGTTCCACGCACCCTTCAGAGCTGACCACTGGATGCTGTATGAGTGTGAGAGCCCCTGGGCTGGTAAGTCCTTAGTGCGTTTCTGGGTGACCTTCATGGCCAAGGCCAGCCCTGCCTGTCCTGGGGGCAGTGGGCTGCAGTCTTACAGTCCCTCTCTGCAGGTGGCTGCCGGGGCTTGGTGCAGGGACGGCTGTGGCGCAGGGATGGGGTCCTGGCTGTCACCTGCACACAGGAAGGTGTCATCAGGGTGGAAGAGACACCAAACCAGAGCAAGCTCTAGCTTGGAGACATGCTGAGAGAGGGATCCTGGGATCAAGACAGGACCTGAACAGGAACAGGAAGGAGACCAGGTGGGATCCAGCACTGCAGGAGTCCCGGTGACAGAAGTGTCTGTGACAGACAGTGACCAACAGAGCATCGCTGCAACCAGCTGCTAGCTGCACAGCATACAACCACACGCTGCCATCAGCTACCCTTCACCCACCTTGAAATAAAGCCATTGGGTGAAGAGCTGGACTCCGTCCCTGGAGTTTGTCCCTTTGGACCGTGACTATGCTTGCCTGAGGGCGGGCAGTGCCAGGGGCACAGTGGATCTGCTCTGCCCTCACCGCAGGCTGGGTCAGAGGAGAGGAAGGTGCTGCTTTGGTGCGCATTACTTCCTGTTCTCACTTCTGCACTGCTTGTGCCCTGGCGCCTCAGTTGCTGCTTTTCCTTGTCCTTGGGCTCCTCCCTAGGACTGGGCTTGGACCCAGCTGGGAGCCGGGAGAAGGGGATGAGGCAGCTCCCACCTCTGTGTGGAGGCTTGAGGCCTCTCACTGATGGTGCCCTGGGGTAGTGGGGCTGAACAGACATAGCGGGCACCTTGCTCTTCTTCCTGCCAAGACTTTATTTAATAAAGTCCTTTCTATTATGTAAGTTTCATGGGAAGTTCCCTGCAAGAGCCCTGGACCCTGCCAGAAGCCTTCCCGTTCCCTTGCAAGGTGCCAGTACATCCCAGCTAAAGTCTCATCCGCTCCAGGATCCTCTGCAGAGGGGGAGCAGCTTCTGGCAGCACCAGTGTGGGTGGTGGACCCCTGTGAATCCCTGGCCTCGCAAGACAGACTAACCACAGAGAAAGTGCATTTAGGAGGCAGCTCCAAGCATGGGCTGTGCTGCCCGTGGGACTGTGGTGCTGTTCCCTTGCCCCATTCCTACCCACGGCATTGCCCTCACTGTTCCCAGCTGCCACAGGTGTGGGCCCCCCCCAGCCCCTGCCCTCCTGCCCATGTGGGCACAGGCTGCTCATTCCAGAGGCTCCTTGATCAGGCATTCTTTCAGGGAAGGCTGCTGCTGCACGGGCAGCCCAGCTTCCCACAGGTCCTGCAGCCGGGCCTCCGAGCGCCGCTTGTCCTTGCCCACCTTCCAGGCCAGGTGGATGTGGGCCTGCAGGAAGGGTCCCAGGAGTGGGTGGCTGCCCTGAGCCTCCAGCAGCTGCAGCGCCTGCTCGCAGCAGCCATGGGCTTCACTGAGCTGGTCCAGCTCCTGGTGGCAGACGGCCAGCCCAGCCAGTGTCAGCAGGAAGCGGCTGGAGCTGCAGACCCCCAGCCGGTCCTGCAGCCTGTAGGCGTTGGCCCAGGTGGCCAGGGCCTCGCGGTACATGCCAGTGCAGGTCAGGCGCTGCGCAGCCTGCAGGTCCGGCAGGAAGAAGAACTCGAGGAACTCAGGAGAGCGGCGGATCTCATCGATGGAGTGCAGATGGGACAGGAACTGCTCGAAGGCTCGGCTCCGCTTAGCAATGGTCTCAGCAGTGAAGTTCCGGCGCAGCCTCTTCCTGGGGAAGGCAACGCTGGCCATGTCACAGCTGAAGCGGCAGCGCAGGCGGCGATTCAGCTGCTCAAAGTCTGAGTAGCGCCGGGCGATGGTGGCAGGGGCCTTGTCAAACTGGCCAGAGCGGATCAGGTAGATGGTGTAGAGCTGCGGGGGAGACAGGTGTCAGGCAGTGCTGTGGACACGGTGATCCCAGCACCGGCACAGCCGGCTTTGCGGCCACAAAGGGGCTGGGGGAGTTTGCCCGGACAGAAGGGAGTGAACTGGGCTGCTGCAGCCACAGCACCCATCAGCAATAATTACCTGAGGCTCGTCTGAGCCGCCAGCACCATCCGAGCAGCACGGGGAAAGAGAAAAAAATAAGCGCCAGCCCCGTGGGATCCCTGCCTGCCCCGGGGAGAGCAGGACTCGTACCCACCCCGTGCCCGCCCAGCCGCGCCGGGCTCACTCACCACGTACTTGGAAGAGCGCTCGCTGACCACGCTGGCGCTGGTGACCTCGAAGAGCAGCCGCTGCGGTGCCAGGCTGCCCCGCGACCTCCGCCACAGCTCCTGCAGCTGCCGGGTCAGCAGGCTGCCGCCGGGACGCTCCGCCGCAGAGACCCACTCTGTGCCGGGAGAGGGGTATCAGTGCCCTCCGTAGGGATAGGGCTGTGACATCTGTCGGGCTGCCGGACGCCACCATCGCATGAGTGTCCCTGGAGTCACCCCAGTCCCCCCCAGCTCACCGCCCCAGCACCTGCCTCCGTCCTCCGTGCCTGCTGCCGCTCCCGGCGCCTGCGGCGGCTCCTCCAGCTCCTCGCTAGCTCCGTCCCCCTCCTCCTCCTCCTCCTCGTCCTCGTGGCTGGTGAAGCTCAGGGTGCCGCTGAGGCGCGTCGACAGCCCTTCGGTGTCGTCCTCCAGCTCCGAGCTCTCCGGGCAGTCCTCGGCCTCGCCGCCGCCCGCCGGCTCCTCCCGGCCGCCCTCGCCCGCCAGCGCGTGCCGCAGCCGGTGCAGGATGCGGGCGGCCATCGCTGCCGGGGGGTCCGGGCCGGCACCGCGACACGGGGGGGCCGGGGGCTGCCCACCGCGGCCCGGCCCCGCGCGGGGACAGCGCGGCCCCGGGACACCCTCCCGGTGCCGCCCCCGACCCGGTCTGTTCACGCTGCCCCGGGCCGGGCCGAGCCGAGCCGGGTGGTGCCGAGCGATGGCCGCTCCGCCACAGCTCGTCCCGGGATCCTCCCTGCGCGGCTCCGCCTCCGCCGGGAACCCGGATCGGGGCGGTGGAGTCGGCACCGCCCGGCACGGCCGGGATTGGGATCGGGATCGGGGTCGGCGCCTGCGGCACTGCCCGGCACCATCGGGATAGGCTCTAGCGGCACTGCCCGGCACGGCCGAGATCGGGATCGGTCCCTGCAGCACCGCTCGGGACTCTCGGACCAGGGTCAGGGCTCTGCCCGGCGCTGTCCACAGACTCTGCCCGGGAACTGACCCCGCCCTTCCCGGTGTCTGCTCCTCTGTCCCCTGTCCGGAATGTCCTGGTCGGGCCGAGCCCCGGATATCTGCCCTGGGGCCACGGGAGCCCCACACTCCGGTGCCCGGCACTGTGTGTCCCAGGGTCTTGATACCCCAATACCGCGGCACCGCTGTACCCTGACAGCCATGTTCCCCAACACCCGTGTATTCTGGTACCCGAGACTCAGGCTCCCAATCCCACTGGGATGTCCCCTGGGCCACCTTGGCACCCTGCCACCCTGGCCTCAGTCGGCCTTGCCATGTGTCCCATGGCCAGACTGAACCCCCAGCACTTGCCCGGCCTTTTTTAGTGCCTGCCTTCTCACTCCTCACCTCTTCCTTGGGAATGTCTATAAATATCGGAGAACCAGCCCAGCTGCTGCCATCGCTCTGCCCTGCTTGCTCACTGTACCCTGTTCCAGCACCTTGCACCCCACCCGGGCTCAGACAGGACCCCTGAGCTTCCCTGGATAGGGTGGGATGCACTAGGGGCTGGACTTGTGTTGTTCCCAGTTCCCACCTGGGGAATGGGGGTCCTGGCAAAACCAGGAGCCAGGAAACCCCTATGTGTCCCTGGCACTGGGACCTTATGGGGCAGGGATCTGTCCCCCTGACCCCACTGCAGCCCTGAGGCTCTGAGCACCATAGAGCACAGGCCACTTGGCCAGTGCATCCCCAGAGCCATCAGCCCCAGCCGGCCCTGGCAGCAGTGGCTGGCATGGGCTGCAAGTGTGAGAACTGAGCCTTCGAGGAGGCACCGGGCATCATTCCCGCTCCTCAGAAGCACGAAAAGATGGAGCCATTTCCGGACCCAGGTGCCAACAGCATTGAGGACCCCAAACCATGGGGCTCGTGCTCCAAATCTCTCCAGGGACTTCGTGCCTCAGGTCCCACTGGGGACCCCTTCCTTATCTGGGGTAGTGGGCTGCAGCACTGCTCTGGCTGGCCCCCTGCAGCAGAAAATGGGGGTGCAGGGGGGATGCTGCACCAGGAAAAACCAGCTTGGTATTGGGAGCTTGGCCCAGGAAGGGCTGCGTTTTCAGGGGGCAGTGGGTGATGGTCCATGCCCCTTGTGCAGGGGGGACCCTGGCCCCCTTACCCGGGTGATGCTGACGGCTCCAGGGCTATTTTTAACCCCCTCATTTGCTGAGTTGCCTTGGATGGGGGTGTTGGGGGTGGGCAGAGCCGCACTCCTGCCACGGCTTCAGTGTCCCTCCTGAAGGGCTTGAATTTCCATCCCAGCCTCAGCCCCACGTTAATCCTAGCCCTTGGTCAATAAAGCTTTGGCTAAATTAGGTAAAGGCACCAGTTGCCAGTGAGAGGGGCTGGGTGCTATCAGGGCGCTGATAGGCTGTGGGGGCCAGGGGGCAGTAGCTGGAGGCACATCCCACAGAGGACACACTACAAATTGGGGTGCCAGGGGCACCACGAAGCTTCTGGGAGCTCCTGCTGCAGGAGCTGGTGATTCTCCGGGGGTGGGAAGCACCATAAATTCCCAAGATGGTAAGAGCTCTTGTGTGCTGTGTGCCATGTGCTGTGTGCCGGGACAAGACCTGACCAGGCAGGAGGCACCAGGGGGATCTGGAGGTGCTTCTGCAGAGGGCAGCAGGGAGATGGTCCCCAGTGGTGGGCTGACCATGCTGATGAGGGCAGGGAAGTGCTGGGTGGTGCAGGGTCCCTGTAGGACAGAACTGAGGGTGACCGTGTGGCTGCCAGGGGGGTGCAGGCGCCTGTTTGGAGCTCAGGGCTGCACAGAGGCAGTGGTGGCCGGGGGTGGCTGAAAGCCGAGTGCTGGGTCATGCGACACAGTGTTGCTGCCGGCTCCATGGCCGGCCTGCGCCTCCAGGAGAAACTCGATCAGGGTTGACAGGTGCCACGGCTGTAGCCCCAACAATCCCTAGAAGGGGAGCTGAGGAGATCCCAAAAATAGTGCTGCATGCCTAGGATGCCAAGGCTGCGCACAGGGACCATGACCCCTGCAAAATGGAGCCCCCCAGATAGTGGGGGACTTGGGCAGGCAGCTCCCTGCAGCCCACCGTGCTCATGGATGCCTGGAAGGCACTGGAACTGTAGGGGTTGCTGGTGGCTGTGGCTTGTGCCAGCAGAGGATCATCCTGCAGCAGGGCAAAGGCTCTTCCCACAGCCAGGCACTGCTGAGCCATGCTGTGTGAGCGGTCTCTGGCCTGACATGGGTGGCATGGTGACGCCTCTCCCTTGCCTTGCAGACGGACCAGCAGGCAGAAGCCCGCGCCTTCCTCAGCGAGGAGATGATTGCGGGTGAGTGTGGGGACAGCAGGGAGAGGGTCCAGACACGGCCATGGTGCAGGGCCTGGTTCCACCCCACTGCCTGGCCCTGACCTCTCTCTCCACAGAGTTCAAAGCCGCCTTTGACATGTTTGATGCCGACGGTGGTGGAGACATCAGCACCAAGGAGCTGGGGACGGTGATGAGGATGCTGGGCCAGAACCCCACCAAAGAGGAGTTGGATGCCATCATCGAGGAGGTGGATGAGGATGGTGAGCAGCCCTTGGTGGTGGTTGGCAGGGGTGGGTACTGGACTCTGGGCAGGCAGCCTGACTCAGGCTTGGCTTCCTCCCCACAGGCAGCGGCACCATCGACTTCGAGGAGTTCCTGGTCATGATGGTGCGCCAGATGAAAGAGGATGCCAAAGGCAAGTCTGAGGAGGAGTTGGCCAACTGCTTCCGAGTCTTTGACCGGTGAGTGGGGGTGGGGTGGGGCAAAGTGGCCCATCCTGTCTGCGGGGCAAGTGAGGTCCCATCCCTCCCTCACCCTCCTGCAGGAATGCGGATGGGTTCATTGACATTGAGGAGCTGGGTGAGATCCTGAGAGCCACTGGGGAGCCTGTCACTGATGAGGACATAGAGGACATGATGAAGGACTCAGACAAGAACAATGATGGCCGCATCGACTTTGATGGTGAGCCATGGTCCCAGCCAAGCACCCATGCTGTGCACCCAGGCAGGGCCATGGGCTGAGGCTGCTACTCTCTTGCAGAGTTCCTGAAGATGATGGAGGGTGTGCAGTAAGGGACCAGACATTCCTTGGGCTGGCTGCTGCACCGAGCCCTGCTCCCCAGCTGCCCAGGGAGCAGCAGCTCCACAGCACCTGGCCCTCAGCACTGGCTGGGACCTTGCTCCGTGCCAGGGTCCCAGTCCCATCTCACCACCGGCGGCTGAGCTTTTCCTTCCATCTCTCACCTGTGGCTTTGATTCGAGCCTCAATTAAAGAGGAAAGGCTTGAGCTGCTGGTGCAGAACTTCACGGGGGGACTCGGGGGGAGGGGGGGGGGAACTCGGGGAGGGGGGTGTGGCAGTGTGCCCCTGCTTTGCTCCCCAGAGAGGGAGTGTGGGCGGGCTCATGCCACACGGCAGTGCTGCAGGGGCATCACAGAGTAGTGGTTCCCACGGGCTCTTGGGCAGGAGCCAGCGCTGAGCTCAGAGTTTCCATGCAGAGCAGCTTGTTCACATGCCAGAGGGTGAGGGAGCACAGCTCCAGCCCCGAGGGTCCTGCTCTAGGGCAAGGCTGTGGGACCACAGGGGTTCTAGAGAGCCACCACTGCCTTGCCCCACACTGGGACCCACATCTCCCACCCAGAGGACCTGGCTACGAGGTGGAAGGGCAGGAGCAGCCCCCTCCCTACAGGGGAAAGATGACACTTGTCTCTGTGTCTCTCTCTGAAGAGGCTGTGCCAGCCTGCTGGGCATCACAGCTCCCTGGGGACCAGCTGGGGTGGAGCACAGCACGGGGGATGAGGCGGGGTACAGGCCCCAGCCAGGGTGGGTGGGACCATGGGACCAAGACACAGCTCAGAGCTGTCACATACCCGCAGCACAGCACTGCGCCACAGGGCAGCCGAGACCCCTGGAGAGCCAGCGACACCCTGACCCTGCCCTGTTTTCACGGGGTGTAATGGCACCAGGCAGAAGGGATGCGTGCCGTGGGCGGGGGGCAGTGGGAACGTGTGCCACAGCCCAGGCTGCCTTCTGCAAGGCCACGGCCGGACACCGGCAGCTGGTGCTGCAGCTTGGGGGGAGCAGCGACAGCCCTCGGCTGCGCGAGGAGCGACGCAGGAGGAGCGCAGAGGCCTGTGAGCTCAGCACGGGTAAGGAGGGAACTGGGCAGCAGCCATGGGGAACCTCTGCACCCACACTGGGGCCAAGGAGGGGCTCCAGAGCTGCCCCAGCTCAGCATGCCTACCCCACAGGGCTGCGGCAGGTGCTGCTGGCGGGGCTGCGGCGGGCCCCAGCGAGCCCTCTGGAGCGGCAGGAGCTGGAGCGGCTGTGGGTGCTCTTCCTCTCTGCCCTGGAGCTCTTCCTGCAGGACCTGTACAGAGCCCAGCACCTCTGCCAGCTCTTCTCCACGCAAGCGGGTGGTGTTGCCCCACTGCGCACTGGGCTGGGGGGCTGGGTGCTGCCCAGCCGGCGAGGAGGGGGTCCCACACAGTCCCTGACAGCCCAGTGCTTGGAGGAGGAGATTGAGCAGGTGAGGACCACGTTGGCAGAGATGGAGAGTGGAGCCAACGTTCCACCATGGACAGTGGAAGCCACAGAGACCACACAGCCAGCAGGGACAGATGGCACCATAGCGAGAGCAGCTTGGGGAGGCTGCTGTGGGGTGCTGTGAGCTAGAGGGGGCAGGAGGTAGCAGCAGAGGTGGCACCCCTGTCACAGAGCAGGGGGACAGAGCCCCTGTGTACCCCTACAGTCCTCAACCCCTGCCTTTGCAGTTGATGGTGGAGGCTGCTTCCACCCTGAGGAGGGAATGGGACCACTCCGGGCCCCCAAATATTGATAAAGCCCCTGTTATTCCACAGGGGTCAGTGTGCCTTCCACCCTCCCTGCCCACACTCGCAGAGGGGCCTCTGGGCACATGAGGTGTGCCAGGCTGCCACAGAATCCCCTGCAGAACTTATAAACGTGCGTTTATTTATACATTAACCGTGGCTCGGACTGCGACATTAATTTAAAAACAGCCTATGATACAGAACACAGGGGATGGCCGGGAGGGAGTGGGTATGTTGGGGGGTGGTGGTGACAGTCAGGTCTCCTGGCTCTTGGTCTGCTTGTTGTATGTCTCCCGCACATACTTCTTGTATGCTGAGGAGAGAGGGGGAACATGGTGCCAAGGGTCCCAAGGGAGCTGCCAGGGCAGCTGTGGGGCCAGACATACACTAGGGGCTGTGCTGCTGCCCATTCCAGTGGGGAGGGGGCAGGAGGGTTCTGTTCCAGGTACTCACCGACTTGGTTCTTCCAGAGCTCGGCAGCATGTGTGTTCAGAGGGCTCTCGATGTTTGGCTCTAGAAACAGGGGCTGGGTCAGCTGGTGGGGTGACCTGGACACCCTTGAGCCTTGATCTGGGTTGGGGTTCCCCACCACCACCACCACCCCTTTCCCCAGCACTCCACAGCAGTTTGTCTATGAGACCCACCTGCCAGCAGGCTCTGTACAGAGAGCAGGATGGTGCGAACATCATACAGCGCTGACCATTTTTCCTTGAGGATGTCGAGGCAGATGTTGCCCTGCGTGTCAACGTTGGGGTGGTAGCAGGGGGTCAGGAACCGCACGGTGGGTGCTGTGTAGGGGTACCCGCTGGGGAACTCCAGCGACAGCTTGTACCGAAGCTCCTCGTAGGGCTGGGGGCGGAAGTTGAGGGGGACAGGAGTCAGGGGGGGCCGTAGCCCCAGAGGTGGGGGGAAGCCGCGGGGAAGAGGAGGCACAGGGGAAGTGGAGGGCTGGGACCAGCCTCGTGTGAAGGGAGTAAGGTGGGGCAGGGTCAGGGCCCCACCCCAGACCGGGATCTCGCCTCTCACCGTCCCGGCGGCGCCGTCAATGGTCCCGATCCACTTGAAGAGGTTATCGGACTCGGGGAAGGCAGAAATGCCTTTGTCACCGGACATCTGCGGGGGCAGCACGTCAGGGCGGCCCGGGACACACCGAGACCGCCCCCGCCCCTCGCCCCAGTTCAGCCCCAGGAGCCCTCGGGACCCCCAACCCCCAGGATCCCCCAATCCCCCGCTCGGCCTCGGGACCCCACTCACCATCAGCGCCATCAGTTCTTGCTGCAGCCTGCGGGGAAAGCGCACGTTACCGGCCGGCTCACCGGGGCAACCCCCGTCCACAGCCCCGGCCCCGGCCCCACTCACCTTTTCCCCACCGCGCCGCGGGCCGCCGTGGCCCCGGTCTCGGCCGCTTTGCGGGCGGCTGCGCTGGACACGGCGGCGGGGTCGGCGTTCTGTGAGGCCATGACGGCTCCGGGAGCACGGACCGGCGCACCGGTCTGCGGCCGCCGCTGCCGGCGGGTCACGGGCTGGACGCGGCTCCCGCTCCCGGGTGGCGCCGCACCGGGCTCCACTCGCTCCCTCCCGCAGTCGCGCTCGGGGCAGGACTCGGGCCCCGCTGCAGCTCTCCCGGTGCCGAGCGAACGTCCGGGCTCCCCTAGCGGGGCTCCCCAGTACCGAAGGGGCTCTCCCGTGCAGCGGCGGTGGCCCGATCCCAACCCCCGTCTCAAACGCTCTCCAGCCCAGGAGCGGCTCGGTCCCAGCCCCTCTCCGGTGCAGGAGCGGCTCGGTCGCAGCCCCGATCCCGGGCGCTCTCCGGTACGCTCGTCCCGCACAGCCCCGCCCGCTCCCGCGCCCCGTTTGAATATTTCCGCGTGCGGCCCCTCCACCAATCAGCGCGCAGCCCGGTTCGAGCCGGCCAATCAGCGCCCGCCGAAGATGCAGCTCCCACGGTAACGGCCAGCGGCTGCTGATTGACCGCCAGCCACTGACATCCCGCGCTGTGATTGGCCACTGCCCCGCGAGGGGCGGAGCCGCGGGTCCCGCAGGCCCTTAAAGGGCCAGCCACGCCCGTCCGTAGAGCCCAGGAGGCGGCGAGGTGGGAGTAAAGCGGCTTTATTGGGGGGCCTCAGGGCCCGGGGGGGTCCTCGGGGCGCGGCACGTCCCCCCCGCGGCGAAGCGTCTCCATGTGCTTCTGCATCTTCTCAGTCATCCAGGCTGGAGGGATGAAGGGCTTCAGCTCTTCCAGCCGCAGATCAACAGAGTCCCTGGGGAGGAAGGAGGGTGAGGTGGAGGGACTCCAGCACCCACTGCTGACCCCAAACCCACCATGTCCCTTGGCACCCATCAGTACCAAGCCCAGACCTACCAAACCCACCATGGATCTCAATCAGCACTGAGCCCAAACCTACCACGGACCCCCAAACAACACCAAGTCCAAACCTGAGTTGCACAACATGGTCCCCGGCACCAAACCCCAAACATAACTGAGCCCCCCAAGTGTCATGTCCCTCCAGCACAGGACCCCTGGGCAATGCAGCAGTGAGGGGGGACATGGTAGGGGTCCCCAGGGAAGTGGCCCCAGGCATGGCAGCACCTTCAGAATGTCTGCTTCAGTCCTCACCTGTAATCCTCACTGGCGGCCAAATCCCGAATGTCCTCTTCGATGAGGAGGTAGGCCTGTGGCACAAGGCGGGGGACACCTCAGGGTGCCTGCGAGGGGTGGCCGGGGCAGTGCCACACCCCAGCCAGCACCCCAGCTGTGCCCCCTGGCCTGCACCCCAGTCCTGTGGGCAGGGGATGGACCTTGGCAGCGCTGTGTCCCCATGCCCTGCCTATCCTCCTGCCACCGCCGCCTGTCCCACGGCTCCTCCGCCCGTGCTGGCCCTGCGGTGGGCCCTGCGCCCGGCCGTACTCACCATCTTGCCCCCAATGGCCCTCATGTGCTGCTGCTCTGTCAGCCAGTGCTTATCCTGCGGGTCGGCTGCGTACTGCAATAAAGCAGCAAGGACCGAGCTGAGCACGGGTGACAGACCCTTCCCTAAAAGCCCCCTCCTCCAGGATGCTGTGCCCCGCTCTGCTCTGCCCCCCGCTCCGCCTGCCCTGCTCCAGCCTCAGCCCTGGCTCTGGCAAACCAGCCACTTCGGCGGGCACGTGACACCACTGGCTCGTTTTGCATGTGCTAGCCAGACCTTGGGAACGTGCTCCGAGATAACAAACAAGGGCACAGGGAGGAAGTAAACAAGGGAGCTGAAGCACACGCTCCCAATTCCCATGGGAAACCATCCGGCTGTGGCACCTGACCTTAAAGAGGTGGGGATGCTTGATGTAGAGTCGCCCTCTTGTTCCTCCCATCCCGAGAGCTCTGCAAGAGGAACATGAGGGATGTTAGGGTTGTGGGGAGGGCAGCTGCAGTGGCACAGGGACAACCCCTCACCTCCCCAAGCCCTTCCTACTGCTTTCGAGGCAGAGAAGCGAAGTGACGGGAGGAGTGTCACGGGCTCCTGCCTGGGGACACCACCCTCCATCAACAGGGCCATTCCTTACTTGTTTGCTCGAGATCCCAGCACAAAGGTTGTGGTTTCAGTCAGTCGGGATGGATCCCACTACAGAGCAATTGGAAAAGGGGCAACATTAGAAAGGAAGTTGGTGCTGGCCATGCTCCACAGACCTCGGCTCTCTGACAGGGAACCTTGGAGCTGCCTCCAGACTGGGAGGGAGGGAGCTGGCCACAGACCTCCAGCCTTCCGCAGGGGAGGAACATTACATTCCGTCTGGGCTGATCTAAGCAGTTTCCCCCGTGGGAAACACTTGTGGGATTCTCCTGGCTACTCCTGGTCTCCTCAGGTCTCCCTCAGCAGCACCATGCTGCAGGGCTACAGGCTACAGTGCCTGGGGAGACCAGCCGAGGCCTCCGGGCACTTCGCTTCCTCTTCTTGCTCCACCCCTGCCCAGGGCCCCGTCAGAGCACAGCCCACACTGTCCTGCACCCCTGCAGCTGCAGGGCTCTGCTGGTGGGAGCAAAGGGGAGGAGAGGGGGAGCCCAGCAGTGTCAGACAGCCAATACCTTTGGTCCATCCCTTTTCACAGGCTCAGAGACTTTGAGCTTCCACCTGAGGGGAAGGAAAACACAGCAAGAATGAGTCCCAGTGGGACTAGCTCAGTTACCACCAGCAGCAGGGACTGAGCCCAAGTCCTTCCAGACCCACCCTTGTTCACATCCCTCCATTCCCTCACAGCGCGCAGCTTCGGACCCTCAGCTTTGCTGCACATTCTCCTCTCCTGGCTGCCCAGATCCCACCATTCCCCATGTCTCACCACTCACCTTGGGTGGTCCATCTGGACCTTTTCACTCCTTTGGGCCTGTTTAAAACCCCTTCTTTGAAGGTCTTTGCCTCCTGGGAGGAACAGCTGAACCTAACTCTGCTTCTGCCCACACCCAGAACTCCCATCATCTCTCTGCAGGAGAGGAGTCTGTGGGGTTTCTGTGCTCCCCACAGGCAGCCTCATTCCTCTTGCCCTCCCAAAACAGGGGCTCTAGCTCAGGGTTTGTACTCACGCTGCCATGCCTGAAACTCCGCGGTCATTTGACAGGCTCTGTCCTGGAGGCCGCCCCTTTCTCTGCATGGAAGAAACCCTTCTGTGACTCAGCTGTGCTGGCTGAGGGAACCCTCTCAGCAACCTCCCTCTCCCAGGGAGCTGCTCCTTTTGTCACAGGCAGAAACACTGCCTGGCACCACAGTGAGCACCTCCAGTGCCCCACAAAGGCTGCCTGTGCACCTCCATGCACTCATACTGTGGGAATGGCCAGCAATGAGGACCAAGCTTCCCAAAACATAAAATCTCTTGTGGGGAAAACCATCCTACCTTTTTCGGAATGGGGCTTCCTCGACGGCTCAGCTCCTCATCCATCTGTCGGGCACGCTGGAAGAGGAAGGGCAGTGGGATGAGCAGGGCTCTTCTCCCTACCTGGCTAGGTGAACGCTGACCCCAGCCCACCTCCGTGAGCAGCACTGAACTGCAACAAGCGGCACCCACACCTGGGATTCTCCTTGCCCTGCATTCCCTTCAAGCCCAACATCCCCCACTCTGCCTCTGCACTACTGCACTGGTGGCCAAGAAGAGTCAGAGAACAAAGTGACTCCAACTCTTCTTCTCCCAGCTCTCACAAGTCATTTAAACCTCTGTGTACAATCACAGCAATTACCTTTGGCACTGCCTGCTCATGGGGCAACCTGGGAACCACCTTTTTGCCATCAGAGAACAACAGTTTGGCCTGCAGGAAGACAAAGAAGGTTCCATGGATTCTGGGCTCAGAGAGGGTCCCGCCAGCAACCCCTCCCCCTCAGCACATCCACCTAAAAGCCCTGCAACAGCTCTGCTTTTGGAGTGCTACCAGGCCATGTTTCCACAGACAGCCAGATGCAAAAGCACAATCTGAGCATGATAAATTCTGGGGAACTGGCAGATAAGCAAGAAGTGAAAGGAAAAAGTCCTGCCCTACCCTGCCAAGGCCCTCTGACAGGTGCTGGGAGCCACTTTCTGTGGGAGCTACAGCTGTGTGCCGTGTTCCCACAGCAGCAGTGAGAAGCAGCAGCATGAGCTGCCCAGCCCTGAGTGCTCCCCTTTTCCCAGTGAGAATGAATCCCAGCACAGCAGCCACACAAGGGCTGCAGATGTCCCCTCACAGTGCCAGCAAAGCTCTTAAGAGGGACACATCCTAGCCAGGCTGCTTTGCTTGGGGGCACCCAAGAAACCCCTCGCCAGTGCCCACCTGCTCCAGGCAGCTCCTACAGGTCTCCTGGATGAGCTGCTCCGGGTCCACCTCCTCCCCAACGTTATCACGCACATTGATTGCTGCTGTCTGGAAAAACTGGAGAGGAAAAGGCAGGAGAGGGTGACAGCCTGCGCAGCCGGGCAGTGTCGGCTCAGCTCCCACACAGAGGCGGGATGGCCTCAGTGGCAGCCGAGCTGTCCCCATGCACCCCTTGTGCTGCTGCCACCTGTCCCCAGCGCTCACCTTCATGTACTTGTTGAAGACGCCCCGGATCTCCTCGTTGATGCTGGGCTGCAGCACAGCGCGCAGCAGGTCCATGGACACGCTCGGGTCCGTGAAGCTGCGGGTGCAGGGGTCAGGCGGGGTGCGTGGGACCCCCTGCCCCGGCCCGGTCTAACCCGATCCTCCCTCCGCCCGGTGCCCATCCCGGTCCCGCTGTTCCACCCTCCCCCTCCATCCTGGCCGCCCATCCCGGTCCCGCCGTACCTGGTGGTCATCTGGGAGCGCCGCCCGCGCCGCTGCACCTGCCGGTGCTTGATCATGATGTTCCAGGGGCTCTGCGGGACACACGCGTCAGCCGCGGCCCCGCCGCCGCCCGCTTCCCGCTGCCCGCCCGGCCCGGCCCGGCCCGGCCCGGCCCCCGCCTCACCGTGCTGACCAGCTGCTCCTCAGTGTCGCCCGGGCCCTCCTCGCCAGGCAGCCCCGGCTGCTGCTCCGCATCGCGGGCGGCGCCCATGGCCCCGCTCCCGGCTCCGGTGCGAGCGGCCGGATGCGCGGGGATCCCGCGTCCGCATCATCGGGCCCCGACGGATGTGACGCGGTTCCGGGGCAATAGGGCCGGGCCGAGCCCGCGGCGGCAGCGGGGAGGGGGAGGCCCGGGGGGCCACCCGGTGTGTGCTCGGGGAGCCCTGGGCTCACACGGTGCCCGCCCTGAAGGTGCCGCCGGAGCGCGGGCCGCAGCCCCCGGGTGTCCCCGCCGTTCCCCCGGCGCTGAGCAGTCCCGGAGGGCGAGGCAGAGCATCCTAAGTCCCACAGTCTTAAACTCACCCTGTCCCACCCAGAGGAGGACCTGTCGCGGGTGGAGCTGGACACACGTGGCCTCTGCCCCTGCGACCCGAGTACCTGCAGCTGGAGTGTGAATGCCGGTCTTTCCATGATCTGTGTGTTCCTCGTGTAATTTTCCACCATTCATCTTTCTGGAATCTCATCGTTTTTCTGAGCAAACACCCCAAAACAGCATTTCCTCATCTTGTCTAATGTGTGCAGAATAGTCAAAACAACTTTTCTGTCGTTTTCTAGATAATCTAACCCCATGTTTTGGCCAAAGAGAAGCTTTTCTGTTCAATCAGCTGGCTAACAATTTGCATTGATGAACCATTTACTGTTTTGCTGGTAACGTTTTTCCTCATTCCAAGATGATTCAGTGAGATGAACCAAGCAAAGGGGATTTGCCAGAGCGCAGGGTGGGTGTCGCTGTGCAGAGCAGGGCTGTGCTCCAGCAGCCATCTCCAAGTGCTGTCCCTGTCCTTTGTGCCAGTGGGGCAGCCCTGAGCCGAACTGTGAGGGAAAGTGGGATCTCTTTCCCACCTGCTTTGCCAGATGCTTCGTCTTGTTTCATTTGTGTTCAAGGAATGAGTGGATGCAGCACTTGGAGCCATGCTCTCATTGACAAGGTGGTGATCGGTCAAAGGTTGGATTCAGTGACCTCAGAGGTCTTTTCCAACCTAAATCATTCTGTGGTTCTGTGATCCCAAGTACCAATGCTCTGGGGGCTGTGGTGGTGCCTCCAGAGGATGTGCTGGTGTCTCTCAGCACCTGTCACTGCAGACTTTGGCTGTGTCCCCTCAGTGTGACTCTCCTGCTGTAGCTGTCAGTTTAGCAGTAGCCACACTGGGCTCCCATGGAAGCCTGGAGTGGCTGTGGGAGCAGAGGCTGCTGACTCATGGGCTCACATGCTGGAAGAGACTTCTGCCCTTGTCCCCTTCCTGCTGCTTTGGCCAGGGCTGCACCAGCCCAGGGTAAGCTTTGGTTTGTTAGACAAGCCCAGTGGCGGATGTGGAGCCCACCAAGTCACCATCAACATCAACATAACCTCATTATCAGCAGCATTGGGCTGCTTGTGCACTTATTTTGGTTGCTCCAAATTGTCAGCAACAAAAATTGGACATTGCCCAGAGGAGGGGAAGAATAACTGCAGCTGTAGGAACTCCCAGGGAATGGTGAGGAGACTGATACTGTTAATCTGTGACACCAGCTTGCGTTCTGTACCACCTTGATGGACAAGTTGTCCCTTGTGTTTATTTGATTCAAGTGAGGCTGCGATCAGATCTTTGGAAAGCTTTCCAATTAACAAGAAGACTTAAATCCTGGAACAAATTCTCAATGAAGGAGTCATCGCTTTTGCAGGGAGAGGGATATCTTTTAAGAGTGTGTCAGAACAACATCTGTCAGGGATCACCTAAATCTAACTGATGTGATGCCTTGTTTGGGTGTCCTCCAGGCCCTGGTTTTTAATGGTAATTTTTCCATGGATCTGTGTCGTAGGTGCATGTCTGCCAGGCAAAACCAGCTGGTTCACAGCTGAGGTTACCCACATTCCTGTTTGATTCTCTGGGAGACTTTGGACAAGTCCCTCTGACCCTCAGTGTCCTCAGGTGTTTATTTCATCAGAGCAATTTGCTTGTCAGACATTCTCCTCCATTAGTTCCCTAAATGTTATCCAGGATTATGGCCTGCTAAAAATTATGGTGTTGTTCCCAAAAGGAGGAACCACCAGGCACGCACGGGGACAGCGGCAGTGCTGAGCTCTCCCTTGTGGCACTCCTGAGGTTGGAAGGAGGCCTGTGATCCCTCAGGTTGTTCCAGATGGTTTGCCAGGTGCGTGGAAGGGAGTTGGCGCTGCTGACACTGGCTGGCCAGCACTGCCTGCTCTGGGGTGTCCGGCTTGGTGGTGATTAACAGCCACAGCAACGTGCGATAAGCACCAGGCTGTCGGGTTCTGCCAGGCAGCTGCGAGGTATGGAGCACCAGAGCTCTGGGGGACATGGGTGGTTCGTGAAAGAATTGTGTCCACCTTGAGTCACAGCAGGAGGAGAAGGATAAACCTGTACTTAAAGCATTTTTCTTGCCATGAGCCCTCTTCCCACACAGATTTGTGGAGATTTGTGCAGAGCTGTGCTCCTTCCCTTGTGCTGTTCCTGCATCATCTTGACGTGATGTTGATGGAAAGCTCTTTGAGCATGACTTTGCTTTTCCAGTGCTCCTGTCAAGTGCCAGCTTAGAGTTGTAGTAATAATGTCAAGCTCAAACCAATTAATTTCACTCAACACACAGTTGCAGATTTAAACTTTGTCTGTTATCCAGAAACTCCAACCCATTTGTGCCTGTTGCTGATGTGTTCTGGGCAGACCAGTCCTTAAGTTCTCCTATCCTATTGATTACACATTGGTTTGTGTGTAATTCATAAAGAAATAATTAAAAAGAGAAGGAAAAAAATGGAAAATTAGATTCCAACTAGCACTCCTGGGTGACTGGAGAATAACTTGGTGTAAATGGGTTAGCACTGACAGAATTGGATCTTAATTAAGCTTAATCTGCTGTCTCAAACATATTCAATGAGTCTTTACCCCAAGATCACATGCAGAGGAAAGGGAAGGCAATGTGGCAGGGCATCTAATTTTCATTTACTCTGACTGTGGGTGTCTGGTGAAGGCCAGCAGTTTGGCTGGCAGTTGAAAGACAGGTTCCTGTGCTCTCTGCAGCTTGTGTGAGCTCCTGTGCTTGAAGTCCCAAGACCTTTTCCTCCAGAGAGGTCCATTTTAGTGCAGCAGATGGACATTGGAGCAGATGTTCACTTGGACAGTAACTAATTAGGTGTTTGTGCATGCAGTAACTGTGCACTCCCATTGTGAATTCATGTGGTTATTGAATGCTCATGTGTAAATTAGTGGAGCTCTCATGCATGGACACAAAATCCTGAAATTCATGTTCAGGAGTTCCCAAAAGCTGCATGGAGGCCATGCTGATGGAGTCTAGTTGGGCTGGGGGAAGGACACACTGAGCTCTGACTTTGCCCAGTGTGCTGAGCTGCGTGGGGCTGCCCTGTGACAAGGGGGGTCCTGGGGAGGCCACGAAGCAGGAGGACCATGGGGCTGGGGGACAGCTTTAACTTGCTCTGGAGACTTTGAGCTCATTCATTTGTGTGCCTAAATCTGGCAACTGACAGTAGGAACACTGAAAGAGCTGGAGCACTCTGCTTGGGAATGGGATGGTTCAGAGACAGGTGCTCAAATGAAGCCTTGAATATTTGACCTACAAAAATCTGCCAACAGTCTCACATGTGAAACAGCAGCCTTGAATGAAGGGCATTTTGCATGTGGAAGGAGGGAGCTCCTGGTGCTGCTGCCAGGTGCTCTTGCCCTGCTCCTGTTCCATCCAGAATGGCAGGGCCAGGACAGGCTCCTGCCTGCACCAGAGCCCAGCACTGGGGCAGAGCCTGGTGCTGGGGCCACTGCTGTTGATAAAGGTCATTGTAGGGATTCCTCTTGAGAGCAGCAGTGAAGAATCTGCCTCTGTGCAGTCCTGGTTTCCCCTTCCCTCCTGCAGTCCTTGTGCTGTCCTCCTTGGAGTGCAGCCAACTCTGGATCCTGCTCTTGCCTTGGCTGTGGAGGAGTGGTTCTTCGGTAAACAGAATTAGAGCCAAATGTGGGAGGTTCCTGAAGTGACCTGTGAGCTGCCTCCTCCCATTCCTGGACCCGGGCTGCCTGCGAGGCACTTTAAATTGCCAGTTGGCGCAGCCCTGGACATAGAATTCATCAGCATGACACGAAGCATCCTCCTGCTGGGGCTCCTCACCCTTTGGGCGCAGCTGCAGGCAGCACCCGTTGCAGGCAAGTATGAGTGGGTGGGAAGAGCATTTAAGAATATTTTTCCTTATTTTCATAGAATCACAGGTGCTTTGCAGGTGCTGGCAGGTGCCAGGTTGCTGCCTTGTGAGGGCCAGAGAAGCCGTGGTAGGAGCAGGGTAGGATGAGCCCAGGCAATGTGGGGCTCGCCGCAGTGCCACAGTGGGCTGTGGCACAGTGCCATCTCTCCCTGACTCCCCAGTGCAACTGGAACCATGGGTGGCTGCTGGCCCCAGGGCAGAGGTGCCCAGGAGGGCCCCTCAGGCACCTCTGCCCCACCATGACACTGCCATGAGCTGGGAGGCACCAGCGTGGCCTTGGGCTGAGTTGCCTCAGCCTTGAGGGCAGCAGGGGTCAGGCAGAGCCCTGAAAACCCACCAGGAAAAGCTGCAGAGGAGAAGACAGCACAGCATTGTGGTAAACTGGGCTGCTGGGTGGGAGCAGTGGATGGGAGGGCAGCATGCTTGTGCTGATGCTGCTGCTTTCTGCTCTCCTACAGAGTTCCGTGCAGTAGCTCCAGCTGGGTGGCCACCACCAGGGCTGCTGGGAAGTGCCCTGCTCCTTGAGCCTGGGAAAGAGCCCAGCATGGTGCCTGACGATGATGATGACAATGACAACAACGTCTCCAATAGCAATGAAGCTGGTGTCTCCAACAGCGATGAAGCTGGTGTCTCCAACAGTGATGAAACTGGTGTCTCCAACAGTGACGAAACTGGTGTCTCCAACAGTGACGAAACTGGTGTCTCCAACAGCGACGAAACTGGTGTCTCCAACAGTGATGAAACTGGTGTCTCCAATAGTGATGAAACTGGTGTCTCCAACAGTGATGAAACTGGTGTCTCCAATAGTGATGAAACTGGTGTCTCCAACAGCCATGAAACTGGTGTCTCCAACAGCCATGAAACTGGTGATGATGGCAACAATGGCCATAGCCGTCGCAGCCGATGACTCTGATGGTGATGATGGTAATAAAAATCAGCTTTGTGATGCCAATGACCATGATCATGATGACAATGACAGTGATGATGGCAATGATGGTGTCAATGATGAAAATTCCAATAGCAATGAAGATGGCGATGATGGTGTCAATGGTGACAATCCCAATAGCAATAAAGATGGTGACTCCAATGACAATGAAAATTCCAATATCAATGAAGATGGTGATGATGACATCTGCAGTGACAATTCCAATAGCAGTGAAGATGGTGACTCCAATGACAATGGAAATGATCACTCCAGTGACAATGAAACAGTGCTGATTGCAGGGGGTGGAGATTTTAGTTTGTAAGGGTATAATTGCCCAGGGATTTTCAGAGATTTTTGGGTCCCTCTTTTGTGGCACCCGACTCGGGCTACCAGATTTTGTGATTGATCTGTGCCAATAAATGTATCTGGTGGACATGAGAGCTTAGTGTCAAAAATTTCCTTAATAGCTTGGCAACCCAAATGGGGCACTCGGTCACTTGCCCATTTTCTTCTAAGCTCCAGATACCCAAATTTGCAGCAGTGGGTAGTTTCACCCGGGAGCTCTGGAGTAAGGAAGGACTGAGTAGTGAGTGTCAAATCTCTAAAGGAGGTTCAAGACCTGCCTTCTACAAGTTTGAGTTTCGTGGGTTTTGGGAAAGATGAGAAATGTACCTGGCATAAAGAAGGGGATGCACTTAGCTGAGGTATTGCCGAACTGGGAGAAGACAGTCAGCACAACTAACTGATCTCTAAAGTCCATAGTGATATTATGCCAGGAGGAATGGCCGTATATTACTTGATGTGCCGGGGCAAAACCTGCAGAAGTGTAGCCCATAGAGAGGGCTCTCAAAGAGACTGTTTTGTTTTGCCTACAACATAGATTATAGGACTGACACACAGGGCAGATGGACTATTGATATGTATGGGATAACTGAGCTTGGGAAAAGCAGCATCTCGGGAGTGGGGCTGGTACATGATAACGTCCTGAGGTAAATTCTAGCCCAGACCCTGCTCCTCCCTTTGTGCCCACTGAAAAATATCTCCCACTGTCTGTCGCTGTTCCTGCTCCTGCCACTTTGCTTTCTATGCTCACTGCTACTTCACCTGCAACTGCCCCAATCTGATCTGGACAAATTATGTGAGTACTGCTATAAATGGGCAGCCAACAATTGTTTTAACTTATATCCATTGGCCCTGGATTACAGGAGATTTAGTGCTGTGAGCACTAACATGCCAGGGCTGAGGGAAGATGCAGAGCAATGTGCTCAATGATTTTCTTTTAAATTTGTGCTCCACGTGATGAAAACTGGCATGATTGGAGACCTGTGGAGGAAAAGCTAAAGGTGGCCAGGGACTGTATAAAAGATTTAAAAAGCAAAGGAATTTTTTGTAAAATATTACACACCTGCATAGAAGATTCCTATTAGGATAGGGAAAACCATAGGAGAGAGAAACAAGATCTGAGGGAGAAATATAAGGCTAGAAAGCAGCTGTATTATTATTGTCTTTGAAAATTGAGAAGATGCATAAACAGGAAGGAAAGCTACAGGAAAAAAGGAGAAAAAATAAAAGTCAGAAGAAAAGATGGAGATTACGTTTATGTGGACTCCCTGTCCCCCTGACCTTGTATAGATTAGAAAACTAACTGTTATCCCCTGAAGAATGAGATTAGAAACATTTGGGGTAGCCCTGACCATAGTGGACCTGGCAAAGAAGATTCTTGGTTTCCTTCAAATCCCCCTGAATATGAAACCAGACTCATTATAGAAACAGAAGAAACCGGTGGACCTTGGGATAGGTCCAATTATACTCCAAACTAACCCCATTTGATTTGATTTAGATGACTGATTTGCAAGAGCACTATGGCTACAAGCCAGGCCAGACTGAAATCTGGCAAGTGAAATCCTATTAATGCAGACATGATAATGGTCCAGACATTCTGATGCTATTGGATCTCATAAAAAATCAGTGAAATTTTTAACAGACATGGGAACACAAGATTCAATTTTAATGCAACAGAACATTGTTGGGTTTTCAACCTGGTCAGCAAAGAGTTAAAGTTACCAGAATAAACAGAACAAGTACCAAATGCCAAACCACCCAGGTTAATTCATGGCCCCTGGGCAGGAAGCACGTGTTGGCATGAAGTGTATGTCAGCCACTTGCTTTGCAGTTAGAGATCACAATGGAAACATTTGGGTTTTGGTGTTCTGAAGGGCCAAACCTGGTGTCTGCTGTTTGGCAGGGTATGGTCCTTGGGCTCAAATGCCAACCTTAACCCTGAAATCAGGAGGCTGCAGTGTGTGTGCTCTGCGCAGCACCTGCACTTCCTGATTCGACAATCACTAATGTACCACAATACCCAACTTCTGCTGCAGCACAGAATGGGATTTCTGCAGCCACACACCCATGGATGGCAGCACGGGATATGAAAGATGTGTCCTTTTTAGCCCCCTTATTAGAGGAGGATAAACAGAAATTTGCATTTCCTTGGCAAGGGACAATATACCTTTAACAAACTCCAACAGGGGTGTAAACATTTGCTGAATGTTTATAGTAATTCCCCTGGCAAGACACCCAGTTAAGGGAAGGACACCCCAGACTGTGAGGGAAGACTGTGACTAGGGAAAAGCCAGAGGTTGTAGCAAAGCTGGAGACTGGAGGGAAGCTGCAGACTGGTAGGAAGCCAGCATCTGGGGAGAAACATGGACGGGGGGAGAAGCCAGAGATGGGGAGAAGGCCAGTGGCTGGTGGGAAGCTGGCAGCTGGGGAAGAGGCCAGTGGCTGGTGGGAAGCTGGCAGCTGGGGAAGAGACCAGTGGCTGGTGGGAAGCTGGCAGCTGGGGAAGAGGCCAGTGGCTGGTGGGAAGCTGGCAGCTGGGGAAGAGGCCAGTGGCTGGTGGGATGCCGGCAGCTGGGGAAGAGGCCAGTGGCTGGTGGGATGCCGGCAGCTGGGTAGAAGCCAGAGACTGATGGTGAGTCAGTGGCTGGTGGGATGCTGGCACCTGGGGAAAACCCGTGCTGGGGGAGAAGCCAGAGACTGGGGGGAAGCCAGAGAAGCCTGAGGAGGGAAAGAATCCTGGATGTGACCACAGTGACAGTGAGGTGGATGATGGCAATGACAATGATGGCAGTGATGATGATGATGATGATGACAACGGTGATGACGGCTGTGGTGATCATGACTGTTGAAATTTTTCTATTATTTGAAAATGGCTAGGAGCTTGTTTGACATCAAGCTGGACTTGTTAGGTGCAAGTTGAACTTTATCTGAACCATACTGGGTGTGTTGTAGGTAAAAGACAGAGTAGTGAAACCCAGGGCTGACAATGTGAACATTAATAATAAAATAGACAAAACTGTAGCTTCAATATTACTTAAAAATTAATAACTGGCGTGGACAGCCCATAGATCATGGTGTATGAACTGTAACAAACATATTATAACATGGACCACAGAACTGAGTGAAACCCCCACCAAAACTGACCTTAGAGGGTGTGAAAATGACCACGTGGCAATCACTTGGTAATGCAACTGTGAGGCAATGAAGAGTGAGAAGACCCCAGAGCCTAACAATACTCTTGATCTAGACATGAGGGATGGGGAGTTTATGTTATAAGGGTATAATTGCCCAGAGATTTGTTTGGGGTCCTCCTTTTGAGGCTCCAGCTCAAGCTACCAGACTTTGTGATTGATCAGTGCCAATAAATTTATCTGATGGAGATGAGAGCGTGGTGTCAAAAATTTCTTTAATGCCAATGATGATATGATGATATGATGATGATGGTTACAGTGATGGTTCTGTTGACAGTGATTACACTTGTTGACTGATGCCACAAGGCGCACAAGGAACATGGAGGTGAGGAGAGCCCACAGTGTGTGGGTGCAGGGGCCTCTTCCTCTGCCTCCCTACCAGGGCTGGTCTTGGGCACCAGTGGTGTTTTGGGCAGGACCTTCTCTTTCCTAATAAACCCCACAACGGCCACTGGCTGGGTGTGACAAGCTGTCCTTGGTCAGTGCCTGGCACAGCCAGGTCATTGTGGTTGCCCGAGCCCTGTTCCGGCATAGGAAGGCTCTGGTGCTGCTCCTGCCCAAGGTGGGCTCAGCAGGGCCCTCTACACAGCAACATGCTTCTGTTCCCTGTGGGAGACCCCAGAGACAGCCCCAGCCAGGCACCCACCCAGGACCCACAGAGCAGCTCTGGACCTGGGGAAACCTCCTGGTCTGTGGCCCCAGCTCCCTGAGGCTCCCCAGGGCGAGCTGCTCCATGCCTAAGGCCCCCAGCATCCTCTGAAAGCTTGTGCAGGAGCCACAAGGCCAGGGACCCCATCCCTCCCACAGGGACTGAAGGTCCCTTAGAAGCAGGCGGGGGGGCTTGTGAGGAGACAGATGCAGCAGGAGCCAGACATTGTTCACCACAGACTGGGTTTACTGGGGGGTGGGCGGCATGGAGACCACCATGGGAAGCACAGAGCTGGGGGTGCTGAGGAGGGATCGGGAGGCTGGGTGATTATCCAGCAGCTGATGGAGCCCTCCATGGCTGGCTGTCCATCTGTCCAGCTGTTGTCTGGCTGTCTGGTGCAGGTTGGCTGCACAGACTGGGTCCTTGGTCCAGGTCCAGGTGGGGGCTAGGTGAATTCTGAGAAAGACAGGTAATCCATGCTCAGGCCCTCACCCTGTAGCATGACTGGGCACATCTGTCAGCCCCACAGCGGGGCCCTGGGAGTGAGGGCTCCAGAGACCCTGGACAGCTCTCCCAGGGAGCTGTGGGGGTTTTGCTGGTCACTTCTGCAGCATGCAAAGATGTAGGGGGGATGGCACAGGTGGGATGCTGCACTCCCAGCCATGGTCACAGTGGTCTGTGTGCCCATGGCTGCACATCCTCCTGCAGCACTGTTCCACTGGCTCCCGCATCCTCCACCCGTGCCCACCCGTGCCCACCCTCACTCACCTGGGGAGACCAGCCGGGCCCAGAGGCAGCAGAGCCCCAGGAGCAGGAGCAGCGACAGCAGCCGCATGGCATGGATGGGCAGCACGGGGGTTGCCTCTCTGGGCACAGGCAGGGGTTTAAATCCTCCTGGGGCAGAAGGTTGGTGCTCATGACCTGGCTCATGCCCCAGCACCTGACACGCTCCATCCGAGCGTGAACCCTCCCATCCCCTCCCTCCCGCGGGCAGCTGCTGCCGGACAAGCCTCAGGGGAGGCAGGTGCTGCTGCTTGGTGCTGGGCTCTGTGCAGGCCCAAGACAAGAGCAGCCAATGCAACTTCCCACTGCAGGAGACAGGTACGGGGCAGGCAGCAGCAAGGGCCCGGGGGATCCCGCTTGGGGCTGGCCTGGTGAATCAGTGGAGGAGGCTCCCCGGGCCGGGCGCTGTGGAGCAGCCCGTGGTGCCCTGGCAGCTCTCTGGGCATTGTTCTGCCTCTGGGAACAATCGCTGGTTCCTGAGGGACGTCCTGTGACCGGACACGGTCCACAGCCCCACGCTGCCACCGGCCCCTCAGCCCTGCATCTGCTGCCCAGCTGGCCCAACACCTGGCGGCCAGGAAAAGCCCAGGGCCATGGAGTCCTGATGCTGGGGACAGGGGCGTGGGGGCTCTGTGTGGGCGCCAGGACTGCAGGGCTGGAGCAACGGGTCCCGTGTGCTCGCCGGAGGCAGAGTGGGTGCTCAGATTCCCGTTACACAGTGCTCCAGCTGCCTCTGCCCCTTCCATGGGATTGGCCGCACTGGACATTGCAAAGTGTTGCAAGGACGGCACCGGAGCTGCCGCGACTTTCCTTGACAGCCCCTTCCGGGAGCGCCCGTCCCTGGGAGAGGCAGGAGGGCTCCACGCACTCTGCACGTGTGTGAACGTGTGTGTGCATACCTGGGAGCCAGGTGTGGACACGTGTGAATGCGTGTGCAGTCCACGCTCCCCGTGCTCCGGCTCTGCCCCTCGGCACTTCTCCTGCCGTGCGCCCTGGCCTGGCCAGGAACATCATCCCGGTGTCAGAGCGCCGCCTCTGTCCCTGTCCCTGCTGGGTGCCCGCCCTGGGACGTGCCGCATTCCTGGGTGTTCCTGGGTACCCCGGTCACTGCTTTCCCATAGAGGAAGTCTGGCTGGTGGTTCTGCCCTCACGACTGCACCCATTGCTCACCCTGCGGGTCCCTAGTGTCAGGGCAGGACAAGGGGGTACGACACAGGTCCTCCTCTGGGAGTGGTTTTCTGTCATGTGGAACCCCAACATCTACCTGGGAGCAGCCCCCCATCATCCCTGGGACCGTCCCTGCATCCACCGTGGTGGTGTCCCAGCCTGGCCATGGTGTTACTGCCGGTGCAGGGGCAGTCGGGGCTGCTTTGGAAGACGCCATCAGTCAGTCCAGTGATCACCCAGCCGCTGCGATTCCCCGGGGAGATAGCGGGGAAAATTCAGCCCCGGTGGATTTTGGCGCTGTGGCCATCGAGGGCGGCCGCCAAGTCCCTGCGCAAGGATATCTTTCCCATTGCCCACCCTGACTCCGCACTCCCGACCGCCTCCGGCACCTCTCTCCGGCTTTGCTTACACCCCTGCTCAGGACTGGCCACGTCACCGTGTCCGGTGCCGGGGACGCCGCCAGGACCTCATCCTGGGGCTTCGGAGGACAGGCAGGAAAAGCTGCGGTGGGGCGTGGGCAGGGGGCACGGGCGGGGGGTGGCACCGCCCTCCAAACCCCACCCCGACTCCGGCTTTCCCGGCCCCTCCTCACGGAGCTTTCCTCGCCCTCCGCTTCCCCCTTGGGACAGTAATTACGACAGTAATTAGGAAGACAATTATTCCTGCTGAATGGGAACATCTTAATCTGTTTCTCCCTCCTTTTGGCAGATTTCACCCCACGCCCGCCCACGAGTACCGGGGGGTGCCGCCCGGCTCAGCGCTCGGAGCCCTGCGCTGCCGTGGGCCCGGGCCCCCGCCTGGAAGCTGAGACGGCTGCGAGCTGTGTCCCATCCCCAAAGGCCACCCAGGCACGATGCAACCGCTGGACCCCGACCTGCTGCCGGGAGCAGGGGGCTGCCGGAGGGCACAGGACACGGCTCCGCACTGGTGTTCCCGGGAGGGGGGCGGGTGAAGGGGACGGCCCCAAACCGAGCGAGGGTGATGAAGGAAGCGGCAAAGGGACAGAGGTGTCTACAGGATGGGAATGGGCGGGAGAATCGCCGTCCAGCGGGACCTGCCTTGCACAGACAGCCACAGTGGTAGGCGGCGAGGTGGTACCCACAGGCTCAGCCCTGTGCGTGGGCCCATCCTGCCCGGGATGCTCTCTGTCGGACATGAGGGAGCATGGGACAAAGGGAAGGGATACAGCTCTGGCACAGCCTTTCCCCAGGACTTGCACCACAGGAAGCACAGGGAGAACGGTGCCCCAGCCCTTCCCTGGCTGACGGCTGCACCAGAGCTGGCAGCTTTCCATGCCCTGGCATGGCACTGTCATGATCCCTGGCAATGGAGAGGCAAGTACCAACCCTCCCATGTCTGTCCCCAACACATGCTTGCCCCCAGGAGGCTGCGGCAGTCGCTGGTGGTGTCCCCAGCCCAGCCTGGGCATGCTGCTGCCACCCAGCTGGGCTCCCCGAGGGCTGTGCCGGGACAGCTGTCCCGTCCTACCGGTCCCCCCAGATCGAGGGCTGTGGCCAGGATGCCACCAGGGAGACCAGGACCTGCCTGGGTGTGGCTCGTTACCTGCACGGCAGGAATTAGCTGGTTTTCGGCACCAGCCCTGCTCCCTCCGCCCCACCCACGCACCTTAAATCCCAGCCCACCACACCCGGGGCCAGACCCGGCCATCCAGGGCACCATGGAGCTGCCGCCTGGCTGTCTTCTCCTCTTGGCTGCCCTGCTCCCCCTTGCCAAGCGGTCCAGCCCAGCCCCGCACGCAACTGGACGAGAGGAGCTGGGGATGAGTGAGTGTAGCTGGGTCATGGACTGGGAATGGGGATGCTCGGGGTGCCGCTGTTGCCCAGTGCTTCCCACTGCCCTGTGTGCTGCCAGGTGCGCACAAGTGTGGGGCTGTGGGAGGCTGGGGTCTGACCCCAGGGCGCTGGGGGCTGCTGAGGCCCCTGCCCTGTGCCTCTCACCAGCGTCCTGGCCACTGTGTCCTGCAGCAAAGCCTGGGTATTGCTACCACATCCCAGAGGTGGAGGACCTGCTGGACAAGGACTGTGGCTCCTGCCACACGGGTGCCTCCTGTTCGCACTGCACCAGCGATGCCGACTGCCATGGAGTCACCAAGTGCTGTCCCAGCAAGTGTGGCTACACGTGCCAGGAGCCAGTGTTAGGTGAGGGCTCAGTGCTGTGGTGGTAGGGCTCTGGAGTGGCAGTGTGGCACACACAGGAGTGGGTGACAAGAGGGGTGTTGGCTCAGTTGGGATAGCAAACTGGGAAGGGAGGTCCCTGGGTTGCTCCTGAGCTCTTGCTGGGTCTTGCAGACCCTGGGGGTCACCACACTATGCTATGGGGAAGCTGCTGGTGTGTGGGGCCGTGGGCAGGTGGGTGCAGAGCTGTGTGCTGGTACAAAGGGTATGGCAGTAAGAAGGAACCAGAACTGTGCAGAACTTTCTGAGGGCCTGAGAACCCTGAGCGTGGTGGTGTCCCCACCCTCCCCTGACTCAGCCTGTCGCCTTTGGATCATGCAGACTTCTGCTACCTGCCCTCAGTCTGTGGGAACTGCAAGGCGCTCTTCCGCCGCTTCTTCTTCAATGCCTCCAGCCAGCAGTGCGAGGAGTTCATCTACGGCGGCTGCGGCGGCAACAGGAACAACTTCGAGACCAAGGGCGAGTGCTTCCAGGCCTGTTCCCACCTCAGTAACTAGCAATGTGCTGTGGGCCATGGGCCACAGATGGCGGCTGCTCCTGGCCCCTCTCCTGATGCCCCATCTCTCAGTTCCAGGTGCCTGGTAGTGCTGGCCTGGGAAGTGGTGGCCTCTGCACAGCCCCTGCCTGGGGGAAGCTGCTGCTGGTGGCCGCATCCCCAACCCCACAGGGAGACATTCCTCGTGGGGCTGGTGGCAATGAGGCCTGTGGGCCAGGGTGACCGTGCTGGGGGCTGTGGCTTGCCTGGGATGCTCACTGGCCTAAGGACAGGGACATGTGCCCATGCCAGCATGGATGCCCCCTCCTATGCATGGTGCCTGACCTGAGGAGCCTGTCCCTCCCCTTGGACTGTGACAATACAAGGACAGGTCCCTGGATGAGCACGTCTGGGTCTGGTCCTTCCTGCCTGTGCTGGCAGGAGCAGTCAGTGCCCGTCCCTCTGGGCACTCCTTCCTCATGGGGACTGGGCAGTGGGTGCCTCCAGCAGCATGGCATGGCAGGGCTCACCCGGCCACCACCGTGCAGCTCCCATTGCCACGGATGAGCTCCTAGCCCAACCCTGCCTTCAAGCTGCCGACATGACCTGGCTGGGAGCTGAAACCACTGAATGGAGGAACAGCTCCCACCTCCATGGATGCCTGGGGTGGTGCCTGTCCCCAGCCTGCCCTGACCCAGGTCTGTGTCTGGCACCAACTCTGGCTGAACCTCCTGACACTGGGGGCCTCAGGTGATTTTAAGGCCACTCTAGGACCACATGGGGCAGCTGGGGGCAGCCAAGCACACGCTTTATTGCTGGAGGTGGTGGGGAGGGACAGGCCAGCTGGGGCCCATGACTGTCCCATGTCCCCTAATGAAGGCATCTTCCTGCTGCAGAGGAGCTGCTCTCTCATCACACAGCATCTGAAAAGGAGGATGTGCTTTTAGGGAGCAATGAGACTGCAGGAGCGAGGGGCCAGTGGCCATGATTGCAGCCATGCTGGCCAGCTCCATGAGAGCTCCATCCTGCTCCACATCACTTCAGATCCCCTCGGCCTGCAAATGCATCTGCTGGGAGCAGAGCAATGGGGTAGCAGCGGGAACTGGCCTCACAGTGATGCTGAGCTGGGAGCATGCTGAAGGCTGTGCCCTTCATACAGGTCAGCTGGCACCCTGCATGACCTGGTGTTAGTCCAGGTACTGGCCCCATCACAGTGGCCATAGGCCTCCTTATCACCAGGCATCCGCGTGCAGACGTGGCCGCAGCCGTTGCTGCAGCACTTATGGCCCTAGGCACACTCCTCATCGAGGCTGCACCGGTCCAGGCAGGTCCCACCGCCCCCAGGCATGGGGCACGCTCCACCTCTGCCTGCAGGGCAGAGCACCCTGCTGCGGGCCACCCAGCTGGGACACCCCATGTCTCCTGGGGCAACACCTGGGTCTCCTGTGCCTCACCTCCAGGAGTGTCCACGCAGACACGGCCGCAGGAGGTGCGGGTGCACCTCTGTCCCCAGGGACACTGCGAGTCGGCCTCGCACTCCTCCGAGCACCGCTCAGCACCGTGCCAGGGCACAGCCACGGTGTCGCGCTCTGTGGGCAGGGGAGGATGGTCACCTGCTGACTCTGAGCTGAGGCTGTGTGTGCTCATCACTTGCACGGAAAGAGGGGGATGCATGGAAAGAAGGATGGGGGCAGATCATATCCCTGGAGCGTGTGACACCCCCACAGGTACAGCTGCCTTGGCAGACCCAGCACAGGGTTCCAGTGTGGTCGTGGTGAGGGGTCCTCATTGGGGAGGAAGGGTCAGGATGCCCTGGGAGTGGGTGCCAAGGGGACCTGGGCTCTGTCCCTGCTGGGCTGGGCAGGTGTGAGGGGCTGACCTGGCAGCGAGGCTGGCGTGCAGACGTGGCCACAGCCGTTACTGCAGCACTTGTGGCCCCAGGGACACTCCTCGTCGAAGTTGCACAGGTCCAAGCACGTGCCCCCCTCCCTGGGGATGGGGCACACTCCCACTCTGCCTGCAAGGTAATCATCCAGCTGGGGGGCATCTGGCCTGGGGCACCTCACCAGGGGGCACCCCAGGGCAGCCCCACATAGCTCCCGGAGGGCCTGGCTGGTTCTCACCTCCGGGGATGTCCATGCAGACATGGCCACAGCCGATGCTGGTGCACCGCTGTCCCCGGGGACACTGTGAATCAGCCTGGCACTCCTCTACACATCGGCCATCAGCTCTGTCCCCACTGTCTGCAGGGGCACAGCAACCAACTCGCCGTCACCTTTCTGCCCTTGGGGGGCAGGGGCTAGCTCCCCCCTAACAGGCTGTGCCCATTACCTCTGGGCACGGCCACGCACTCCCAGCCGCAGCCGGTGTCACAGCACTTCTCCTCTCGTCCGCAGACACTGTCATCCAGGCACTGGCTCCCGCGCCGGCGCCGCGGGTCCCAGCACGGCTCTGCCCGGGGGCACTCCCCGGGGTGCTCTACCAGAGGAGGGGACCCAGGTGAGGGTGGAGGTCCCAGCCCTGCTCTCACGTCACTTCCCTGGGCTGGTGGCCGGGCTGCCACGCTCACCTCGGGCAGGGCGGGTGCAGCGCATGGCGCAGCCAGAGAAGCAGCACTTCTCCTGCCGGGAACAGTCCCTGTCGTGGGTGCAGGAGTCCATCTCCGTGCACGGCTCCGATGTGCGTTGTGGCCTCACCTTTGGGCACTCACTGGGTTTGTCTGAGAGGGGCAGGAAGAGACAGCAGGAGGAGGGACCACCCTGTGTTGCAGGCACCTCCTTTCCTGCAGCCTCGGGCTGCCCTGACAACTACCCTCGGGGTAGCGCCGTCCCGCATCCTGCACCCAGGAGCTTTGACAGCATTCCTGGTGGAATCACTGTTCTGGCGACCATCTCCTCACCTGGTTCGGGGGCTGAGCACACGTGGCCACATCTGCTGCTGCTGCAGCACTTCTCAGCCCCCAGGCACTGCCAGTCCTTGGTGCAGGTGGTGCCACACGGGGTCACGGCCAGCGGAGCCTCCTCAGCCAGCGGGCAAATGCCTGGTTTTTCTGGAGGCAGGAGGCAGTGGGGCTGGGGGTGCAAGCAGCAATAGCGGGTCTTCCCCACCCAGTCTCACAGTCCCTGGAGCTGGGGGACACCCCTGCCCGTATCTGGCACCTCGGGATGGGGGCAGGCAGACATAGTCGCAGCCACTCAGGCAGCACTTCTCCTCGCGGGGACACTCGCCGTCGTGCCAGCACTGGGCTCTGCAGTCATAACTGGGGAACAGCCCGGCACGGACTGGGCAGAATCCGTCCTTCCCTGCAGGCATGGTGTGGAGTGGCTGCAGTGCCACTGCTTGGAGACGCAGCCGTGGGGACCAGGGCACATGGGGCTGTCGAATCTTTGGGGTGGCTCCCGGCCCCCTCACCTTGACTGTTTGCCACACAGTGCCGGCTGCACAGCTGGTGACAGCAGACGTGGGATGGGGGACAGTCCTGGTCCTGGAGACATCCCCACTGGTGCAGCAGTGGCCGTTGAGTGGCCGGGGCAGGGCTGGTGTCCTCTGCACCGTGGAGCAGGATGAGAGCAGGATGGTGGCCTCACCAGAGGGTGGTCTCACTGTCCCCTTCCCTCCCCACTCCGGTGCCCACCTGGGAGCTGTGCAGTTTGTCCCCACCCCAGGCCCGGCAGAGCCACCCTGGCAAGCATGGGGTGGGGCGTCCCGTTTGTGCCACAGCTCTGTGCCATGGTGGCTGCTGCCCCACGGCATCATTCCCGGTCTCTGAGCCATGTCCCCGCCCGCACTGCCCATCCTGTCCCGTCCTGCCTCACCGGCCGGCACTTCCGGCAGGCACTGGTGGCCACAGCTGCTGTTGCAGCATTTCTGCGCGTCGGGGCAGTCGCCGTCGCCTCGGCACCGCTCCCGGACCGGTCGTGGCTGCACCGTGGGGCCCTCGCTGGGCTTGGGCTGGTCTGGCAGGGCAGAATGGGTGTGACGATTCAGCATTCCCCACTGGCCGCCCTGCCTGCGCCGGGGGTCCCTGGCTCCTGCCATGACCCACAAGTTCCTGGTGCCTGCGGCCACGTCCCAGCGTTGGGTTTTCCCGGCAGCTGCCAGAAGCTGCCGGAGCAGGGGAAGCTGCCTGTGCTGCCCCAGTGGCCAGGGCGTCAGGGAGACAACTATGGCACACAGGGTCCCTGGGACGAGCCAGATCTCCCAGCCTCCTCGCCGAGTCCTTACCCTGCGCCGGCTCCAGGCAGGCAGAGCCGCAGCCCAGCGGGCAGCACTTCTGCGCTCCCAGGCAGTCCTTGTCCTCCAGGCAGGGGAAGGAGCAGGGGGCGATCAGCCGCTCAGGGGCTGCTGCCGGGCAGGCACCGGGCTTCTCTGCAGCGCCGAGGGGCCGAGAGGTGAGGCTGCACTGCAGTGTCCTAGGGCAGCACCGGGAAACCTGCCCCTGCCAGACCCCTCTGCCTCCCCCTGGCTGGACCCATTCCTGTGTCCCATCCCAGAGCCTTCCGCACATCCCGGCGGCGGTCAGGAGGCTGCTAGCAGCGCGCGGGGAGCTGCACCATAGCAATGGGGATTTCACAGGGAATGGGACAGGGAAAAGGGTGCCAGCTGCCCCGGGACAGAGGTGGTGGCAGCGGCTGTACCGCGGTGCCGTACCTTCTGCCGGGGGGATGCAGCGCAGCCGGCACTCCCAGGGGCAGCACTTGAGCTCAGCGGGGCAGCTGGAGTCGTTGGCACAGAGTGGGGACTCCAGGCGCAAGCAGCGCATGAAGTCCCGTGGACACCTCCCTGGTTTCTGGGTGTCCCCTGCGGTGGGATGGCAATGTCAGGACAGTGCCAGAGCCCCTCATCCTCCATCCCTGGAGAAGCAGGATGTGGGGCTCTCTGCAGGGGACAGGGAACTGGAGCAGGGACTGCAGCCGCAGGGGATGGAGACTTCTCTGCATCATGGCCTGGGGCTGCTGGACCCCCACATCGAGACCTGCATGGCACAGCACAGTGTGGCACAGTGTCATGGCATGGCATGGTGTGGCACGGCACAGGCTCATGTGTGCCCTTGCAGGGCAGCAAGTGCCACGAGGAGTGTCACTGGCCCTGTCAGGGTGAAGCCAGCACCGAGCCAGCACCAACTGGAGGTTAGGATTTATTCCTGAGCATCCTGCTGCCGCGGGCTTCCTCACTGCAAGCAGCACACTCCTCACTGCTGCTGTCTCTTCCTCTTCCTTCTTCTCCTCCTCCTGTCCTGGCACCCCATGCTCCTCTCGGCCATGCTGGGAAAATTGGGACAGCCCTGCCTCCGGTACAGGCGAGCTCCAGCTGGTGCCTGTGCCCGGCTCCTGCTGCCAGCTGGGGCTGCGGCGGGAGCCGCCTGTGCCAAGAGCCCGCTCGGCTGCGGCGGGGCCGGGTGTTTGGGCTGCAAACAGACGCTGCCGGAGTTTCACTGCAAACAGCAGCTGCTTGGTTCAAACAAAGAGGCACCGGCTGTGGTCTCGGTGAGGGCAGAGCCACACCGCAGCTGGGCACCACTGCTCCAGGCATCGTCCCACGGCGGGGTGCTGGCAGCAGGGGTCTGTGCCAGGATGCAGCCCGGACCCTGCTGCATGTGATTCCCCTGGGAGCTGACAGTTGTTGCGCCCGTGGGGTGCAGGGGGTGCCCACGGGGGTAAGGGCATGCACACATGCCCCTGCACCCTGGGGTGGGAGCAGGGTCCCCCAGGCAGCAGGGCTGTGGTGCAGGTGCTGCAGCCAGCTGGGACATGGTCCCTGCTAGCATATGCTGGGCAGGGATAGAGGGGACATGGCAGGGACACGGAGGCCGGGATGCAAGGAGCTGCTCCCAGGCTGCCTGTGGTTGGCAGCTGCTGGGTTTGACTCCTGGTACTCACCGCCCTTCTCTGGTGTTACGCTTGGCTCTGCCCTGAGGATGAGGAGGCCCAGGAGGAGGAAAACTCCTGGGCTCATGGTGCTGCCGGGGATGTGCATGTCTGGAGCTGAGCTGGGGCTTGGTTTAAAGTCTGTGGTAGGGGTGCCTGAAGTGCCAGGGCAGCTGAAGCTGAGCTGCTGTAGCAGCTGGTTGTGCTGTGGGCAGGAGGGGCAGGAGGAGGGGCAGTTCCCAGAACCTGCCGGCGCCCCGCCAGCCATCCCGCTTATCTCTGCCCAAGCCCTGCTTTGGGGTCAGGGCGACCTGCGGGGCTGGGGAGGCCAGATGGGGTCAGACACTGCTGGACCCCATGTTGCACCACTCCATCCCTGCTGCAGCTGGCTGCCACTCCCTCTTTGGGTGCCCTTTCAGCCTCACTCACCCCTCTACTTCCTGGAGTGGGGACTGATATCCAGGGGACTGCTGGTAGACCCCATGGCTTGGTCCTGGCATGGCAGTGGGAGCAGTGCAAGGGGTTCTAAGCAGCTCTACTGCCATGGTGGTGCCCCTCAGCCAGGTGTAGCTTCTGTGCACAGGACTGCTTGGGATCCAGCATCATGAGTAAGCAGGTCCTGCCGTGGACCCTGGCATGTGGGTGATGCTCCCTGCCCCCTTCCTTGTCTGGGTGCTCCATCTGTCCTGACCCGTGATTGCTTTTCCCACCAGGTTTTCACACTCTGGGATGCAAATGAGCCCTTCCTTGGCACAAGGAATCTGAGGGAACTGGTTCTCCAGTCCTGCCGAGGGGACATCATGCAGCCCCCAGGCCCAGCAGGATGGTTACCATGGAACGACGATGGCTGGAAGTCACCTGCACAGAACCAGGACCCTCTCCCTGCCCTGGGGCAGTGCCTGCGTGCAGGGATGGCTGCCTGCACCTCCCTGCCTGCACGCAGCCCAGGCTGCCAGCACCCCTGGGAACCAGAGCACAGAACAGGGATGGTGACCCAGAGCACACGTGGCTGTGGGATGGTTTATTCTGTCTCAGGGCTGTGGAGCAGCTGGGGTCATGTGGATGTGGGATTTCGCCTCATGCAGGGTTGCCAGGAATCTTGGCCATGCAGGCAGTATGCAGCCCTTAATGGCATAGCTGGGGGTGCCAGGGACCCTGACCAGAAGCAGCGGAGTCAATGCTGGTGCCATCCTGCCAGTGCAGAGGGTCCAGTGCAGGGATAGGTGTGGGGGACAGCAGCACCTCTGCTCAGCCCATGGGGGCAATGGCAGTGGGGTGTGGGATGACCCTGAAATGGCAGCTTCTGGTGCAGCCCTTCCTGGCCATGGCTACACTGTACCTGGAAGAGGCCAGTGAGGGGGTCAGTGAGGATGGGGGATGAGGGATGGGGGGCCCTGTGGTGCTCACACCCTGGGTCCCACTCTGATCCCTCCAGGCTGGGCCCAGAAGGCAGCAGGCTGTGTGGGGACTGTACCTCTCAGTGGGCGGACACAGACCCGGCTGCAGCCCTGCAGGCAGCACTTCTGGCCAAGGGGGCAATCCTTGTCCTGCAGGCACAGGAGGAGGCACTTGGCTGCCTGATCACCCTCTGCTGCAGGGGGACAGAGACCTGGCCACGCTGGCATATGCAGAGAGAGGAAGGGGTGAGGGGCTCAGGGCACCCCTCCAGGATGGTGGAGCTGCCCTGCATGCAGGGATGAGCTCCTCACCCAGCTTCTGCCCCACTGGACAGCAGCTCGGGCCCCATTGCCCCTGGGAGGGTCATGGTGACAGGGTAGGGAGGGGGCACAGGGGTCTTGGCTGCATAGGGTGCCGATGGTTTACCCTTGGTGGGTGGTTTGCAGATGTGTCCACAGCCAGTGGTGCAGCACTTGTTGTCCCCAATGCAGTCACTGTCGGTGTCACACAGCTCCAGACAGGGCCCCAAAGAGCCCCGCAGCACCATGGGGCACACGCCAGGCTTTGCTGTGGCACGGTGGCTCCCTGGTGACAGTGAGGAGTCTGTGCCAGGATTCTGTCCCCAGCCCCGCTCCTGGCACAGCCTCCGTCTCCATCCTGTTTCTGTCCTGTGCCTCCATCTTCCTTCCCAGAGCACCATGATGGCCTCAGCCACCAGCTTCACACCCACACCAGTCTCACCCAGTGAGACCAGTCACAGCTCAATATGGGATGCCAGCTGGTAGCTGGAGTGGTGAAGGACAACCCTTGCTCTGGTTGCAGCAGCACACAGTCTGAGGGGGGTGCAGGAGGGAGGGTCAGGAGGGGGTTCAGCCTTTCACCCACTTGGGGCCATCTCCCACCCATCACAGAGGAGCTGGGCATGGGGATCCCTTCCCACAGCACCCTGAGGGCCAGCTCTTGGCAAGGGGCTCATGAGGGCTGGGGCTGTGCCCAAGGCAGGCGTGTGGGACCAGGAGCCGCAGCCAGCGGCACACGCTCCCTGGGGCCTGGATGGATGCCACCAGCTGCACACCCGGCCAGGCACAGCTGCTGTGGCTTGTCCAGAGCTACGGCCGGGCTCATGCTGGGCTCTGCCAGGGGGGAGCTGGGCTAGCACCAGTGCCTTGGTGGGCTGAACATGGGGATCAGAGAGGGCCGGTGGGGCTGTACCTGTGTCTGGAGGGGTGCAGGCCAGCCCACAGCCAGAGAAACAGCACTTGAGTTCCCCAGGGCAGTCCCGGTCATCAGTGCAGTGGTTGGGGCAGGCAGCAGCTCTCCTCTGGGCACGCTTCCGTGGGCAGAACCCGGGTTTGGCTGCAGAGAAGGTGCAGGGTTTGGCATGCAGCCAGCCTGGCCCCACTGCCCATGGCTCCCCTACAGTGCGATGGGGGCTGTGAACCCCTGGGGCTGTCCCAGGGCATCCTCAGCCTGGCATGGGGATCTCCAGGACACCTCACCTAGTTCAGCAAGCACGCAGCGGGTGCAGCAGCCACGGGTGCAGCACTTCTTCCCCGAGTGGCATGTGGTGTCATTGTGACATCTTGTCCCACAGCTTGGCCCGATGGCACTGCCAGCATGGGGGCAGTAGCCCGGGCTCTCTGCAGAGGGAGATGCTCCATGCAGCCGTGTCCCAGGGAGCAGGGCTCACTCTGGGGTGCCAACACAGGCACCAGCCCACGTCCCACCCATTGCCCGATCCTTGCGCTGGCATCCCTTGGAGTGAGCAGCGGTACCTGTGGTGGGCAGGAGGCAGGTCCAGACCTTCCCAATCTGGCAGCACTTCTCAGCACCAGGGCAGCCATGGTCGGAGAGGCAGTACAGTCCGGGGGCCCAAGGGGCTCCGCTCGTCCCCGCTGGGCACTCTCCTGCTTTGGGAGGGGCGGTGGGGGTCCAGTGTCCCTGCAGGGCCCGGTGTGGGGATGCAGGGAAGGTGAGGGGAATGCCCTGGTCCCCGGGCCTGTGCTGCTGGGCCAGGGCGAGCAGTGCCAGGAGCACCAGAAGAAGGGTGCAATGGCCCAGCATCGCGCTGCGATTGATGTGCTTCTGGGTGATGGGCTGGGATTTAAACCCTGCTGGAATGGGGGCTGGCCAAGCCAAGCTGCTCCTTCTCATGGAGGCAGTTTCGGGACTGTGGGAGTGCTGGGCATGAACAATTCAGCTTGGGGGAGACTCCCGGGAGAGTGCTGGGCTCGTGGCCCATGGCTGACGCATCCTCCGCAGCTCCTTTTCCAGGTCACTGGTGACCTGTGAGCAGCTGGGCCAAGGGCGAGCAGCATTCCCAGAGCCCCACCATTGCGAGCATGGATGGGACACAGAAGCAGTGTTCTGCCCCAGTCTTCAGTGTCCACTGGATCCCTCCTGGCATATGTGGAGCAGGGAGAGCTGCTGTGGAACTGTGGTGCTGTGCCGGGGTGCACAGCCTGCACCGACACCGCAGAGAGAGGGGGAACCAGCACCAGACACTGGGCAGTGCTGGGCAGGGTGTGGGGCTCACTCAGTCCTGGGGGATGGCTCTGGTCTATCCCCTGCCAAGGGCAAAGGCTCTGGGGATGCCAGCCCCTCTCAGGCAGGAGGGACATGCTCCAATCCCAGGGGCTGGGAGCAGGAGCAGGCAGGTTTGGAAGGAACAGGGCCCCTGGAGACCAGTGGAGATCAAGAAGTGCCAGGGGAAAGCAGGACAGGAGCAGGAGCCCAGCTTTGAGCAAGTGGGAAGGGATGTGGCAGAGACAGGCATGGGACCAGGGCATGCGGGTTGCACTGCCCAAAGCTCCTTCAGGCTTCTGCTGTGGGCAGGGTGCCATGGCCAGGCTGGGAAGGCGGAGGCAAGGACAAGTTTGGGTGATGCTTGTGTACGGGCACACACTGTAGCCTGCTTGTCCCCTGGCCATTGCAGAGCGGGGAGCAGAGAGCACCTCTGCTCTGATGGGACACGGACACAGCTGCACTTCGACAGCTGTGCTCCAAGCATGGTGGAGGAGCCAAGGTGGAGGAGCCAGTGTGCAGGGACAGCTGGGGCCATGGACCTATGGGACAGCCTCAGGCAGGGCACAGGCTGGGGACCCTTGGAGGCATGACAGAGTCAGTCAATGCTGCTGCTTGTGTGGAGCCCTTCCAGGCATCCCTGGCATAGGATGGAGAGGCAGCCACAGCTTGTGATGGAGAGGGGGCCACAGCATGGAAGAGAGGCAGCCATGGTGCAGGATGGAGAGGCAGCCACGGCGTGACAGGGAGAAGCTGCTTTATTGGTGAGAGTGCAGGGGGCTAGCCCGAGCAGGGAACCCCAGGGAGGAAACTGAGGCTGAAGGCTCCAAGCCGGGGGGATGGTGCAGGGCCAGGACCAGGGCATGTGGGATGGGCATCGGGCAGCAGCTTCCCTGTGGCTGGGCTGGCAGGAGGCAGCTGCACCTGCAAAGGAGCAGAAGCTGTGAGTGGGATGGGTGCATGGGTGCCGTGCTGCGGTGCTGTGGGATCCCTGGGGCTGGGATGCACCCAACTGACCTCAGTGGATGGGCGTCACACAGGAGACCTTGCCGCAGCCATTCCTGCAACACTTCTGGATTCCAGAGCAGTTGGCATCAGTCTTGCACTGGTTGGTACAGACGCCCAGCATGGGGATGCCTGGGTTGACAGGTGGGCAGGTGCCAGGCTTCTCTGAAAGGCAAAGGGACATGGCTGAGACCTGCTGGCCCTGCCATGGGGGGCAGGGCCCACCCTGCAGCTCCCAAAGCTGCAAGCATGGCCCTGGCCCCTATCTGCCATGGAGGAGGCACCACCATGGTACCCGGCATTTCCCCCATCCCATAGCTCTGCTTGCTGGCATTCCTTGCCAGCTGGACCTGATGGAGACACATCAGGGAGGCCACATGGCATGGTGGTCCCCAACAGCCCCTATGCCCAGTGTTCCTGCTCAGGGACACGTGGCTGGCACAGGTGCCATGTGCAGACATGATGAAGGCCTTGGCCCTGCTGTCCTCTACAACTGCCCTGGATGGCCCTGGCTGTTTCTTCATGGCATGGGGGCTCAGCCTAGGCCTCAGACAGGATCACGTGCCCCCCAAACAGCCTTTGCCTGGCAGTGCAGGGCCCCTGCTCCGCTGTCCCACTGCCTGCCATGGGCACTGAGCTCTGGCTCTGCACCATTCTGCCCTCCACTGTGGTGCAGCCAAGCTAGCGCTGTCCCGCAGGCAGCCATGGAGGCACTGGAGCCTCTAGGTCACATCCATGTGTCTGCAGCTGTGGATTCCAACTCCTGCACCCATCTCCTTGGGTCACTCTCCAGAAGGACTGTTGTGGTGAGTGTGCTCAGCACAGAGCAGTGCCCACATCCTGGGCTGGCAGCCGCCCACAAGGTTGAGAAGCTGCAATGGGGAGTGGTGCAGACCCCCACCCTCCAGCCAAGCCCCAGCATCATTTGGGGGTGTTCACTCAGCCCCTGCATGGCTGAGAAGAGGAAGGCGTGAGCATAGCCCAGCAGGAGCACACCCCGAGCATGCTGGGCTCCCATGCAGCCCCCGATCCCCGCGCTGCAGCCGGACACACATTGGGCACCCAGGCCTGTGGCGACCACTGCACCCTGGAGCACCAGTACTGCCGGCTGGGATGGGCTGTTGGCTCGTGGCAGTGGCACCGGCTCTGGGCAGCACGGCCAGGAGCAGGAAGGAGTGTTACCGTCAGGCTTCTGGCAGGCCTTGCCGCAGGCTGCCGGGCAGCACTTGAGGGTGCTCTCGCAGTCGCCATCGGACTGGCACCCCACCGTGCAGTTCACCGCATCCATCGCCGGGCTCGGGCACACGCCGGCTTTTGCTGCAAGGCAAAGGTGGGGGCGTGGGCAGGCGCGGGGCGGCCGGCGCCGGGCAGGGCGAGGGCTGCGTCCCTTTCCGGGAGATGCTGCCCCGGCCCCAGGGCTGGCTCCAGGGATGCTGCCGAGCCCAGCCGCGCTGGGCACAGGCTGGTGCTCGCCCCGGCTCCCACGCCGGCTGCCCTGGGGCTGGGAGGGAGGGATGCTGGCCGCTCGCCGGGCGTGCCGTGACGAGCCGAGCTGGGCCATGCGCTCATACTCACTGGTGTCATTCTGGGCGGATGCTGCCGGCAGCTCTGCCCAGAGAGCCAGGAGCCCCGCCAAGATGAGGACGCTGCGGGCCGTGGGCATGGTGCAGGAAGCGGCTGCGCTGTGGCCGCCCGGCCGGCCTTTAAGCTCCTCTCCAGGTGGGGCCGGCGGGCTCGGCCTTCCGGGTGGCTCCCAAGGGCCGGGCAGGGCCAGGCTCCCCCTTCGCGCTTGCACAACCCGAGTATCAGGTATCTACCGCTGCTGGCTGCCGACCAGGGAGGGGGAGCCTCGAGGAGACTGGGCGGCCATGCTGAGAACTCGCCCGGCAGGAACAGCAGCCAAAGCACCCCTGGCCACGGCCCCCGCACGCCGGACCCCAGACAGCCCCACACGGAGCCCAATGGGGCGCTGGGTCGCCACGGCCCTGCGTGGGGATCGGCCGTGGGAATGAAGTGGTACCGCTCGCACGGAGCGAGGCAGGCGAGAGTGCAGCAGGGACAGGGCATGACCCGTCCCTGCTCGGACTCACCCTGCACTGCCACGGCCACAGCCATGAGCTTGAATGGAGCCCCTGGCCTGGGTCGCTGGTGCCCCGAGGCTGGGAGGAACCAGCAATGCAGACAGGGCTGTGGCTCAGCTCTACAACTGCTCACCCAGCTCCTGCTCCTGTTCCAGACACTGTTCTCCTCCAGCTCTTGCTCCTCAACTGAAGGGTCCTCCAGGCTGCCTGTGCCTTGGACAGGCGCCTCCCCCAGGGCTGCGCTGCACCTCCTCGCAGCCACAGGAGCTCCTGCCTGGCCACAGCCCTGTCCCACAGACCCTGCCATCCTCACAGCCTCCCACAGCACTGGGGATGCGGATGGACCAGCCGAAAGCACCATTTGTGCAAGTGGCTGTCAGGGAGTGAGCCACTGACATGCACTCCCAGTGCTCCGGGGCACAGTGGTATTGGGGCTGTAAAACCCCAATCCCTTTGGCCTGTCTGGGATACCCTTCCCATGGCACGTCTGGTGGGTCAGGACACTCCACTGCCCCTGGCAATGTCAAGCTGGGGATGGTTTGAATGGGCCCAGCTCGCCCACTTGGTGTGGCTGCCCTGCTCACATCAGCATTTGCCAGTCTGCCAGCGCCCATCTCCTCCACAGACTCCTACAGGAAGAGGAAACCTGCCCTGTTCCTGGTAATGTGCCCTTGCTGCTGGCAGAAGCAGCCCCAGCTCCGGGCTGGAGCATCCTGCAAATTTGCATGGGCCAAGGGTTCATGGGGCCGAGACATGATCCCTGCCTGAGTCACGAGCTGGCGCGGCTCTGCCGGGGTCCGTCTCCAGGTAATTTAACCCCACAGTCAACAATGTGGCACGGTGGCGTGGCAGTAAATCAGTAACTGTTTGCCTTTGCCTGTGGTCTCCTCCCTGCCCAGGTGTTTATGCAGGAACAGGAGCCGGCGCTGACGGCTCAGCCGCCTGCCCCATTGCCGCACCTCATGTCACCGCTGTGGGCAGTGGGAGTGACACATGGGGATTGGGCAGAGGCCTGGGGTGCCAGGGGGATCATCAAGGCAGCCCTTGTGCCTGTGCCCTCCAGGATGGGGACCTGCTGGGGAGCTGCCGGGACCTGGCCACGCTCAGGCTGGCTGGGATGCTCCCATAGTGGCCCCCACTGGGCTGGACTGGGATTTAACCCAGGGCCAACATCGGGATGCCAGGAATGGAAACAACCATGTTGCAGCCCAGTGGCCCCTGCACCAGGACTGGAGCACAGTGCTGTGTTGGCCAGAGTGGGATGGGGGTGGTAACAGCTGGGAGGTGAGCACACTCCCCACCAGGATGGAGGGGAGAGACCTCCACCATACCTACCTGTGTTGCACAGGGACAGAGCCCACCTGGACCCAGCAGCAGCTTCTCTAGAGCAGCAGCACTGCTGCCGGACCCACACTGGCCACCCAGGGTCACTGGTGTCCCACTGTGTCTGGGCTATGACCCTGTGCTGGTGCTGTCTTTAAGGGTCATTGCCCTGGTCTGACCCTGTGACAGCTCTGCCCCAGCATGGGGTGACCCCAGTGTGGGGTGACCTTGGTGCTGGCAGGGAGCAGTCAGCACTGGGAGGCCGTGAGGGTGGTTGCCAGCAGCCAGGATGCACAAGAGCATCTGGATGGGAGTAGAAGGGAGCCCAGAAATGGAAGGCTCATGGAAGGACACGAGGGGGAAACAACAGGGGAAGCTGAGAGCTGGGGGAGAGCAGTGTGAGCGCCAGTGGGTTTGCCCACAGTTGTGCCCCAGCTCCAAGGTGCCCAGCTGGCTGCTGAGGACAATCCAGCTGAAGCTGCCTCCAGCCAGCCAGAGCACCTGGAGAGGGACTGAGCGAGCTGGTAGCTGGGCCAGCAGCTCCAGCCCACGCAGTTGGCATCGCCTTCTGGGAGACAGGAATGCTTTGGCTCCTGTCCACAGTGTATGGCATTTGGGATATTGGTGTCCCCACCCTGGCTCTGCCAGGTGCTTCCTCGGCAGAGGCTGAGGATGGCTGTGGGGAGTACAGGGGCCTGCCAGCTGTCCCTATGGCCAGGGAGGATCCTGGCTGAGCACATGGGATCAGCAGCCCCAAGCCTGACCCCAAAGGCTCTTCTCTGCTGCATCCCTTGGGAGCTGTGCCCACCACCATTGAGCCTGGTCATGGTGGCTGCACCCAAGTCTCACGGGTGACCGTGGCTCCTCCATGGCAGCAGGGAAAGTACTAGAGTCACATCTCCTGACTGCTGAGGGAACGTGGTCAATGATTAAAAGGGGCACACTGAGGTGCCCCCGAGCAGTGAGCCAGCCTCCCACGGCTGGCACAGAGCAGGGACAGCAAGTACAGGGGTAGAGAGGGACACCCCATCCTCTGGAGACGCTGGGCCCTGCAGTCAGCAGCACAGGGTCCCAACATCATGGGCATGGATTGGTGCATGGCCCCTCAGGTCCAGCTGTGCACCTGCCAAGGGCTCCTGCTACATCCTGCCACGTCCTGCCACTGCCGAGCCCCCCCTGCCCACACTGCCCCTGCAGCGCACACCTCGGTGACCCTGCTCTGTGGCACGGCCGCAGCTTCAGTGGTGCACGGATGCTCCAGAGCCTGGGATGTGCCTGGCTCTGTGCTGTGGGATTGCTCCTATCTGCTCGTCCACTGGGTTCCAGTGAGACCCCAGCCGCAAACAGCCCGGCAGTGCTCCAAGGGCTAGCAGAAGGCATCCACCCCAAGCCCCCCAGCACTCACCTTTGTTCCCGGCAGCCACAGGGACTGCCTGCAGCTGGGCACACAGGGCCAGGATGCCCAGGAGCAAAATGATGGTGGTCTTCATGTTGGTGAATGCCACAGGTATGGACGGGCAGTGCGGGTCGGCAGGGTTTATATCTGTATGGGGCCGGGGAGGGGCCCTGCACACAACCTTTGTGTGCCAAAACACTCACTGCTGCTGTGTGTCACAGTTGTGCCCGAGGCAGTGACGGCCTGAGAAATGATTTACCTGGCCTTGTCCAGCCCTGGCAACCAGGCTGCAGCAGGGGGAATGACTCTCAGCACCCTCATGGGGAAAGGGAAATGAGGCCATGGGCTGGGGTCACCCCACAGCCATGGGGAGCCCAGAACTGCCCAGCCATGACAATTAGATGAGTTTGTGGGATAGGAACCCAGAGGCGACTGCTCAGGAGGATGTTCCCCTGGGAGCTGCTGTCCTGGCAGTGTGTCACTGGGGTGTTTTGGGACAGAGCAGCTGTGGGTCCATGGGGCTGTGCCCACCCCAGAGACCCAGCGCCTGCCTGCCCCAGTCCTGGCCTGGTGCCTGCATCATACCACGTCTGCCCGTGGAGCCTCAGGGGTCAGCTAGCTGGGTCCTCGCGGGCAAGCATGGCCTCAGGGGGAGTAGAGCGTGGGAAGCCTCCATGAGACACAAGGCTGGGTGCACCCATTGCTGAGCACCATTCCTCCGTGGGGACAGGCTGGTGGCTCGGTGCCGACACGTCGCTGGCTGCAGACATGTCCCAGCAGATGGATGCCGTGGCAGGGTCAGCACTGGGGCTGCCTCTCAGCTCCCCATACTCCCAGATTGGTGAGAGGTGACCCTGGGATGCCCAAGGTCAAAGGTGTGGGGGGGTCACAGGGAGCCCAGCTGAGCACGTGAAGGGTGACCATGCCAAGGGTGAGGTGTGCTCCTTGCTCTTGGGGACCCCATGGTGCTGCCACTGCTGTGTCTGAGACCCTGCCAAGCAGGACCTCTGCTTCCTGCATCCCATCCCATGCAGACAGGGGCATGGTCAGGGCACTGCAGCCCTGCCAGGGGGCTGTTCTGTGGCTCCTCTCATTGTTGAACCGTGGCCATGCAGGCACAGCTCTCTCTGCCTCACTGAATGCTGCCGACAAGTTGGGCAGAGCAGGGCTGCAGCAAGGCACAGGGGACAGCCGGGGCTGCAGTGGGTGGAGAGGGACAGGATCAGGATTTTTAAGAGGCTGGTGGAAGAGACTTGTCCCATGCTGGAGCTGGAGCTGGAGAATGGCCTCAGCTTGGGTCCCAGTGTGTGTGAAGGGACAGCAGGGACACTCCCTGCCCGGTAAGTTGTGACACGGCCAGCCTGCCAGGATGCAGGCATCTGTGCTGAGGCCAATGTGACCTCTGTGGCCTCATCCAGGGTTTTACAGCTCAACGATCGTACTTCCCCACTTGGAAATTCCTGTGTGCGTCACCCCTGTTCCGAGCAGCCGAATGCATTTGTTACTGCCAGAACTCTGGGTCTGAAGGAAAAGGAAACATGAGCAGGAACCAGGGGCTTTGAGAGCAGCCTGGTCACATGCATGGGGTCCCTTTGGGTGACACCTTTGGCCCGATGTGGCATGTGCCGCAGTGCCGTGGTGGCGATGTGGGGGTCACCTGTCTCTCCCTAGCAGCCCATGCCCTTTGGCTGGTGCTGGCAGCCCCGGGCTCTGCGGGGAACCTTGCACTCCTCCTGCCCCGGCTGCCGTGTGCCCGATGCGTCACGGCGTGGAGCGACATCAGCGATGGCCCGTGCCAGTCGTGCGGCACACGGCAGTGTGAGCCCGGCGTGCCCTCCGCCACTGGGCTGTGGGGAATGGACCCCCTGGTGTGGGCAGCCCCCTCCCCACCTGCACCCACCTCCCTCCCGCAGCTCCTCCCAGCGGTGCCGGTGCTTCTGGCGGCTCCCCCCGTCCCCTCCCGCCGTGTGTCGCGGCTCGGGGGCCGGTCCCGTCCTGGTCCCGGCGCCGATCCCGCGCGGCGGCCGGCAGAGGAGGCTGTTGCTCCGCCGGAGCGCACCGGGAGCGGGGCCGGGCTCTGCCGGGCTCCGGCAGCACCGCCCCGTCCCCGTCCTCGGGGGCGACCCAGCTTAAGAATGTGGAGCTGCTGGTCCAGGGGAGGCCACGGAGATGCGCCGAGGGCTGGAACACCTCTGCCCTGGAGCCAGGCTGGGAGAGCTGGGAGTGTTCAGCCTGGGGAAGAGAAGACTCCGTGGAGGCCATATGGCACCTTCCAGAGCCTAAAAACGCTCCAAGAGAGCTAGAGAGGGACTTTGAACAACGGCGTGGAGTGACAGAACAAGGGGGAATGGCTTCCCATTGACAGAGGACAGGGTTAGATTAGAGATTAGGAAGGAATTTTTCCCTGTGAGGGCACTGAGGAACTGGAACAGGCTGTCCAGAGAAGCTGTGGCTGCCTCATCCCTGGGAGTGTTCAAGGCCAAGATGGATGGGGCTTGCAGCAACGTGGTCCAGTGGAAGGTGTCCCTGCCCATGTGCTCCAGGATCACTTGCTCCCTAGCTGGCACCGTGGCTGCTGCTGGGTGCGGACATGAAAGTTCCTGTGTGGGGGAGGCATCCCCAGCACCCTGTTCCTACAGCTTGGGGAGCTGAGGGAGATCAGGCAGGACCACAGCTGTCCCCCAGCTCAGGGTGAGGAGGGTGCCCCACACAGGCAGTGTACTGCCCGCTCCAGCCCCACTCAGCCCCACCTTGAGCTGTCCTTCACAGTCTGGCTCTTGGGGTTAACAGCACTGGCTGCCTGAACACCCACAGGGACTGCTGCTCCATAGCACCTCTAATAGCTCCTATCCATAATGCAGTGAAGCCAAGACAAGATGCAAGGGGCTGCGCTGGGCTGGTGCTGGCTGCTCGCGGCTCTGTGCCACGCGTGGCGCCTGGCTGGTGGCACGGCCACGCGTGGCGCCTGGCTGGCAGCACGAGAAGGCGGCCTCCCAAAATGGGGATTTTATTACAGCCATACATCACAGCGGCGGCCTGATGCGGGCAGACAGCGGTGATTTTTCTTCATGGTTTACAGACAAATGAGGGGAAGGAAAATTGATGTGAACTTTGCTATAGTGAGAGGTCAGGCACGGGCAGGGAGCTGGTTATGGATGAGCCAGGGACTGCTGGGGCTGTCTGTCCCTCGGGCCCCTCCCAGCCCCCTGCTCCAGCCTGGATGGATGGGAGCAGCAGGACTGGGAGCATCGTGTCCAGCATGGAGACTGTGGTGCTGCTCCAGGGGGTTGGAAGAGCAGGGGCTCCCATCCCTGTGGAGGGATGCCAGGGGGATGCTCTGCTGTTCAGGGGGACCATGTGAGCAGTTTTTAATTCCAGCATGGTTTGGCCATGGAGTGACAGGTGGGCTGCTGTCACTGTCTGCTGGCAAGACCTCGGCTGCTTTCACCACAATTAAAGTTGCCTCCAAACATCAGTCCTGCCCAGTGTAAGATAACAGCTAATACCCTCCAATAGCAGCTATCAGCTTCTCCACACGGCCCATAAATATTAATACAATTCTAATTAGTTCCTTTAAACACATTGCCTAAATTAAGCATTTCCAGGGCAATAAATCAGTAGCAGGTTGTCCACTCACCCTGCTCATGCTCATTGCACAGGGACTGATAAACCCCATGGCACAAAATTAACGTCTCCCCTTAGATCCAAGGAGAAGAGGGGCCCAGGTGCAGCGTGTGAGCTGGGAACACCCTGTGACCCTCACCAGCAGTAATTCGTTGATGTATTTCTCCAGGTGTGCCTGGTTTGCATTCCCAGTGATTTGCTCAATACCAGGACTGCCCGTGCCTCACCCTGGCAGACAGTGCCTCTGGATTGATGGCTCTGTGCCGGCATGCTCCTCTGGAAGCTGCAGCAGTGCCACATGTCCCTCGGACACAAGGCAGTCCCTGAGCTGCAAGGCAAGAAGGCACCTGGGGTGCTGCTGCTCTGTGGACACCCTGGCCTTCACCTCAACCTCTGATTCTCCCTTCTCCTGGGAGGTGGCAGCAGTGACCATCCTGCTCAGAGCTCTCCTGTGAGCTGGAGGAGATGGGACCCTTTCAAAGGTGCTGTGTATGGGGGTGAGTGTGTTCACAGGACATTGCCCACAGAGGTGCAGGGGGGACAGAGCACAGGCTGGGGCACAGGCAGCAGGTCTGAGGGGGGGCATGGCACCCATCCTTCTGGCGCTCTGGCTTTGACAGTACCGGAAAAGAACAAATACCAAACTCATTTGCTTGAGGAGGAATTAATACAGTGTGAAGCCTGTAGTGAATGATTTAGGAAGTGAATTTAAAATCTCAACACAAATAGATTTTTTTATAAGGTCAGAGGAAAGATTAAATGCTACAGACAAGCACAGCACTTGCCATTTCCAGCATCACTTTCACCATAAATATTTTGGGCTGGCGCTGTCCCTGCGCTGTCCACGTGGGCCTGAGGCTGCTCACCATGGCAGTGCTGGGTGAGCAGGGGTGTCCCCATGGAGGGCAGGATGCCTCACCATCCCCTTCCTTACCAGGTTGCTGCTGGCACATGGAAGCAGCTGGTGATGCTCCATGGTGTGAGGAAGGAGAGGTGGTGAGTGTGGCCATGCTGCTGGTGGTACTGGAGAAACCAGCTGTAACTGCTCCAGCTTGGGCAGGATCTGTTCCCAGACCCCTCCAGTATTCCTGCCAGTGGTGCAGGGGGAATCCAAGCTGTGGTGCCCACCCAGCACGGTGTGGCCAACTGCCAGTTTTTGGCTCCTCCTCCTGGTGCCTGGCAGTGACCAGGATTGATGGCAAGAGATTTGAAAGGCTCCAAATGTGGAGGTTATAGCACTGAGCCACCCCCATCCATCACCGGCCATTCATTACCAAGTAACACCCTGCACGCTGGGCTGATTTCACACCTTATCTGAACCCAGCAGCTGTGCCCTAAATCCTGAGTGCCAAGACTGTCTAGAGGAATTCGGCTGCCTGTGCTTAAAATTAGTGTTAGCATCTATCATTTCCCTACACCAAATGGCTTTTGTGCCGGCACTTGGCAGCACTCATCCGTCACCGGGGCTCCGGGCTACCCAGCACGGTGCCCTCTCTGTCACTGTCACAGGACCCCTTGTTGGCAAAATGTCACCCAAAGTACAAGTGCAGCAGCTTGGCCTCTCCCTTCAGCTGGCCTGGTGGCACTTCCAGCAGTGAGGGTGTCCTCTGTCCCCTCAGCATGGCAGGCACCAGCTCTGCTCTCCCCGTCCCTCTAGCCCCACCGTGGCCAGGCATCTGGCATGGGCACAGCCTGACACGTGTCCTCTGGCACAGTGGCTCGCTGCCTCAGGTGCCACGATGCCAGTACAGCCATGGGGCCGGGCCCCTCTGGCCGTGGTGCCCACAGCCATTCCCGGTGAATCGCTCCTGCCAGGCTGGTGCTGCCGGAGCTGTCGGCATGATGAAAAGCCTCCCGCAGCAATGCAGATAACATACAAGCACAGGTCAGGCGAGGCCCCTGTAGCCCATCCATCAGGCGCAGCAGCTACAGGCGCTCCTGGTGCCACCATCTGATGCACGTTATCTGGCACAAATGTGTTTCTTCCCCCAAGGTTAAACGGATGAGTGAGGTTCAGGCGCTGACAGCTCTGCCTGCCCCACGCCGGCGATAAATGACTGCAAGAACCAGAGGGAAAAAAAAGGTTTGTTTTCTGTCAAATGCTCCTTTTGATGGTGCTGCCACAAGGATGGTGGCAGTGCTGAGATGAGCATGAGGGACCTGCTCCCGGTGTGGCCACAGAGCAGCCAGCAATGGCTCTGTCACAGCTGTGTTGGGTGATGGGCAAGAGCAAGGGTTTGGTGAGCTGCCGGAGTACTGAGTGGCACTGGCAGCGGGCACTTGGTGTGACCCCAGTGTGCTGTCAAGCCACGCTGGGACTGGCAGGGATTGGATGCAATGGTGGCGAGCCTGATCCTTCCCGGGGTGTCTGCCTGCCCTGCGCACTGCCTGAGATAGAGTGCCAGGTGGGGGTCCCCCACCCTGGGCAGTGTCCCTGCCAGGCTGCTGCTGCCCTGCTCAATGTCACACTTGGAGCCTGTCAACATGAAAAAAGGTTTGCAGGCGATAAGCGATGGGGCTGCAGCCGCGCCGTAATGCCCGTGTGTGATTTACTGTGGCGTTGTTAACGGAGTGCAGATTTTTCTTAATCTAAATTGAAAACTACTCAAGTAGAAAAATAATTTCATTGCTTCATCCCGAAGGGGCGGGGGGAGAGGGAGGGGAAGAGCTGTGCCAGGGCAGGCAGGGCCACATCTGCCTGCACCCTCTGCACAACCATTCCCCATGGCCTTGGGCAGCTCCTATGCTGGGGACATGCTCCAGCTCGGGCAGAAAAACCAGGTTGTGTGGGGAGGGGGCAGCTGCCAGGATTTAGCTCTGGGGTGATCGGGCACTCCCAGTCCTGGCTGGGACACAGACCCCCAGTGCAGGTTGATGCTGGCACAGGTGGGGATGTACAGCCTCAGAGATAGATTGGTAATTTGGAGCACGAGTGAATTCTGGGAGTATTTGCTGAGCTGGATAATAACGTGCCCAGTGAGCTGCATCCCATGCATGCTGCCAAATTAAAGAATTTTTTTTCTCCTTTAATTTAAAAGTCACCGTTGGGAAATCTCCACTGGCCGCAGCAGTGATTTCCCCTAGGCTGCCTTTCTGCAGAAATCTTTAATTTTGATTGTCACACTTTGTGGAGTTTAACTCAGGGAAGTAGAGCCATAAATAAGGTGCTGCTTCAGCACCCAGGCTCCAGCTGTACCAGGACAGTGAGTGGCACTGGCATGGGTGAGGAGCAGAGAAAGCCTGACCACAGCCACCCTCTCCCATTGCACCTTCCTCTTCCCTCCCCTCTCCAGCCCCATCTACCCTCGGCTCCGTGCCTGACTTCTTACAGCCTAATTTCACAGGTCAGCAACCTTTAATTACCCGGGCCTGTCCCCACCCCTCCCACCAAATGATTCGCGGGTTCATGAAAATCTCATTAACCATATTACCACAGCTGGGTTCCCCTGCTGGCACTGCACCCCTCCAGCTCCTGCTGTGCTGCGGGCTCAGCCAGTGCTCTGCCCTGGCATCCAGCACCATGGGACCCCAGGACCAAGATAGCAGGTACCCTGGCCAGGAGCTGTCGCAGGCTTTCAAGGTGGGAAGGTGGCACTGAAGATGGAGGGCATAGGCTGTGTTTTGCTCCACACTCAACCTTCACAGCCCCCGCTCAGCTGGTTACGGTGCTGTGGGGCTGGAGTGGGTATCATGCTCTGGGGTGGGGGCAGCGCCCAGGGCTTCCCCGGCACCTCCAGTGCCTCCAGCTCTGGGGAACCAGCATACAACCCTGACAAGGAGCCTGTCCTCTCCCTCCTGGGGCCTGGGGAAGGCATCTCCCGGCAGCTTTTAGCAATTAAGAAGCGGGAAGGGATGCAGGCAGCTCCCTTCAGCGCAGAGCCGGCACAGCAGTGCCGGGTGAGCTCAGGAAAGGTTACACCATTTGCATTTTACCCTTCAGTAATTCCAACACTTGCGGGTGCAATTAAGCGGCAGCCTGGTGTTATGAAGCTATCAGGGCGGAGAGACCTGAATCCCAACGAACTCCGTGTGCGTGCCCATCCCAGCCTGTTCCATCTGTCTGCGGTGACACCGCGGCAGTGCCGGCGGGTCGCAGGGATGGGTTTTGATTCCAAGAGATGCCCATTGTTCCCTTGCCGGCAGCTCAGCCCTGTCCAGGCACCCGGTTTTGATACTCACGGAGGGTGAACACACACACCACGGAGGGGAGTGAGCATTGGGATGGTGACCACAGCAGGACCAGGAGCAGGTCCAGGCTTGTGCCATACTTGTCACCACAACAAAGCATCTGATCTGATGTTGCCCTCCAAGGAACAGCCCCTGGCCCACTTTGTTTTATGTGTGAACAACTGATGCTGCAGCACTGGCTGGACCGAGATGCCTGTCCCAGTGCCAGTGGCACATTTCTCCTGTGGAACAGGGTCTCCTCAATGTTTGGTGGCCCCTACCCTCTGTGGGAGGACAGGGGCTCTGTGGCCATTTTCCTTTCCTGCTTCAGTGGGACACCAGGCTGGGAGAAGCGCTGCCTTCCCCTTTAAGCATCATCCCAGCTTAATTCAATGGTTTTGAGTCCCTGCTCATGATTTCTGCAGCAATTTGGGCTGAGATTTCTCTCTTTCCCTCCATTATCCACTCTGATTAACTCAGCTGGCCCTGTCAGCTCCCATTCCGGCGCGGGGAGCCCTGTGAGAGCCTGTTAAAATGCATGAGCCTATGGCAGTCGCTCCGCTGCCCAGCGAGGCTGAACCGAGGGAAGGGGCTGCAGGCAGCTGGGCCGTGGTGGGCGACCTGGGGGATGTGGGGGTCCAGGGCCAGGGTGCAGGTACTGTGGGGGTGCCAGTGTCCCCCTCTGGCAGCATAGAGGTGTCCTGGCCAGAGCTGAGCCAGGTGGGCACCCTGTGGGGTGCAGGACCCAGTCACCCCATGTGCCAGGCTGTTGGGTGGCTGAATCTTCTCCTATGCAAAGGCTCATTTCCCATTCCAGCTCTGACTTGTTCCCTTTTTCTCATTTTAATAAAGACGAAAGCATCCGGAAACGTGGCTGCACCCACCAAAGAGCGAGATCTGACATAATTAAAAAGTGGCTTCAATCAGGCTGTTTTCCTAATGGTTTGTCATATCAGCCCGCACGGCCCTGCACCCCCTGTGCTCCCAACCCCCTGAGGCATCATTTACATTTCTTAATAACCCCTCATTAATATTCATGACGTGGGGAGGGTAATAACGGCTGAGTGCACACCACTAATTCAATTTCAGCGAGCCTCAGTGTGTTTAGTTAATCACCGGGGGACCTGGGTTACTCAGTACAATTATTTATTCGGAATTAGATCTTGAGGCATCTGGGTTGAAACCTGAACTCGGAATAAAATTAAGCCAGGATTCTCCTCCTCTCCTCCTCCTCCCACCGCTGCTCCCAGATGCGGTTCTGAGCATCCCCTGCAGCCCTGCTGTGCTGGGATGAGGCACTGGTGTTTCCTTGTGGGCACCGTTGCAGTGGCTGGGGCTTCTCCTCATCTGCGGCTCTTGCTGGGTCCCGGCTTCTCTGTGCCCATCCAGGGAAAAGCGTCAGGAAAGGCCTGGGGACATGGTCAGCCCCGAGGGTGGCACCCCATCCCCCGTGGAAGGTGGGTGCCTGGGAACAGGTAGCCAGGATTTCTGGAGTCCTTGCCCTCCTGACCAGGCCAAGTCCCAAGGTTTGCTCCACCCTATCCAGAGCCTTCAGCCCCCTCACCCAGCTTTGTTGCTTGTTCCACCTGGGAGAGGCTGGTGCCAGCACCCAGGGCAGCTGCTTGTCTCCATCCTTCATTTATTTCCTTGAGAAGTTTTCTAGTATTTTGATTTTGCTTCTGGTTTCGCTTTTTTAATTCAATATTTTGTCCCTGTGCTCTGACTCACCTTATTGGATAAAAACTCCGTTATTGAATCCTGCCCGGATTCAATACTGACTGGATGAGAATTGGGTTTCCCAGGCAGCAATGCGGTGCCTCGGTTCCTCAAATTCCTGCTTTTGTTTTTTTGAGTGTTCCCCCTGGCCTTTGAGTCCTGTCAGGGAGGTGAGTTGAACATTTTCTATCTCTTTGTTCGACAAGAAGCTCGAGGCGAAGGCGCTGGCTTCACTTGCTGTGCTCCGGCTGGGGCTCCTCTCTTCATCGGAGATTTTTCCCTTTGCCTTCCCCCAGCTCCTCGCAGAGCTGTTCCACTCAGCGGGAATGAGGTGGAGGAGAAGCCTCGGGGCAGGAGCAGGGCGTCATGCTCGGTGTGTGTCTGTGGATGGTCAGTTCTTGTCCCCACTGCTCTCCGTGTGTGCTGCGCCTGCTCGTTGTGGTTTTCCCTGGATGGGGGTCAGGCTTCCCAGTAGCTGAATCCTGTGCCCAGTATGTGCCAGTACCCCTCGAGGGTCTCCAAATGTGGTGGTTTCACAGCTGGGGAATTATCTGAACACTCAATACCCCAAAGCCGGATGAGCTAATAATTATCTTTTATTTATCTCATCTTTAACATGCAGATTTGTTGAGTTAATTTTGCCATGACCGATCTCCTATATTTTCTTGAAACAATGGGGGATGCGAGGGACTCCTTCAAAAACATTATATATTTTTTTAATTTTCTGACTGTTCTCAAACCAGACTCCTGCTGAGATAACTGCGTAATAGCTGCGATCGGTATGAAAAATTCTTTTAGCTCAAAACTGGTTTTTAAAGCATAGTCGAAATAAATTCAGTAGGATTTTGGCCGAGTTGACTCTCCCTAATTATTCATATTTGTTAAATTGAGAAATGCCTCAGTCTGTCTGGGGTTGTGCATCTTGTGGAATCACAGAGCGATTTGTCACGACCTCAGCAAACAGAGGGGCCGTCACGTCGCTGCTGCCGCACTCAGAGCCCAGTTCTTGGCCTGTTTTCAAGGTGACAGCGGTTAATGACGCCGGGTATAAATAGAATTGTGTTGTCAATAAACGCTGCCAACAGCCTCCTGCATTCCCGAGCGCGGCTCAGCCCGGGAAGCGTTTTCAGAAGGTTGTGGGAAAAGTGTCACGAGAGAAGCTGATCCTCAGCGTCCCGGGGGGCAGCGCCCAGGGGAGGCTGCGGGGGGGCTCTGCTGGGTGCCAGCAGCCCCCGGCTCGGTGCCAGCAGCCCCCGGCTCGCGGGGCACAGCGGGACCGGACCCCCGGTCCCCACTTCGCCCGTGGCCCCGGGTGCTCGGGGTAGGGACGGTCCCCCTGTCATCGGGGGTACGTCGTGGGGGTCTCGTCCTCTCCCTGCCCCGTACCGAGTGGCCCCGGGGGCCAGGCGGAAGGTCCCCGAGCTCTACCCTGGGACCCCCGAGGGCCGGGGGCGGCCGCAGCGCCGCTCGCACCGTGGGGCGGGGGTCGCTCCCCTCTACCCGCCCCCGTTCGCGACAGCTCCGCGCTGCTTTCCGGCAGTGTGGCGCCTCCCACCGCTCACTTTCCGGCACGGCCCCCTCCTCGCCTCGCTTTCCGGCAGTGTGGCCTCCCGGGCTGCGCTCCCTGCCTTACGGCGGGTGTCGCGCGGCCCCGGTGGTTTGCGACAGGTTCGCGGTGGCGGGGCCCGGTGGGTGCGATGGACGTGGGGGAGCTGCTCAGCTACCAGGTGAGCTCGGGAGGCTGGGCCGTGCTGGGGGTGTCGCGGTCCCCTGCGCTCCGGCTGTCAGCGCGGAGGTGCCCTCGTTCGTGGCGCCGTTGCGGCGGCAGCGATGCTGCTCCGGCTCCGGTGCGGCCGCGGGCCTGGGGCGACCGCCGTGCGGAGCCTGCCCGGCCGCACTCGGTGCGCTCGCACGGGGCCTGGTTAAAGTGGCCCTCAGTTTTGGGGGTCTCTCCCCCTCTTCGGAGCAGCTGTGCCCGGTGGGACCCGGTTACCGGGGACTCCGCGGGACCGTGGCTTTGCCGGTGTTGTTTCGGCCACAGATGGGCAGATGGGTGCCTGCCTGTGCCTGGAGCGAAGCCTGAGCTCGTTCCATGGCTGTTACACCATGTGTTTTTCTCCCTGTTTTATGACAAAACCTATTTAATTTCATTTTTTATCAAAATATTTTTTAAAAGTTTTCCTTGTAAAAGGAAAACTTTTTCGTTTACTCGGAGCGTTTTCTTCCTCTTGCCCTATGGTCACTGATTGCTCGTTGTGTGCAGGTACCAGGTGTGTTGATTTATTGTCCCAGGAGCAGATTCAGGGTGTTCCCTGTGGATCAGGGAATGAAGGTACGGATTGCCATAACGTTTTGATGCCTTGGCTGGGATAGTGTTGGGCTTTGCTTCAGTTCTCAGCCCAGGTGCAGCCGTGGGGTTTGCCTGGGTGAGGAAAACACCCCGAGACATCATCAGCCGTGTGTGGCCAGGTCTGCTCCTGAGCTGAGAGCACGGGATTCCTTATGGAACTCGGTGCCATCCTGGTGTCCCTCATTCTGTGAGGCACAAAGGTGAAGGGAGTGTCTTGCTGTTCACTCCATGTTTGTTCTTTGGAAATGTGTTGTTTGGAGACGCTCAGGGAGAAAGGGAAAGTCGCTGTTGGGTTTGAGAAGTTTCTCAGCAATTTTCCCAATGGTATTGAAGTGTCTGAGGCATGGCTGTGAGAGGAGTCTGTCTTTGAGAGCTCCACTGAAGTCCTCCTTGATAACCTCCAGGATGTTTCTTTCTGTGGATTGCTCTGTCTCAAGCATCCTGCTGCACCCAACAGCAGAGCCCTGCTGCTCTGAGATCTGTTCCACTTCTGTATTTCTCTGCCTTTTTAAAATGCAATTTCTCAACATGAAATTAGAATTTTCATTTCTTACATTCCGTTGATTCTTTGGCCTTCTCCCCCCCAGCTGGGGATTAGCAGTGTCATCCCTTACATGTTTGGGATGCAGGTTAAGGCACAGAGAGGTAAACCTGATTGATCTTTGTCATTTTTTAACCAAGTTTGGGGGTTTGTTAGTTGGTTTTTCTCTTGCTCTGAGAATGTGAACTCACAGGATTCCTTCCACTCTGGAGTCCATCCACTTTGCTTTGCTCACGTGGATTTTGTACAGCTTTCCCTTGGATGAGCTTTCCACATGGCGAGGGAGTGATTGCTTGTGACAGCAGGGGCTGTATTCTGGTGAGATAAAGAAATGCTGGTTAGCTGCAGGGTATCTAAATTTTAATTTCACTTCTTGTTGCTGGAATTGTTCTTATTTGTGGGGAAAAACATTCTGCAGCTTTCAACCAATTGCTGAAATAGTTTCTGAAGGATTTCTCTTAGCTCTGTGCTCTCCTGGGCTTTCACCTGAATGCAGGGGGTTCTTGTGTCACTAGCTGAGGTGATGCTTCAGAATGAGCATTGGAATTCAGTGGTGCTGAATTCAGACCTCCAGAATTGGGTACAGTGGTGAGTACAGGTGAAAGAAGTGGAGGAGCAGAAGGCAGGCAAATAGCTCTGATTCTGAGAAAATGAGATTCCCATCTGTGAGGGCATTTCTGGCTCAGAGGTGGGGGAAAATAGTTGGAAACAGCAGATTTTGCTGCCTCCCATCCTTCGGGTCAGGCTCTGCCTTCAGGTGGGGTGGCTTGGCAGCTCGCCCAGCAGCTCCTGGCCCACTCCAGCCCTGCATTTGGGAGCCTCCTTCCTCTGGGCTGAGGTGTGGGCTGGCTCAAGGTCTCCTTGGTTGTCCTCGCTGCAGGGGTGGCACCGGCTGTCGGGGAGGTGGTGTGGTGCCTCAGCTCTCTGATTTTAATCTCTTGCTGCAAATGAGTTGGTCTTCTCAGCCTCCCTCAGCACAACCTAAAATAATTGCTTTTCTCTTACACTGTTTTGAATTTTCTCCTCTAAATGTGTAATCTGTGCCCTTGCTTCGACAAGAAGATGTTCTCCCTCAGAGCCAAACTTGGCGTGGAAGACTGCAGGCACCATGCCCCCAATTCAGCATCAAGTGTCTGCCAGAATGGGAAAAGAAAGCTCTTGCAACAAAAAATACAATTAAACAGCACCTGGCCGTTTATACAAAGCTCAGGAATCCATAAACTTTACGTGTTACTGCAAAACAGTTGCAGATGGTCTAAACTGATGATTAAATATTGCTGCTGTTTGCCCAGATCCTCCATGTTTCGCCTCTGATTACAGAGGGTAATTAGGAGGACAAAGCCAACTCCGGGGCTATTCAGACTCTTCTTTCAGTTGTCTTGGGAGGGAATAAGGGAGATTATTTGAATTCCCATTAAAGGCAGATTTCATCACCGTGAGTGATCATTACAAACTGCTAATTTTTTAATGGAATGTTAGTAAAATCAAATAGCAGAAGAAGCCGTAACTAATGGGGGGAGATCTGAGTTCTTTGTGCTGGGCGATCTCCCCGTTGTCTGTCGGGGTTGAGTGCGGTGCATACAGGGATGGATCTCCAGGTATCCATGGAGGCACATCATCATTTCTACTGCTGGTATGGATAATTTGCTGTCAATTTGCAACGTAATGGATGCATCTGATGGTAGGGGCAGCTCAGCTGAGCTGGTTGTTGACTGCTTACATCATTATTACCCCAGAAGCTCCTCCTGCCGGCAGGTGAACAAGGAGCTGACATCGGCTCAGCTGTCTGCCTCATCCCTTGGGATACTCTGCTCCTGGGAGTATGGCCTCATGCTGCCAGAGCTGTCTTGGTGCTCTCACAGGGTGGGACTGAATCTCTAGTTTACTTCCCAATGTGTTGTATTTGGCCACCAAACCATAGTGTATCAAGAAAGATCCTGTCCTGCACCTCCCTGATGAGCTCCTTGGGTGGTTCAGAGCCTCACAAGGGAGGCTGGAAGGCACAGGGGTTCATTCCCTCTGAAATTAATAATCTGTATCCACGTGGGTACAGTGTGCACCTGTCATTGCATTTGCCTCAGTTTGTGTGATTTTGGAGCTCTTGAGTGTCTGAGATTTCTGATTTTCCTGGGGTACCAGTTCTTCCAGTTTTTAGCACTTGGATCCTGCACCATTTAGAAGTGCTGTGTGTCGCGCCTCAGGAAGAAAAAGCATGGAAGAGTGAGATTGATGGTAGCCTGGTTTATCACAAACACTGGAAACAAAATTAGGAGGTTATTGAAGATTCCTCTGGAGATTTGGGCTTGTTTTTAGGATCCCAAACTGACAGCTGCTGCGCTGCTTTCTGAGTGGCTCTTTGGAGCGGGCTGGGATGTGGGCACAGAAGAAGCTGTATCATTTATGAAGATTTATTTCAGATTTCATTAACAAATAATTTGTGAGCTTCACAGTAACGAGGTTACTTACAAAACAGATACCTCAGTAATATGAAACTCCTGAGTATTTCCTGAGTAATATGAAACTACTGAGACCTCTCTAAACCTTCCTGATGTTTGGCAAAGGCTGAAGCAATCAGGATTCTGAAAAATGTGTATTCCAATTTTGTGGGGTGCTTAACCCTGATATTAATGTGCAATCACTGCTTGGAGGGAGCCCAGGGGTGCTGGCAGATTATTGTGCTTTGATTTAGGATGTTGTTTCCCTGTCCTGCGTGGCACACGCGGCGGGTGCTGCTCCTGCCGCCCACACCGAGGGCAGGCTCAGCCTTACCTGGCTGTGCACAGACCACGACCTGTGTCGGGTGTGTCTGGAGAAAGCCTGTACCCAAAGGCTTGGCCCCAAGCAGTGTCAGCTCAGGGAATGTCAGCTAACAGACACAACCAGTACAGGAGGACTACGAGAGAAAGGGAAAGATAATTCTCCCTTTCCCAATTACCAGCTTCTGTTTACTTTATCATATTTTATAAACAGTAGCTTTTTTTAAACCCTTTTGTATTCATTGGTTTTTGTGTGGTGCTATCAGTGTTAGACTTAAATGAAAATGCATACTGAATAAATTACTGTGAATGCTCTGCATTCAACAGGAACAGAATTAAGCTTAGCTAACAAAACAACTGAAAAATGCTTTTCTTGTACATTTTCTAATGAATCCCAACTTCTTGCCAGATTCACCTTAGCACAACTAAGTAAAAAAACCCGTATTTTGTTTATCAAATGATTAACTTTCTCTTTCCTACCAGAAAGGCAGAACTTGTGCAGATGTGTGTGAAGCTGTGGAATTGGTTAAATAAATGTGTTTGGACACAATCTATGTGTTTGCTGAGCGAAATACACCAGGCTCAGTGCAGCAACCTATGGGCTTAATTCTTGCTGGTTGGTAACAGTCCTTTGGAAAACACAAATGCAAGCCCAAGATGAAAATCAATGAACAGAAACTAATGCCTGCCTTAAATCAGTTGTTCATGACTGTGCATCTCTTGTGGAATGAGCAGGACCCAGGTGTTCCACTTGGGCCTTGGTTTCGTAGCTTTAATAGTGCTGGTTGGGAACAGCGACGTTCTTAGCGAGGTTTTGCATAACATCAATAAGGAGAGGCAAAGCCTTAATGCCTGCTTAATAGCGTTTGCCTGGAATTCAATTACTGCCTATTGCCAGGCTGCTGGCAGCGTTAATGATCACACACGGGGCACTTCCATGATTTATCATAATGATTCTGCTATGTGTTAGAGACGCCTCCCCCAGCAATGCATAAATACAAAAAAGGGTAAAATAATTGAGATGGAAGCAAGGGTGTAAATTCTGGTCTTGAGAATTGTGTACTCAGAGGAAATGGGGTGGGTTTCATGATGCAGTTTTAATTTAGGTTTTGTTCTGGGATGCAGTCCCTTCCCATGACACATTACTTTGCATCTGACAGACCCCCAGCTCCTTCAGCCTTTCATTACACTACAGACTCACCAGGAACTTTGGCCCTTTTTAATGTTTAGAAATAAGAGTGAGGAATGAGATTCCAATTCCAAATTAGGAACATCAGTGGCAAATCTTGTTGAGATTTTGATGTAAATTTCAGGATTTATGTCACTAATTGCGGTATCTGTTTGTGACATTATTCTGTCAAAGGTGGTTTAGAATGAGTTGGGTATTAGCAAGGAGTGAATGGAAGGACATAGGAAGGGCAGGGACCCTTGTGCCATAAGGAATATGGATTTACTGGAGATTTTTCTTTCAATGATGTCATTTAAAAGAGCAGCGTTTCCTTGTTCTTTCCTTTAGTGGGTTGCTGGTTGCTCAGGGTTGTTTGAATTATTGGTTTTTGTCGATGACACGTTTGTTTCCAAATGGATCTATGTGAAATTATATTTTAATGTACCTAGAAGATAAGTAATAGGAATCTGCTTAAAAAAAACCTCAATCCACAAAACCCTCCAAGCAAATAAATTTTTCATTTCACAGAATGCCTGGGTATGCTTCCATGTCATGGCTATTGAATTATGAGCTGAGTAACTGCTTTAAAAGTGCACGGAGGCACTTTAGGAGAGTTTTAAGTCAGGAATGTACCATCCGTAATGGAAATGGCACAGAAGATATAGGGAGAAAGGAGACAGATAACAGAGCTTGAACAGGTCTGCCTGGGAGCGAGCAGCTACAGCTTTGATTTGTGCTAATGTGTTGTCTGGGAAACTTGATTCTGCATCTTCCCTAAAGCGGTGACAAGGTGGTAACCCTGAAAACAAGGTGATCTCAGCCAGGCTGCTGTCTGGCCTGCTTCTTAACTATAATTAACTCCTCATGTGCTTTTTAGGGCTGGGTAGGGGAGGCTTTGTATTTTTTTACATCTCCCGAAAGCAGCGTGTTCTGCAGAGCAGATCGTTTATCAGCTTGTCATTGGTACTGGGCTGTGCTGTGGTGCAGCGGAGCTGGAACCACAGAGGGATTCCCTTATGAGCCTGGAAGGTTTACTGCCCTCTACAGCCTATAAGTTCCTAACCTGCCAGGGAGCTGGAAATCCCTGTTTTGATGCTCACAGTTGTGCCAGACCTGGCAGGAGAATGACACTGTCACTTATTTCCTCTGCACCTTTATTTGGATCAAACGCGAGAAGGATCCCAGTGTCAGTTAAAAGCAGGGCCTGTGTTCATGGAAGCCTGGTGTGAGTTTTGCCATTTTAGACAAAGGGTCCCACAGAACAGAAGGGGGGGGGCTGCCTGCCAGGTGGTGTTTTATAAATTAAGATGGATGCATGTTAGTCCTAATGAGGTTACAAAATCACCTACCAGGTGATTTGAGCAGTGATGTAAAGTAAAAGTATTTTTGTTATTTTTAAATAGTAAAGAATTAAGCTTTGTTTTGCTGTAGTTATAGAGCATGGAGTACTCCTGTTCCAGCTGGGTTGTCCTTCAAAAATATGAGAGAACAAATTTAATGTCCTTGTAGTTTTTGAGGGGAAAGTTTTTCCTTCTATTGCAAAGGCTTTTATCCCTTTCTGCCTGAATGAAAACATGGGATTAGGATTAATGGATTTTTTCTTGTCCTTGACAAATTACCTTTAATTTTGACAATCAGCTAGAAATAGTGGAATAAAATAATAGGTTGTTCCAAGCAAACCATGATGGTTTGGGTGCTGTATAGTCCAGTGCCAAGCACCTTCAGAGCTGCAGAGTCCTCTTTGTCCTGCCTAGGACTGAATACTGAATGCAACTGAGTTGGGTGATTCTGCTTTTACACATCAGCAAACTTCAGACAGAAGGATGGGGGTGAAATGGGATGCACGCCGGAATTCAATGTAATCTTGTATATGTTGTGGGTAAAAAATTATCTTTCCCTGCTCTCTGCTGAGCATATCAGTCTGCTGGCTGTGAAATGGGGGGTTGTCTCAGCTGAGTCAGCAGATGGGGGTTCCTTGATGGGCAGCCGTGCCCCACTGAGCAGGGCTGTTCGGCCACTCCTTGTCTGTGCATTCCTCGTCCTTGCTGTCTATGAAGATATTTTCCCATGAATTGTGTTCATAGATCAAAGAAGGTAGGATGTTGACACAGCTCTTGGCAGAGGCATTTATCTACTCATGTGATGTTCCACTTCACTAAATTAATTTCCTTTCCAGTTTTTAGAGTTGTTAAGCGTCACGAAAGCTAATTTTTTAAACAACTTGTAAGAATTTCCACAGTATGGCTTTTAATATTGGTATTCTGGTTTGCAAGGGTCACTAAACACTTGTATTAATTCACCTTTTATTTCTCTGACTTCAGCCTAACAGAGGGACAAAAAGACCCCGTGATGAAGAGGAAGAGGAAATCAAAGCACGTCGGAAACAAGCCAGTGCCCGAGAACATGGTCGTCCTAGGGAAGAGGAGTCTGCTGCCCTGGAAGAAACTGATGATGAGAAGAAGAAACTCCTTCAGATAATTGAGAGGGATGGAGAAGAGGAAGATGAGGAAGTAAGTCCTCTGGGAAAGGAGAGGCAGTGGAAATAACCAAACACCAAACCCTTTCTGTGATTGCTATTTCTTACTATGTAGGTGGTGAGACTTAACGTGATTTTCCTGTGCTCGTACAGCTTCAGTTTGTGGGTTTGCTTTCCTGCCCTGTGGGGTGTTCATTAATTTCAAATTTCTCAAATATATCAGCTGAAGATTTAAAGCGGGGGAAAAGGGAGAAGGCTTTCAAGTCTAATCTCTGTTTGGTCTGAGAATACCCAAATCATCTTCTAAAGTATATTTTTAGGAAACAGTTTCTGTGTTCTAACCAATTTCCTAACTATTGTTCTCATCAGTGCCCCCAACCATGCAGCTTCTCCCCCTCTTTGTAGCTGTGCAGCAGCAGCAGCAAATAAACAAACATTCTTCTGTACAAGAAAGGTCTTGGGTCAGAGGAGGGGGGTAGCAGCTGTCAAGGGTAAATGATTTCAAGCCTTGGAGACAGAAATCCAATGCTGTGTTGGCCTTTCTGCCAAGGGCCAGGGAAAAAATCACTTTATAAATGTGACACATGGATTGGTATAAATCTAGAAGATATTTGCTTCCTGCTGCCCGTGTCCTCTTTGATAAAAAAACAAGTGATATTCACCACTGCAGAATCATGTAGCTTTGTAAAATATCATTGTCCTTTGTATACAGCACTGCCAGCATCTGTCTCTAAGAATCTCCCTCTTTTTTTTTGATGTTGAGCTATTGCCATGGCAGTTGTTGCTGATGGCAAGGAAGGATAATGCAGGATTTCTGTAGCATTTGAGCTCCAGGGAGGATGAATCGACAGAACCAAGAGTCCTTCTGACTGGGTAGAGTCTTGTGGATTCCTGCAGTGTGTCAGTCCCTCGTCTTTGTCAAGTGGAGTCCTCCCAGCCAGACATTTTAAAGGCTGAAAGTCCAGGCTTTCTTTAGAACTCAAATCTCTTGTTTATTACTTTGGACAGCAGTTAATATAAGTGCCATTAAAATGTGCTTTGTCCCAGTAAATTTCATGGCAAGAAGCTAATCTGTAGGACACTGCAGTACTGAATGCAAATTCAATACAAGATATAAAGCTGATCCTAATGGAGATATTGTAGTGATATGTGTTAGAGGAAGCAAAGAATCAAAGGGAATAGAGGGAAGCAGTGTCAGCATGTGTGGGTTGAAATCCTATTGCAAGAAGAATGTGCTTTGGGCACTGTAGTATTGATTAGCTGAATGGGGTGGTGACATGAGTGGGATGGCAATGAGACAGGTTGGGCAAAGGAATGAAGGAAATCCAATAATAACTAAAGGCTCCAGCTGGTGTTGTTATTGTAATGGAGTTTGCTGAAGAAATGGAGGTTTTCCCTCTCATACCAGATTGCTGCTTAGAGTCACTGACCAAACAATCTTCAACACCAGTTGCAACTCTTGATTTAATCCTGAGCAGGGGATGGACACAAAACTCGGCTTAAGATGTGAGGTTGTCTGGTTTGGTTTTTGTTTTGAGAGCTTGTCTTAAACAGTGGTTGTAACACAGTCAAGCAGAGGAGAAGGAAGAGGCTACAAAGGGAAATCTATATCATCAATTTTTTAATAAAAGAAGTGCATTAAAATCATAAACTAAGGAAAATGTTTGTAGGTGTCAGGGAGGCAGCTGAGGTTACATTGCTGCTGTACAGTAGATATACAACTCCAGCTGAGAAACACCTTAGGAACATTTACAAAATAAGGAGAAAATACTAGAATAGAATATTGATTTGGTTTTTTTTTTTTTTTTAGGAAAACACTTTAAGATAGCAGTGAAAGCTTATCCAAGTGAGGAAAATGCGGAAGAACATAAATTCAGGGCAGTTAAATGTAGACTTACAAAAAGCAATAGCACAAGGGACTTCTGCAGAGAAGCTCTCTGTGGGCACAGGCTGTGAGTGCAGGTTTGCTCTGTCGGAAACAAAAAAGCCTCGATATGTACTGGTGGTGCCAGGTAATAAGAGGTGTAAAAGAATAGCTCAAGGTCCAAGCTGGAGTGGGTAGTGATGGTGTGTAAGGTGTTTGGCAGCTCTCTGCAGTGATATTCCAGAGCTGGCTGGAATTCCAAGGGCCCTGGGCCTGGCTACAGTCCCACCACATTGCTGGTATTTCTCCAGCCATCCAAAGCTCACCTCTCTGCCTTTTCTGATTTGGTCAGGAGGAACCTTTGGATGAAAGTTCAGTGAAGAAGATGATTCTAACCTTTGAGAAGAGATCCTACAAAAACCAGGAGTTGCGGATCAAGTTTCCTGACAATCCAGAGAAGTAAGACCATGCTTAACTTTTTTTCCTTTGATTTTAGATGTAAGCCCTAAATGAATTACTGGAATGTAGAGATGTTTTCAGTTACATAAGGCTTATGTAACAGGAGTTATTGCCTTGTAGTTCTTCTAAATTCTATTTGAAACTGACTTTGTTAATTAAAAATGGCTTCATTGAGTCTGTGGTGGGGCCAATATATGGCTGGCAGCACAAAAACCATGATTAGCAATAATTAAAGGTTTCATCCCATCATTTGATGTGAAGGTGTTGTGCTTGCCAGAGGTCTGTGTGGGGAGAAAATAATTTCATGTCAGCCAGTGCTGTGATGAGCAGAATGGCTAGATGGGCTCGGAGAGCCACATGGGGTGTTTGTGTTCTAGAAGCCTCTTCCTCCCTTCAAGGTGTTCTGTTACTCACATTAAAGGATTTCTTCCTACACTTCAATGCCATTATTTTTTGTCCAGTTTGCTGTCCTTTCCATTACCCAGATTATTTTTATGGACTTCAGACTCATGCAACCCACATACCAATGTGTGCTACCTAGGAAAGGTGCAGCACTCTGCAGAATTTGTTTTATAAGCAGGTTTTTTCATGTGTAGCTACAGCATCTTGATTTTAATATTTTCTTGAATTTTTTTTCTGAATTACAGAATTGGAACAAATCTGCTTATTTACTCTATGTCAGTTATCTAGTAGAAATGCTTATCCTGCTACAGGATTAAACTTCAAGGGGCAGGTGTCGGACAGGGAGGATAGAAATGCCAGTGCCATGTGCACCTGGGGTGACAAGTCCTACCTGGTGTCTCCTGGAAGGTAGTGGTCCCTTCTTGCCTTTTTATTACCCTTTTTTGTCTTGCCTCAGGTTCATGGAGTCGGAACTGGATTTAAATGACATCATTCAGGAAATGCACGTGATCGCGACCATGCCCGGCCTGTATCACCTGCTGGTGGAGCTGAACGCTGTGCAGTCTCTGCTTGGGCTGCTGGGACACGACAACACAGATATCCTTCAGTTGTTAAAGCCCCTCTCATGGGAGAGGCTTTCTACAGACTTTTCTGTAATCTCTCTTATCCTCTTTCCCAGGCTCCTGTAGATGTTTTTCCTCTTCTTTCCACCACACTGAATTTATGTGTTGTTTTTTTGATTTTTTTCCCAGTGAAAGCCTTCTTTGTTCAAGTAATATTGATTCTGATTTTTTTCCAATGCTGTTATTCTCCTCTTTTGTTTTATGACCCTTTCATGTAGTTTTTGAGTGTCAGTGTTAGAGTGTCAACAGATGAGCAGCAGAGGAGAAGTGAAGGCCTGGGCTTAGCAGCAATAATCTCAGACTCTGCAAACTTCATCTGGAATAGCCCCAGTGAAAATGAAACTATTTTACCCCTTCTTGCTGAGAGCTGAGCTGTCAGGCTGTCAGCTGTTTGGACTAGCTCACTGCATGCCTGCCTTAGTTTGTAAACGTGCCGTCTTCATGTGCCCATACCTTTAGTTTGGTGTGCGCAGAGCCCAAGGCTATGGGTGACCCCTCTGGTTAAGTACATATCCAGAGACAAATCCCTTTCCATGCTCAGTGAGGTCTAGTGTCACTGAACCTAATCCCTTTGTGCACCTGGCCCATGTGCCTCTGAAGCTCTGAGGGCATCTGAGAAAGAGTTTCCCATTTTGGTAGTGTTGATCAAAAACAGCGTCTTTTTTTGAGTATCCTGGTGCCTTGATGCTTAGCTGTCAGCTGGGAGCTGGCACTATGCCTGGTTCACCACTGTGCAGTCTGTAAAAGCAGAGCTTAGCCCGCTTTGCTTGTAAAATATTCTATAGCAGATTAAGCTGAAAAATTGTTCCATGACTTGGGAGATTGTGTGTCTGTGTCCTGAAAACATCAGTGAGTGGAGGGAGCAGTGAAGCCCCCTGGAAAGGGCACTGGGTGCTGACCTGCGACTCAAGCAGTCCTTTTTCCATTTTTATTGATCCATGGCCTTAGGAAGGTAATTTATTCTTTGCTTCTTTATGTGTAAAGAAGGAGATAACACCAGCTTTCCTGAGGTGTTTCGGAATACACAATGTGAAAACGCCTGTTAGTGCTGAATCTGAATGTTGTGGTCTGATGCACAGATCTTGGTTTTCTTTTTTAGCACTTTTCTTTACAGCACCATCTATTGAGAATTCATAATTCATTCTTTCTAAGTGGGTGCAGTGATCAGAAGCTAAAACCAAAACATAAATATTTTATTGCATGCCAGTTTATATTAGAGAGCACTGCTTATGTGTTTGGGTATTTTGACTTGCATCAGGTAGAACCTTGATGTGGTGAATGCTGGTCCCTGCAAAACAGTAAACCCCACAGCTTTCCTTATCCAAGATCTGCAAGGAAATGGCTCTCAAATAACTGTTAACAGTTTATGTTGTACAGGGGGAGGCTCCTCCCGTGCAAAACCAATTTCGTGGTTACTGTAGTTTAATTATTTATTTTATACCAAACACCGCAGACTTTTTTGTACTATGCGCTTTTATACTGAATTTCTCATTCATAGGAAAAAAAGGAATTGTGGGAATATTGATTGGGATAGCAGAGCTGTTTTCCAGATGAAGTGCACAGGAGTACAGCTTGCTTTGTCCTGTCAGCCATGGAAAGCTTTGTGCTGGGGTCACTGCTCCTTGTCAAAGACTTGTCAGGGTTTCCACTGTGAACTCTTTTTATTTAGTTTGCAACTTGCCTGTCAGTGAGTTTACGGGTAGGAATTTGGCCTGAGAACTGCAATTTTGGGAAAACTGTATTTCTTATTATAAAACTGCTGAAGTGTTTTGAGCTCCGTTGGAAGCAGAGACTGCTGCTGCTCACGTACAGGGTAGAAGCACTATTAAAGTGAAGCATCTAGACATAAAACTGAATTGATACAGCTCAAGTTTTCTAATGACGTTTTGTTAAAACAAATGGGAAGATATTTTTAAAATGAGTTCTTCAAGGAGAGAACTAAACAAATGGCTCTTCAGATGTGATTTAAATGTGGTGTCTTGAGGGACTAATGCAAGGAGACAAAAGCAATGTCCAGGGGGAGCAAATAATCTGCTGAATGATTCATACAGTTTTACACAAAGCATGTGAATGAAAGATGATCACCGACAAGATTTTAGTAATGAAAGACATGAAAGCTTCAAGCGAGGCTTTGCTTTACTGTCTCCTAAATTTTATAGGACAGCTGATACTCTCACTGCGGGCCTCAACAGAAGCTTCCCAGACAGTAATGTCCTGCATGATGAACTCAGCAGAGTTCTTTGCTGTGCACTCTCAAAAGAACCTGGTTCAGTTGTCTTTGTAGCACCCAGGAGAAACAGAAATCTTCAAATGATTCCTCCTTGAGCTTTTTCTCCCATGAGTTGATGAAACCTCATTCCTTCAATTTGTCCTCTACATCCATCATGTACTAACCCCCAGACCATCTCAGTGGTCCTCTGCTCTCCCAAGCCCAGTATTTTGGGGTTTCTCTTTTATTGTGAGAGCCCACAGCTGAACAAAATATTCTGCAAGTTGCCCCATGAGTGCCAGAGAGAAGGTAAGAATTCCTTCTGTTGACTTGCTAGTTTTGCTCTTGCTGGTGCAGTGCAGTCTGTGATTAGCCTTTGTCACTGCAGTGACACTCTGCTGAGGTGACACTTAGCTGAGGTGACACGCTGGTGACTTGCCTGCAGCTTGTCAGCAGAGGGTCCAGGCTCTCTCTTGCAGAACTCACCTCTCCAGCCAGCCCCAGCCCACGGCTGAACCTTGCTAAGAAAAGACAGATGAAAATACTTTTCCTGTTGCTGCTTGTGTGTCTGAGCAAATGCACAAATAGGAGACCTGGGAGCCAGTTTGTCAGCCCGGGCACTTGAGAGAGATCCATCAAAGAGTGGTTATTTAGGACATGCAGAAAACCACGTCTCCTGCTCTGCCCCTGGGACGCAGGCGGGATTGATCAGTGTGTCTGAGAGAATAGGGAAGTAGGTCTAATGAGCTGGAATACGTCTTGTCGTACAAGGGAGCTGTGCAGCAGGCAGGGGAGCTGTGTGTTATGCAGCCCAGAGTTAATGAGTGAAAATTGGGCTGGCAGAAGCTCTGCGGTTCCTGTGAGGGCTGCAGTTTGAGGAGCATGCTGCCCTAATTGGGCCGGGCAGAGGGGGGTGATGCTCCTGCTGCTGGCAGTGCCCTCGTTAGGTGTGTGTGTGTGCAGGTTAGCAGGGCTATCACTGAGAGCAGAATACCCAAATCACATTATTATAACTCATTTCTTTTTGCTTGTGTTCAGTCTTGACAATGCAGGACGTTGCCTTGTTAGACCAACTCCAGCATGTTTGATTTGAAAAAAACAAGTAGCTACCATGAAGAAAAAGTAAAATTGCCTGATCCAGTAAGCACAGAATCACTTTTTTTTTAATCATTCCTAATTGTTCGGATTCCCTAATTTTAGTGCTTGTGGGGAAGCTCTGCTGCAGTAGTCTGTGTACTCTTGTGTCTGGTATCCCGTGCCCTGCTGCTGTGGTTGTAATGCGTTGTATCACCTCACTGGTAGTGTATCGCCAGTTGCTTTGGGGTCGTGTCATGAACACACTGGCTGGCCTAAGAGCCATCTGCTATTGGTACTAAATGTGTCTGCCTCCCTGTTGGTTGTCCTTAATACCCAGCACATGTTTCCATAGCTGTGGTTGACTTGCTGCAAGAGCTGACTGATATTGATACTCTCCATGAGAGTGAAGAAGGAGCCGAAGTCCTCATAGACGCTCTCGTAAGTAGGAAGCCCCAGATTATTTCAGTGCCTCAAAATCTGCCTCAGCCCAGCAATGAACACTGACCCATCCTGCTTTCTGCAGCTCTGGGTGTCTGTGTTGCCAACATCATGATGGAGATAGCCAGGAGAAGCCTATTCTGAACGTGAGACCACAATGGGTGTTTTGAGTGAAGTGCTGGAGTTTGGGGAGTGGGTGGTTGCACCACTTCTTTTTTGGAAGGAACACTGTCATATTGCAAAGTCTGTGTGGGCTGGAGATTTTTTTGTGCAGGGAGGGAGAATGAAGTAATAATATTTGTGACTTGGACAGTGTCCCATTGAAAACAGGAGCTTTGTTTTTGCATTTCCCTTCTCTCTTGCAGAAAAGGGTGACCTGCGTTCACCCATGGAAAACTGAAGTTTGTGGCAGGGACTGTTACCCAAAGGACAGTGATGCTGCTGTGATCTTTCAGTCTCACCTCTTGCACAGGAGACTGGTTGTCTTCTACCCAGTAACTCTTGTTTCAAGCCCAAAAATCTGGCCTGGAACTGGGGCATCTGTTGGTGACAGTGTGATATTTTTCTTAACAAGAAGTAAAAACTTGAAAGTTTCCCTGTAGCAGAGCAAATGAACTTTAAGGGTGGAGGAGGCTCCAGAAGTAAGAATCCCTTTTGGCACAGAGAGTGAACCAACCCAGAAGATTACCTAGGTGGGTAGGAGATGCATTGGTTGGTATTAAGTGTTCCCTGCACAGTTAACTCTCTGAGTGCCTCTTGACCTCTTGGAAAAGGATGGATTTCCCTTTTTCCTGGTGTTTCTGCTGGATGCCTCCTGCTCCCAGGCTGCAGAAGAGGGATACCAAACCCTCCAGAGAGGTGATGCCCAGCCAAACATGAGTTTTACAGGTTTGTCCTACCTTGGAGCTGGTGAATTGCTGCCTTTGAGGGTCGCTATGGCTGTGTCTAGTTCTGTAACTATTGTGTTGAATTTGGAAGACAGGGAATTACAGGTTTTCTTTTGTTTGCTTTGTTTGGCTGCCCTGTTGTCTCCTACAATCCAGTCACTATAATGTTACTTTCCAAAGGTTAATGATGGTGCCCAGAGCCCAGTTCTCCAGCTGGCCTCTGGGCTGTTGTTAATTACTCTGCCTTGGTGGGGAGATTTCTGGGTGAGTGAAATGGGAGAGAGGAGCTGCTAGAGAAGATGTTTTCTATAAAATATGTGGAGAGGTAGTAAATCAAGTGAAGTTCTTTCTCTGTTTTCATTGTCACCAGCCCACTGATAATAGCCATGTTTAGAGGTTTCATTGTCTTCCTTGAAAGAAACAAGTCAGGCCTATCTTGGGAGAAATGTTTACATATCTGCTTTTTAGATTACTTTTTTTTTAAAGAAAGTAGATAAAAGGTTCTAGGGTATCTGAAGATGCTTGCACTGTATTCCACAGCACCCTGTATTTGTGTTTTTTCCACATATTGACTGGGCCCAAAGCTGGTTAAGAGTGTTTGAATTGGTAATGTTATTTTGTTAAACTGGTCCAAGCTCATGTCCACAATGGAAAGTTTGTCAGAGTCAAGCTGGACTCTGTCCAATTCCAGTTTTAAAGGCATATTTCGGGTGTGAGCTCTGTGATTCAGGGACTCCCCCCTTGCCCTGTCTGGTTTTCCTTAACTCACTGGAATCAACTTGGTGCATTTGTCTTGACAGGATTTAAATAGAGGACTTCAGCTGGTGATCGTTCAGCTCTTGGGTTTGGATCTGTGGGTGTGAGCATTGTTCTGTCAGCTTTTTGTACCTGCTAAGTGGAAGGTCCAGCAGCAGTGTAGGCAGGCAGCAGTGACCAGCTGGGAGGGGAGCTGCTCACAGAGCTGACAGTTCTACCATCTGCAGTGGTTTGTGAGCCTCGTGCTTCAGAATTCTGAGGGCTGGTTCAGGAAATAAGACTGTGAACAAGGTGCATGTTTACCTCCTGATGCTTTTCTGTTTAATTTGAAACACAAAAGTTGTTTCATTAATTAGGAAAAACACAGCGACAGATTTATGTGATGATTCCTTCGAGATTTTACAGCAGGGTTGTTCCTGTCTTCAGATGATGTCTGGCAGGGTATTTCAGTAGGGCTCACTGATTTTTTATTATTTATTAACCCTTCCACCCATTCTTTCTCCTTCGTATTTTTTTCAGTCTTATTTCTTATCTTTTTATCTTTCCCATGACCCCGGGGATTTAGGTGGAGGGCCAGGTTGTGGCCTTGTTGGTCCAGAATTTAGAGCGCCTGGATGAAAGTGTGAAAGAGGAGGCTGATGGTGTCCACAACACCCTGGGTAAGTGGCTGCTGCACAGCCCCTTGCTTCTTTCTGTGGTTTGTACCAAAGGTGGTGAGTTATCCCTCCCCTTCCTTTTCCCCCTTCCTCTTTTCCCCTTGGACTGCCAGCACTGCAGTACAGGATCTGGTGCAGCTTTTATTCAAGCACAGCTTGGAATCACTCGTCCCTGGAGCCAGAGTTTATCATTTGTCCCATGGCTGCATGAAAGGTGCCTCTTCCCAACCCAGTTGTGTTGGAAGGTGCAGGTATGTGGACCACTGCACTGCACCAGAGGCAATCACAGAACTGTTTAGGCTGGTAAAGCTCTCTAAGATCACCGAGTCCAGCTGTTAACCCAGCACTGCCAAGGCCACCACTAAACCATGTCCCAAAGTGCCACATCTACACAGCTTTTAAAAACCTCCAGGAAAGTGCTCCACTGCCCATGTATTTACTGTGTGCATATCTGTGAGCTACACTTTGTTTCTGTCTTAACAATTTATTTAACTTTCAGGTGGTAAAACATTTGCAGTTCATGGAAGGACATAATTGCCTCTCTGCTCCCTGATCTTTGCACAGCACACAACCATTGCAGGGTGTTCCTGTTGCTGGCAGTCAGACCATCATCCACTCCTTGCAGTCCTTCAGGATTGTAATCTCCCAAGACTGTAAGAACGAGAGAGACTGGAAACATGATGTTAGGAACTTTTGGTGGGGAAAACCATCTGTTTTCTGTGTCTTTCTTCTCAGGAATTGTGGAGAACATGGCAGAGTTCCGGCCAGAGATGTGCACGGAGGCTGCGCAGCAAGGCCTCATGCAGTGGCTGCTCAAGAGGCTGAAGGTGAGCCAGTTTCCCACTTTGCTTCTACAGACCAGTTAGCACAGAAATTACCCTAAGAAAAGCCAGTTTTGCTTGTGTGTGGTGTAAAAACCCAGTTAAAGGCAAAAAGTTATAGTTCAGGGTCTGTGTCTTCGGCAGTTTTAGTTTAAAGAGACACACTTCGGTCTTGTCTTTATAAATGTCTTGCAGTAGAAATTCTCTTTAATCTTTTCATATGATTCATGTGTGTTGGATTTCCATATGTTGTATTTCTATGTGTGAGATCTGTAGGACTATAAAAGCTGACCAGTGAGAGAGGGCAGTAATATTAACCATTTAATGGCCTTTGCTTCCCATGTTTCTAACACTTTTTTGAGTTTTAAGTGATGTCTGTGTTTAAATGCTGCTGGGGGCAGCTTTTGCTTTGAACTCAACTAAGTGCCTTTTAAATTAAAAGCTGCTTTTCATACACTGCATCCTGTGGCAGTGAGTTACACAGTTTAAGTCAGCCTTGTGTGAAAAGATGCCTAAACATTCACTGGAAAATGCTGTAGAAAAGGAATGGATAGTTCAGCTGTCTCACATAAATAGTAAAGGAAATATAGCAAAGAAATTCTGGCTGTTCTCTAACCTGTCAGTAAGGCATTAGCACTTCCATGCTTAAATGTCTGCATGATTAGAAAGCCCCCGAGTTCCAGAAATTCTCCATCAGCTGTGAAAGTGCAGGTACCCCTCTGTGCACTTCACATCCTTGTTAGCAGAAGTAATATGTAATTTCTCACTCCAGGTAGTAACATAATTATGTCCTTTGCTTAAAAAGAAAAAGTGAAGTTAATTTTAGTCTTGGCAGGTAGGTACTGCTGCCTGCCTTGGAATTGCTGTGGCAGCTGAAAGACTGAGAAACTCGGGAAAGCAAAATAATTCCAACTAGGATTCCCCTGCTTGGTGCCACAGAACATGAATGCTCAATGGCATTCCAAGCTTGTGCAGGGTGTGTCTGTTGTGTTCCTGGCTGTGTTATCCCTGGGTTTGGGATGTGGGATCAGACAGGGCTTTCTCTTGCCTGCACAGGGTTGTGGGGAGCTAATGAACCCCTCTTCAGGTACTTTGGCTCTTGGCAGTACTTGGTCTTGAATCTCTCACCCTGACAGTGGTGTTTGGGATTAACCCAGGATCTCAGCAGCTGGGTAGAGCTGCTGTGGAATGTCTGTGGGATAAGTTTTAAGATCAGGGTTCTGTCTGGGCAGTGATGAGGACATCTGGCACACAGCACAGTAGATGAATTTGTTTCCTGACGACATTTCAGGTCTTATAATTAATTGTATTGTGACTGTCAGAGCTGCCTCAGATGGAGAGCTCATAGCTCTATTCTGCAAACATAAGCAGGGTTTGACAATGTGTGCAGTCTTGGGGGATCAGAATGCTGTTTCCCAAGATTTGCAGGGCAGCAGTTGGTCACCCCATGGCAGAAGCTGGCAGGGCTGTACAGCACCAAGCACTTTCCCCTCTCCTCCACGGTCTACTTGGAGGTTTCCCCTGGCTGCTGTAAATACTGTCCTCTGCAGAGTGGTTGGGGATTGTTTGGACTGAAAAGCTTTATTTAAAGTCAATACTTGGTGGCATTTGGGGTCTTCCTGATTTTCATGTTTCCGTGTGTTGCATGGTGCTTGCACACCATGCTCTGTTCCATGGCAGCAGGGTGGGATGATTGGCCCAGCAGCCCCGCACAGGCAGGACTGTCCACCATGCTGCAGGGATTTGTGTGTTTGGGGAAAAAACTGGGTGACAAATGCTATGTTTTAAGCCTAGGACTTCTGCTTTTTCCCTTCTTGAGCCAGTGGAGTATAAATAGCTGGTAACTGATGATTTTTAAATTTGTATTATTTTATGAATCCCTCAGTAAACCAGGTTCCGTTATTATCTGATTGGTTAATGTTCAGTCTGTTTTTGTAGATGAAGCAGCTTTGGCAGCATGCAAAAACATTGGATCCAGTTCAGAATCCACTCTAGGGTTTTGGATTTTTTTTTGGGGGGGGGGGAGGTTTCAAATTCAGCATTTTGGTTTCATTGTGACTTCTTTAGCATATTTGAGGATGGAGGGAATATCTGAAAAGGAAGTTATGTGATTGTGCAGGCAAAACCCATCTCACATTCTTCTGACTGTGACACTCTGATTCTCATACGAAACTCTGGCAGTTACTATTCAATGTTACTGTGATGTATGTTCTGAAATTCTGGTTTTGCTGACAGGCACAGATTTCCAGACAGGGATAAGTGCCATGCACCCACGTAACATTGTGGAAAATAATCACAGGAAAGAGATTCTGTGTGGCAAACAACTGGAGACTGTTTTAGGGGTTTTGAGCCAAGTTGACCAAACCTACAGATGTAGGGCCGCGTGAAGGGTCACGGTGGAGCTTCTGCATGTTTGCGTGAGCCCACATGCACCTCCCATCACCCCTGAATCAGAATTATTACTGTTCTGTCACTGAGGAAAACTGCAGAATTACTGCAGTTGTGTTTTATTTTAAGTGCTGCTCATACATTTGGTGATTTGATTAATGTGTTCTTCAAATCAGTGAGATGCTGAGGGCCGTGCCCTGATGGGTCTCTTGTTCCTTCCCCCACAGGCTAAGATGCCTTTTGATGCCAACAAGCTGTACTGCAGTGAGGTGCTGGCGATTCTGCTCCAGAATAATGATGGTGAGCCATGCCTGCCTTGTCTCTGTCAGTGAGGGCAGAATCCAGGCTTCTCTCAGATCACAGCAGCCCTTTTCTGCCTCCAGCTCACCTTTGCTTGCTTTGCTCTCCCCCATGTGCTCCCTCGCCTCCACCCTCTTTCTCTGCAGCTTTTGTGCTCTGTCAAGCTGTATTGATTTTGTTTGCTGATGTATCAGTGTTAGATGGCTGTAAAATCTGACAGTTAGCTTCATTTTTCTCTCTCTTTTCCCCTTTCCCCCCACCTCCGTCTAGACAACAGAGAATTGCTTGGGGAGCTGGATGGGATCGATGTGCTGCTTCAGCAGTTATCTGTGAGTAATTCCCACACGCCCTCTCTTCCATCAGGAGACTGCTGGGCTGGGTGGGAGGAGTGGAAAATATCTGGGGTGCAGGTGCTATCCTAAAAGTGCTTCATATTTGGTGAAGCATAGTCCCCAAATACCTTCCATGGGGTGTGTCATCCATGGTCACTGAGATTAATCCCTTTTGTAAAGATGGTAATGCTGAGGTACACGGAAGTTAAATTATTACATTATCATTTCATGGCAAGTAGGAGATAGGCAAGGTTGGAATTGGTCCATCTTCAGCGTGCTCTACTCCAAGCACAGGGCTGCCCATGTTTGAGCTGGCTGAAGGTAATGTGTTCATAGCTCACCTGTATTTCTTCAGGCAGTGTTGCCTGCAGCACCCTCAGGTGTGAATTGTAAAGGAATTCTCTGGTAATCAGCTTATCCACATACCTGAGTGTGAATTTGCCCTTCCCCTTGTGTATTAGGAGGCCTGTGTATTATCCTTTAAATCCTGCACCAGGCTGCTGCACATTTGTGGGTGCACAGTCAGGGCAGCAAAGGGTAGCAGCTACAGAGAGGATGCAGCAGTGACCTGTGTGATCACTGCCTGACACCTGTCAGTGCTGGAGCTTTTGATACAAACTCTTTGCTTGTGTTTTGCAACAGCACAGCCCAACCTTTGGGGGTAATTTTGCTTTGTTTGTCATTCAGGTGTTTAAACGGCACAATCCAAGTACAGCAGAGGAACAGGAAATGATGGAGAACCTGTTTGACTCCCTTTGCTCCTGCCTAATGCTCAGCTCCAATCGTGATCGCTTCCTGAAGGGTGAGGGTCTGCAGCTGATGAACCTGATGCTAAGGTACTCCATTTATATTGTGATTTCCCTCCTGCTTTTGATGTGCCAACACCTACTCTGACTAGATATTTATGGTTTTATTTTAAAATTTCTGTGTTAGGACATCTGTCTGTCTTCTCTTGATTTTTTTTCCAGCAGGTAAGTAATTTGGACCTTCTCAGGCATGGAATCTCCACTTTTTGTCTTTGACTTCGTTTCCGTCGTTGGCTGCTGGAAAGTGGCAGTGCAGATGTTTCATCTAGAGAGAATGCTGTAGGTCAGGCCACTAACCCTCTAAGGTTTTAAATGACCTCTGTGAGGGCAGGAGAGGACCTTTGGATGTCCCTTGTGAAAACGTTTTTCCTTTTGTTCCCCAGTTCACACTCCACTGTGTTGTGTAGCCTCTGAGCTGCTGAATTTTTGTGGATGCTGATACAAAAATTACTTTTGTGAATGGGGCATAAGTTTGCATTTCTTGTGCTGTGCTTTGTCACACCCTGAACTTCTGGGGCTTCTCTGCTCTCTCTTCACTTTTCCTTGCTGGCCTGGCACCGAGTTGTGTCTGCTGGGCTGTCTGGCTCCCCAGAGCTGCGGGAGGGCACAGCGGGCTCTGTCTGGCTGTCCCCAGCGTGCCAGGCTGTGTGCTGACGGGTTAGCAAACACCAGCCAGGAATGCTGAGCTCCTGCAGCTCAGGGCTGGGGAATGTGCGGCAGCAGGGAACTGAATAAATAACCCAACGTGGATTATTCAAATAGGAACGCTGGGTTTTCTTGAGGCTAATTAAGGAAAAGCTCTAAAACTAAGAACGGGAGGGAGGCCTCCCTCTGCCTGGAGTCCTAAGCTGCTAAACCAGCCTTGCAGAACTAATTAGTTGGAGTTCTTGTGCCATGTGGGTGGGTCTCAGTGTTTGGATTTTTAAGAGCTTTTTACCCATTTTTTGACTCTACTGTTTACCACTCTCTGCACCAGGATCTGAGCTGGAAAATTATGACAAGAGGAAAATTTCTCCTTGGCTGCATTTTGCCCCCCACAGTAGTTGCAAAAGGGTTGGGAGGGACAGAGTGTGATGGATCTGTGAGCAGCAACTCTGCCTGATGGACAGCGTTTCCAAGGCCTCAATCTGTGGATTATACAGTTTGAGTGGGATTGGTAAAGTGATTGTGGGAAAAAAACTAACAATTCACAGAATTTGTTCTATAAGCTTCTGTCACTACTGTCCTCAGGCATGTACTATACTGACAGCTGATTATTTTATATATTTTTTAACTTTTCTAATCTAGTTTGAGTGCTTAGAAGCTCTCACAGGCGCTCAGTTTTTCTTGGACAGAGGGACTTAGGTGACAACAATCTGTTGTTGTAAATAGGGAGTGAATGTGGATAGCTGTGATTTGGAGCCGGACACCTGTATCTTCTTGATACCTTCATGATAAATAGCAGAGAACAGACGTGCCATTCAGTTGTGATTTGCCACCTTGCCCACAAACAAGGCAGAATATTTTTCTCTCCTGTTGGTATCCTCTGAAGGCTGGGGGAAGAGATCTGTTATTTTTTGGTTTTACTTTGGAGGTGTTTAATCACTGTACCACAGCCTGTGCAGATGAAAGGACAAATAGGCAAAGTTGAACGTGTATTGACATGATGTGAGATAGATAAGCTGTGTGAGAATAAAGATATCAGGCTTGAATCTCCATTACTGTCGTAGGGAACACGGCATTCTCTGTCTGGTGCTGCCTGATCCATCCAGCCAAGTCGTTCCATTATTGATGGTTGTGTGCACACAGACCTGCAGAGAGCTGCAGCAGCTTTCGATGAGTATTTCATGTGCTCGTGCTATTCCTACAGATAGTCATGAGAACAGGATGGTTTCTGTTGTGCTGAGCCTTAAAATGTGTGGCCAACAGCAAAAGGCGATGTTGTATCGTGTGAACTTCTGGTTTATAGGGAGCCGGTGGTAATGCCTGAAACTGAGCCTGATGTGGCTGATGTGCCTCATGTGCATTTCCATGGCCAGACTGGTCCTGGACTCATGCTGTGATCTGGGACTTGCAGTTGGCCCTGAAGGAATTGGGGCTTCACCAAGCAGGTACATGGGAGATGAACAGAGGTTCTGGGAGAAGAGCAGGTTGAGAGGGATGAAGCCAGTGACAGCAGGAGTGAAAGAGGAAATTTGGAAGCAGAATGAGAGCAAGGCTATATATAATTATTTAATTATTATATTTATGTAGCATCTTTATAAAAAACAAGATGGTTTATCAAGGAAGTAGCCACCAGCGGAAAGTTTAGAAGGGTCCCGTAGAATTAAACTAAACTTTCTTTTTAGGTCAGGAAGTACTTTTTAGTGCTCAATCCCTCAGTCTTGCCTTAGTAACCTAACTGCAGTTTAGTCAAAATAGAGGAAAACAGGCTTGTCCTGTCAGCTGCCTGGTGCACACTGACAGGCAGCTTATTGCTTTGGCTGTAGAGCTGTGTTGGGTTTGAGGAGATTCAGACACGCCGCTCCCGAGGGATGCGTCAGGGAGATTCTCTCTTGCTCAGGGAAAATGTTGTGTGGCTTTCCCAGCCATGAACTGAGGAGCATGTATATGCACAGAGACAAATAACAGTCCAGGGAGCTCACGGGGACCTGCATCACTTGGGCTGCACAGTGTTCTGTCCTGCAGCTATGCTGGGACTTCTCTTGACCCTCAAGAAAAGCTTTTGTTACCTGTACAGCAAAACAAGGTGAAAACAGACAACTCCATATGGCTCCCTGAAGCTTTTCTGCGGCTATTTCAGGGTATATTTTTTTATGATTCTTAAAATCTTTTTATGTTTTCTTGTCCTGCTGTTCCTAATGACCCCTAGAAACACGAACTGTCTCTTTACTAAATCTTCTGGTTAATTAAACGGAACCATTTTATGCACACTTTCCCAGGAAGTCTAGTGTTCTGCTTTTACTGGTATTTTGGAAAGTTAGAGGCTATGTTCTGCTAATGTGGAAAGTCCAAATAATGTCAGCACCTCTTCTGTTTGAAATAATAGGTGCACCAAAAGAAGTGTCTCAGATGGAAAGGTGTTAAAAGGAGGAAAACAATGGTCAGTGAATAAAGTTATAATTCAGAGTTCCCCTGAACTCTGAGGCCCCTCCCCATTTGGTGATTCTTACGTTTGCTTGTATGTGAATTAGTGTTCAGCTAAAAGTTCCCTCAATAAGCACAGATGAGACTAAGATAAACTACTTGCCCTCTGGCAGAATAAATATTTTAAATAAAATCAACTCCAGACAGTCCAGGCAAGCAGCTATTGATCTCTAAAAGCCTGAACTTAAACCCAATGAATATTCCAGAGCTCAGCCCTGCGCAGCCTTCCTAAATGCTGATCAATATGCAATTACTTCCCCTGAAAACATTTCTGGTGTCATCTGGCCTAAGGAGTACTTTGTTTTTAGCTCTCTGTAGTGGGGGTGTGGGGGTGCCAAACCACCCTCCTGCACAGCCCTTGGCTGGTTGGGGGAACTCAGTCCAGCTCCACACGGTGCCCTCCCACCTTGGGGTTGAAAGTGCCTGTGGCTGCACTGGGCAGGGTCACTTTCTTTCAGGCTGGGGTGTTCATGTGTGGGTGTTTTAGTTTGCATGATGTTAGGGGCTCATGAAGTTGGGTCTCTGCAGGGAAGTTGTTTTCCACAGCTCTCTGGGAGCTTTCAGGATCATTTTCAGGGCATCCCTGTGTTATTGGTGTGAGTTACTGCCACCAACATTCTGAACTGGCATTAAAGCAGAAGAGCCCAGAGTCTGTCTGCCTCCTTCCATTGTGTGGTTACTGGTGATGGGGTTTCATTATAGCTGACACCGCTATGTTCACCAAATTTACTCCTTTATTAAATTAGACTATTGTTAGATCTAAATCCTGATCTTTTTGGTGTGATAGTGTTTGCCTTTTGTATCCAACCCAGCCTTCCCTTCTGTTTTGTGCCAGTGTTTGTAAAGGAGTGAAGAAATACCTTCTTCAGTAGCCAAGAAATAAGAAAATAAAACCATGACAATAAAATACATAAAATGAAATAAAAATAGAAAATAAAAAGAGATAAAAGACATTAAAAAAGAAATAACCAAGACAATATTCTCAGCCACAGTTTTGAAAAGAGTTATTGTTGATACGAAGTTTTGCCTTCTAGAAGAAAAATCTTGCTTAGAGCTTGTGCTCAGACTCTTCATCTTTTCCTTGTCGTGTTCCTTTCCCTTGTCTCTTTAAAGTAGAGTGCTCCAAAGCTCCTCATGTCCCTATACAATTTAATTTGCCTCTTTCTTTTCGCAGAGAGAAGAAGATTTCCCGCAGCAGTGCCCTGAAGGTGCTGGACCATGCCATGATCGGACCAGAGGGCACAGACAACTGTCACAAGTTTGTGGACATCCTTGGGCTGAGAACCATCTTCCCTCTCTTCATGAAATCACCCAGAAAGATAAAGAAAGTTGGAACAACTGAAAAAGAACATGAAGGTAGATGTGCTTCCAGATCCTTCTTATTGCCATGGAGGGAGTGAATGGGCAGCCAATGTCTGAAAAGTACCTGCAGGGAGGAGGGAAAGGCACAGCACCCATCTTCTTAGGGCTCCTCCTGCAGCTTTCAGGTCTGGGTGTCCAGCCTGCTGCTCCCTGTCACAGCTAGCTGGCTGTTGAGGGCACATTTGTCCTGCTTGTTTTGGTATCAGCAGCTCCTGGCGATCCCATTTCATATGCTGTTAATAAGTTATTTTACTCCTGTAGAGTCTGTTGTTTGAAGCTCTTACTCTGATGCAAAACTCTTTTGAAAAGAGTAATGAGGCAACTACAAATGTCACCTCAAAAGCAGTGTTTTCATGGCTCTGAGCACTGAAGTGTGACTGGATGAACATCAGGCATTGCAGAAATAAACTGCATTGCTTTTGAAGTTGCGCTTTTTTTCTTTTTATATTTTTTAACTCTCTACCCTGGAAAACTCTGCTTTAACAGAGATCTGCTGTGGAATAAAACTGCGATTACTGTGGGACCTTATGCTGAGCTGAGTGGTCAGTCCCTCCTGCTCCTGGCAACATTGCCTTTCCCATTTTATTGGTCATTGACTGTCTTGGAAGAAACTTTAAATACTGCCAGTGATGCTTAAGGTTTTGTGCCAATTGATTGCTCAGCTCAGTTCTACAGAGGGTGAATATTGTCAAAAGCTGAAGAGGTGTGAGTGGGTCTCAGACACGCCTAGGATCTATCCTGAACTCTTGCAGCAAACCAAGTGAAAGTGGAAGGAAACAGCAACAACATGGAAGCTCTAAACCCAAATCCCCTGCTTTGGGACTGTCCTGGCAGCTTAGGTGGGACTCAGGTGTTCTCCCAAGCCCAGGAGGGAGGTGCTGTTCCTTCAGAGCTCTCTGGGTGCTGGCTAAGGCACCAGCTGGGACTGAGCAGCTCCTTTCTCTGGCAGAGCTGCTGAACTGGGGACAACTCCCTGGGCACCTGTTTGTCCTCCCTCCTGAGGACAAGGAATGGGCAGTGGCATGGGCTGGGCATATGTGTGGCAGTGGCTGCTTTTGTGGCACAGGTGGAGAGCAGGGGCTCACCTGTCAACCAGCCCCAGAGCAGTTCACACACCAGCTGCCAGTTCTGGTCACTTTATCTGCCTTGTGTTGTTTGTCTTGGGTAGATAATAGTGAGGGGGGAAATGCTGTTGTGTGGTCTGGGGTTTATGTAATGGACTTGCAGGGACAGGTTTGGTTTCTGTAGGTTATGTAATAAAATTGCAGAATTATCTAATAAAATACGTAGTTGTGCTTCGATGGATTTAGGGGATGTTTTGAAATTTTCATTTGCAGTGTGAAAGTGAGGTTTGTTTAATTCTTCTTACTGAGAGAAAGCATCAGTGGGAATAGGAGATTCTGGGTAGAGATCTGAGTCCGTAGCTCATGCCATTGACTTAATTTTTCAGTTTTGGAAAGTGAGCTAATCTCTGTCTCATCTGCTTCTTCTGGAGTCTGCAGTTGATACCTGTGTGCAGTCCTGGCTGCTGTGAGGATTAGTCTGGAAAGCCCTGACAGGGTCAGTTCCTGCCTATTTCTGTGATAGTGTGAAAAGCCAATCTGCCCTCAGGAAAATGGAGTGATCCGTGCAAACTGGCTTTGTATCACACTTCTGTCTCATTAACATGCAGAAGAAATGGAGAACATTAAGATGAGTCCAGAAATCAGTTCTATTAAAATAAACTCTCCCTAAAAGGCTGTGGTAGTAAGTCCAATTTTCTTTGTTTTGCATCACTGGGCAGGTGAGTTACTGAATTTCTAATGACAGGAGATAATAGAGATGTTCAGCAGGGTTCCCTGGGGCCTGTCACGCCGTGGTCCTGACACAGTGTAAGCAGCACTGTGTGTGCTTTTGCTCTGCTGAGTGTTGCCCCAACCATGCAGTAGTTGCTCCTTGGGGGGAACATGGCACAAGCTCCTGGGTGCCTCTGGCTTTAAGGGAAATGGTGCAGGTGTGGCGTGATGGAACTGGTTCCCTCTGTGCTGTTCTGGTCCTAGGAACACACTGCTTGTTGCTTATCTCTGTTTATTGATCAAAAAGAACGCTACTGTCAGTCTGGTCTTGTCATCTTTTCTCATAAAAACTTTATCCTGTGTTCAATCTGTTTTTTTAAAAATTAATTAGAACAATCTTCTATTGGGAGAGCTTTCATGTGTATGCCAAATGGAGGAAGAGATTCCTTTAAAGGATTCTCTGGAATGGCTTTGCAGCAGTGGCATCAGTATTTATTTAAAGCAGCTCTGAGGAGCTGGGCTGTGCTTGCCTTCTCTGCGTTGCTGCTGGGGTGCTGCTGTCGGGGTGGGCACCCCAGACTGTGCTGTAAAGCACGAAATCCTCTGTGGACTCTGAAACCTGGGGCCTAATTACAGCTGCCTAAAAACCAGCCTTGCTAAAATGCCCCAGCACTGGGTGAGGTACCAAACAGCTCTGCCTGTCCCTCTGTCCCTTTGTCTGCAGTGGCTGAAGTGCCACCAGGCTCGGGATCCTGGCACCTGCTGTGGCTCCAGGTGCTTCACCTCTCCCAGGAAATCCAGTGCTCAATCTCTAGAGCACCAAATCTTCTGTATGTATGTGATGGTTGTAGGAAAATATCCCCTTGTCTTTATTTTATAGCAGTGTTGCTATTTACATAAGAGATAGTCTATAAAACCATGTTTGTTTTATTGTCTCTAAGGCAGTGTTCTGAATGTGACAAAATAATACCTTGGTGAAAAAAAATCTCAACGTGACTTGCTGAGCATTTATTTATTGCAGAAATTTATAATCCAAATTAAATTTGATAAAAGTAACTTCTCTGTAATGTATTTCGTCCTTTCTAAATGCTAGCATAAAGGTGTCAGTGCTGGTTAGCTACATTTTAAACACTGTCAGTGTTTAAAAATTATTTTACTCTAGGGAGCCTGTGAACAATTTAAATCCAAACTGCACGTATTTATGCTTTATGTACACTATGTAATTAGGAAAAAAGAAAGAGAAAATTTCTTAACCATCTTTATGGATGATCTGAGCCTGAAGATTGGGCCTGTGGTGTCTAACTGAGTGCGCATTATCTACACTTGAATTTTGCCTGTGTTTGTACAGATCATTATATTAGGATATTAGGTTTGGGAGAAAAAACTCGTTGGAAGCAATTTCCCTTTTTCTGAGGCAGTGAAGCAACTCAAACCAGAAATATTTTGCAGCTGAAGACAGAAATGGCTCAGAGTTTTCCTATGTCTGTGGGGTCGCAATACTCGTGTGAGTGCCCAGCTGCGTTGGACAGCCAGAAGGAGAACCAGCCTGGCTGTGTAGGGGGTGCTATGTCGTGGTTGGGTGTTGTGAGCAGGTTGAACAGCGGCGTCCCTTTAGTGTCTGTGATTGCAGGGGATGGACAGGAATCTGGCTCTGGGTGGTTCTTGGCATAAATAGAGGGTAAGATTTTAAATAACACTTCAGTGTTGTGACTTCTGAAATGTGGGGGGTACTGTATGATTATCTGCATTCCCAAAACCTTCCTGTTGCAGAGCTGAGGGTCAGGGTATCATCCCTGTCCATGAGGGTGCAGTGGCTTTCAGCACAGTCGAGTCACAGTGTTGGATGCTGGCTTGAAATTCTTGAGCAGTCTCAGTGAGCTAAAAATGGAGAAAACACAAATTCCTCCTAAATTAGAGAGTCTGTAGTGAAGCAATCATAGCTGGCTCGACAGGCTGTATATCCTCCTGCTCTTTCTCAGGATGGTTATTTGCAGCCGAGTTTTGCTCACTTGGAGAGTGTAATGAACTATAAAAGAATGTTTGTCCAATTCATCTTCATTTAAATGCCTTCTCTTGTCTTAGATGTCAGTTTTAGTTAGGAATGCTTAATTTGATAACCTGAGAATTAGTTCAGCCAATTTCCAAAGGAGAATTCCTATTGCTGGGGTGTTTTGGTTGTTTGCCCTCTATCAATAATGAAGCCTCTTTTGGAGATCCTCAGCTATACCTTACCTTTAGAAACAACAACAAAACCCATTTCTTAGTAAATACACTTTTACTCCTTTGTGATGTGCACTAAAGGCAGCAGTGCCCTTGGAATGAATGTCTGCTGCAGAACCAGCTTCCCTGGGCATGGGGAAGCGAAAAGGCAGCAGCAGAAACATGGCCTGATAAGGAGTTATCGGTATTAACTGAGCACCCTCTGCCAGCCAGTGGTCTTGAGGAGTGAGCACCCGGCAAAGGCATCAGTCTGTTTAAACAGAGCTTTATTATGCCAATTTGTTATTTCACCATCACCATCCGACAGGAACCTGTGATTTGAGTGAGCCATGATGCTGAGAACAGAGTTAAATTTATCTCAATTAAAGTGAGCGTGCTCTGTTGCAAGAACATCAGAAAAATAAACTTTCTCAGTCAATAGAAAGAATTTTGTTTTACGTTCAGCTTGATGGCTGGATCCAGCTTACCGGGGCTGTTGCATGTGGAGCTTTTCCAATCCTCCCAGGCCCCCCTTCACCCATCCATAAAATTGGTGTTTCTTGCTTGTATCAGTGTTTTAAGATAAAATTTTTCTTGGCAAAATGCAGTGATACTTGGGTGGGTTACTTTTCTGAAATGCAGATTATTAATGCACATGAAAGCAAGTCAGGTTATCTACACCATTGGAATAGCCTGTCCCAGTGTCACCTATAATACTGGGATGGGCCAGTGGCTTCATCCAGGTTTCCCAGCATCCATGAAGCCAGAGTTGCGTGTGTAGGAGGGGTAGAAGTATCTCAAAGAACTGGCTTGCTTTTTTCTAGTATTTTCCTGCTTCTAATTAGAAACTACAATTTGTCTTAAACGTTCTTTGCAAGACAGAAGGCTCTTAAATGTGTGCTGCTGGGTTCACCAGCTCATCCTGCTTGGCCTCCGACGGGCTGCTGTCCCTGGCATCCAGAACTGCCTGCTGTCCCCTTCCTGCAGGATTATGCTTGCCTCCTCTTCCTCACTGTGGAGCTTCCTCCCCTGCCAGGCAGATGTCCATTATAATGAGATGTAAAAAGAAAAAAAAAGTGGGGTTGGGGATAATAAAGGCAGAGGAGTGTAATGTTACAGCTTGATTTGACAGGACCTCCTGCTGTTGCAGCTGCCAGTGCCAGGCATGGAATAGATTAATCTGTATTCCAACACACCGAGCTGAAGTCAAGATCGATCTAATTAGGGTGTTTTAAACACTGCTTGCATGCTGAAGTCTCTGTGCCTGTCTGGAGAGGGAAAGGCTCCTGAGAGCTTGAGAGGATCCTGAGCTAAGCAGGACCCTGGTGCTGCTGCGGGAAGCACACGGGATACGACCTCCTAGAGCCAGGGATGTGTCTGGCATGGTGCCCTGCAGGATTGGGATTGTGGGGAGCTGGCCATGGGGTAGCAGCAGTGATACTGGCAGATGAGAGAGAGAGAAGCCTCCAATCTTCCCACATCCATGAATTTAGAGGATTTTGGGATGTTTGCATGAAAAAGGTTGTTCTTGATGCATAGTAGCTGCCAGCTGGTACCTGTTACTTCTGTGGTGCTGAGCGCGGCTCGGTTTGCTGTTTGCTTCTCAAAGGAATCACATTTAGTCATTCTTTGAAAGGAGGCTCTGCTGCAACCTCTGCCTCTGGCCTTGTCTGTGTCCTCCTTGGAAGTGATGTGCTTTGTTCAGGTGATGTGGACTTTGGCTGAGTCTTACATCCTTATGGAGAAGGTCCCAGAATATTCCGTAGCAGAGAAGCTGCCTGTGGCTTCACCCCGGGGCAGTGCACAGCTCGTGGCCTCTGCACTGAGATTAAAGCCAGGCAGCTGCAGGTTCTGCATTCTGGGGGCTCAGAGCAGCATCAGCTACTCACCATTTCCAAAAGGAGATCTGACCCTGAGCAAATACTGTGATTACAGCTTTTAAAGTGTTGCATATGTGAGATGGAGATTGGGTCAGTCCATGGGAAAGTGGTGAGACCCCATCCTTGGGACCCTGCACCCCAAGGTTAGCGTTTCTCCCTTCCCATGGCTGTGCAAACACTTTAATCCACTGAATCATGGATTCAGCCTCTCATCCCATCAAGCTTTGCCCTCATTTTGGCCAGTGTCCTTGCCCATGGATGTTGGTATTTATTGGGCCAGGACTTGCATTATGGCATAACCTTGATTTTGAGGTGTGACATAAAACACACTAGTGCATTATTTTTCAGGAAGCTGATAAGAAACCAGTTTAGATAGTTCAGAAATATCTCTGTAAAATATTTATTTGAACATTTTGACTAGGCAACTAAATATTTCCTGGATTTTCTGCAGTGATGTTGAAAGAATAACCTTGTTCTCAAAACCTCTGTGTCAGCTCCTTTAGACTTGTCAGTAGTTTTAAAGATTTTATTGATAAAATGGATAAATATCTGCATATGACCACCAAAGCAAAAATGATGGCTAAAATACATTTCCTAGTAAAGGAATATTGGAAGAAAGCAATGAAGATAGATCATTGGTGAGAATACTGCTACTAAAATGCTGCGTCAACACTTCCTAAAAAAGGTTGGGGAAAAAAATAGTGTGACATATACAGAATGCTGGCTTCTTCCTAAACCAGCAGAGCATGTGTTGGCATATATGGGGGAAAAAAAAAAATCTTCATTTTATTGAATTTCTTTCACCTTAAGAAAATGGGATCTTGCAAGAACTGGAAGGTTTTAACAATACTTTTAATGTCAACACTTAATTTGGCGTCGCTTTTTGTGGAGTAACAGTTTCTGTGCAGTGAGAGCGTGCGCTGACACCCCCGGAGCCATCCTTCACCCCCGTTAGCCTGTCGGAATGACGGAGCAGCCACACGGTGCGGCCACCCGATAAACCTGTTATCTGCCTGCTCCTCCTGCCGGCAGCGCTCCCAATCTCCTTGGAACATGAAAAATTGACACCACCTCAGGCAGAAATCTGTTTCGAAAAGGAAGCTCTATTTATAAGCAGCTAATGAAATGGGGGGGGGGGTGCGCGCGCCTGTGCAGCCTCTCCTCGTGCTGCCCTTGTGCAGGATGCAGATAATCCGTGCAGCAGGGAGCACAGACACCCTGGCCAGGCAGCCTGTGTGCCTTCACCTTCCAGGGCCCAGGCAGTGGGAGCAGGAGCTCCTAGCAAACACAGCAGTGTTGCTCATTCTTTGTGCTGGACTGATGGATCAAGGCTGCTCCTGGATTCAGGCTAGGCAGCGCTGGGGAAGTGCATGGTGTGACAGCAATAAGGTGGTGATCCCGCTCCTCTGCACGCCGTTTCCCCCTCAGAAAATACCAAATCTTGAGGCCCCATTGCTCCCCACCACCACGAGTGAGGAAGTGTTTCTGGCTGTTAATCTTCATCAGTCTTAATCAGCAAGATTACAATGAAGTCATCTTGGAGAAGCTAGGTAGTCTACACCAGGTCTGTGTTTAAAGCAGACCTGCAGGTGGGAAGTAGTACTGACTGGTTTGGAAAGGGAAGGAGACTCAAGCCCTTCTCCTTTGCTTTGCACTGCTGTGCTTGGGCTCAAGGCGAGTGGCTCAGTCACCTCTCAGAGTGGTGGGACATTGACACAGGTGTCTCCTGTGCGCTTGCAGCCTTGACTTTTTACTTGCCTCCTTGGTTTGTGCTGAAAAATATGACCCCCAAGTGCAATTGAGAAGACTGTAAACATGTTTATTTGGTCGTTTGTGGTTTGTTGTGGCCTATTTGTATTCATTGATGGGATTTTCTGTAAATGAAAGTGGTTGGTTTGAGAATTTTTCTACTAGCTCATACCACTTGAGTCTCTGCAGGAGCACAGTTATTCTTTCTACAGCTCTCTTGTTTCAGTAGCTGTCCTAGCCTTGGTGACCTGAGGGTCATTTGGGTGACAGTGCTGGCTTTGGCCAGGGCTCCTTTAGGCCCAAAAGGCAGCATGCGGTGCCTTTAGGCTGTGATGGAGGGTCCCAAAGCGTGTGCTGCCAGGCAGGCGCACGTCCTGGGGAGGAAACCAGAGTGGAACCTGTGCTCTGTGTAAGTTGCTTTGGTTCCCTGAGGCAGAGGAGGAGGAGACCTCACTGGCTGGGCCAGCATGAGGAGCTATCTGTGCTCCCTGCAAACATGGCTTGTGGCTCTCACCACTGCTCTGTCTCCTCTCACCATGATGGGAAGGAACCAGGGTTCTGCTTATCAACAGCTACATGCTGGGGTGTTAATAGTAAATTTAACGGCATGTTACAGAGGGAAATAAGCTCCTCTTCCTGATCTCAGCATGCAATTTTCATTTTGTATTTCTAGAACATGTCTGTTCCATCCTGGCCTCCCTTCTGCGAAACCTGAGAGGGCAGCAGAGGACACGGTTACTGAATAAATTCACAGAGAATGACAGTGAGAAGGTGAGTGCTGAATGTGTGTCTCAGTCTCTGGGCTGCCAGGTTGGGAGGGTTCTTGCTCAGGGCAGGGTGCCTGGTGCACTCGCTGAGTTATGAAAAGCCATCCTCATACCTGCCTGCAGAGACTTGTGCTGTCACAGACCTTTGTTCTCTCATTCACATTGTATTTACAAACTGCAAAACTGGACATTTTAGTGCATGGCCTCCACATCCCCTGTGCTCTTGTTTTCTGGTGCTCTTGCATATGGTAGTAGCGATTCTGTCCTGGGTTGTGTCTCTGCTGAAACCTGGCCATAAAAGACAATATGCAGTATTACATCGTGCTGGCTCTGAGATCAGGACAGCGTGGAAATGTGCCAGTGTGTCTGGTGGTGAAGCTCTTTTGCAGAGAGTTTAGGAGTTGCTGTGGTACACGTTTAACATTCCCCACTCCTCTCCTAGAATGTTTCACTTTAGTGATGTTTGCTCTGGGAAATTCTTCCCAAAATATTTACATGGTGGTGGATAGATCAAAGCTTTGCAGGAAAGAAATAGCAGCTTTTGCAAACCAGGGATCCCAAGGGATTTGTAAATTCTGCCACTGGGAAAATACTGGTTCCTTAGTATTCCTCATTAGTGTGTTTTAAAGGTGTTTTTCATAACCTGTTCTACCAATTGTAGATAATTGCTAGATAGGATTTCAGCTGCCCTAACACAGTTCAGAGGAGAGTGGGAGAGCTGGAACATCCAGCACAGATAGGACAAGTCCACTGGGGAAACCAGGAGCCTGGAGGACCACAGTACAGAGAGTGAGCTGGGGACACACGTCTGTTTGCTGCCTTTTATCTGGCACTGATGGGACCGTGTTCCCATATGGGATTACATCCAGACGCCTGCAGCCTCAGCATGCTCATCCGACCAGCACTTGTACCCTCCTTCTGTAACGTGTTGCTTCCTGGGAGGGACAGAGCTGCCTGTTGCTTTGTGAAGGCTGAAGCTGTGAGGAAAACAAAATTGCATGAAGGATTAAAGATGATTGCATTGTTCTTTTTTCTTGCTTACATCTCTCTCTTCTGCCCTTGCAGGTTGATAGGCTGATGGAACTGTATTTTAAGTACCTGGATGCAATGCAGGCAGCTGATAAGAAGATTGATGGGGAGAAACACGTATGTATTGCTTAAGTTTTCCTGGGTCATGTCTGTAACACCTCTACACAGCCATGTCATCTGCACAGGATTTATGGCTCAGCCAGTCACTATTCTTGGGTGTGCCCTCATACCTGTGCTGTTGCCTCTTAATTCCTATTGCCTCACTCTCCAAGTTCCAGGTAACCTCAGATAAAATGGGCCAAGAATTTCTCTGCAAGTGCTTCCGGCTGTCTCTTAGAGTGAGTTTTACTAAAAGTACCTAAGTCTGTGATTCAATTTGCCTTCACTTTCACCTGGCTGCAGTCCTGCTTGGTTTGGCAGATGGAGAGCAGGTGAAATGCAGAGAGACAATTACATGATAATGTGTGAGGCCTCTTACCCTGGTCTGTAGAGTTGTGATCAGCGGCGAGGAAGTGTCTGTGTTGATGAGTTAGCTGAGGTGCAGCCGAGGGCTGTGTGCTCTCTGCACACCAGCAGTGAATGTGTGAGTGACACGAGCCTTGGTACCGCACAGCACTTTCTTGGAACTGAAGCAGGAACAGACCTTTTGAAAGGGAACGAGCGGCTGGAGTCAGGAAGCAGCTTGCAGAGCTGTTAGTGAGCTTGGCCAGCTTCCCACAAGATTATCTATATCAGTGCTGGGGAGGGTGTGAGATTGATTAGCACCGATGGAGAGCAATGGCTGCAGCTGCCGTCCCGCGCTCCGCGCGCTCCACGTGCCACGGGCAGCAGCCCCCCACCAGGCCCCGACAAACAGCTGCCTGCCCACTGCCAAGGCTGCTTCTCTGGGCACTGCCAAACATTCCGAGGGCAGCAGAGCGCTGCTGCTGCTCAAAGAGGCGCAGGAGTGAGTGATGAATGGAGCTGCTTTTGCTGCCAGCACTCCGGCTCCATATGGACAGTGGCAGCATCACCACTGAGCGGTGGCCTGGAGGAAAACAGCATTTACCCTTTCCTGCTTTCCTTCCATGCTCTGTCCTTCCTCCTCAAACAGGGCAAGAAATTATTTATTCTTTATGTGTCGGTGTGGGGGTTTTAGAACTCAAAAACCAGAATATGTTTGTTTGGTTGAAGCCTTGTAGCGTGTTGGGCCTGCTGTACAGAGCCGTAAAATACCACATGCAGAGTGAGGGTATGTGCCCTTTATCCAGGAACACCCTGGAGCAGCCTGCAAACATTAACATCTGTAGCAAACATCCAGCACAAAGCAGGAGTGGAGGGAATTTGAGTGTGAAGAAGCTTTTATGGAAGCTCTTCAATTAATAATATTAACCCCTTTGTGTCTACTAATGCACAAGAGAAGTAAAACTAAGGAACCTCAGATTCTCCTCCTGTATCCAGAATAAATGGACCTCAATTCTTTACCTCCTATTAGAACTAATAATAGGATTTGGCAGAAGCATCTCATGGGTGCAACATACTGGGTACAACATGTATGAAATATGGTGTTGAAGTTCATTCCTATCTTGGAACACTCTTGGAGAATTATCGTTTGCTTTATTTTGTAGCATCATCAGATGGTCAGTGGGAGATCTCAGGGTCTCCTGAGATCCGAAGTGGCTCAAGCATTTTCCCCACACAGAAGCAGGCAAAAGCCATCATTCTGTCTGACACATCATGGCACTCTCCAGCTGTGACAGGATTTATGGGGCACTTTAATGTTCCTTGTTGTGGCACATGAATCACTGAGGTGGATTGTATGAACACTTCAGAATCTGTGCTCTGTCACTGGGGGGCTTTTGACTTTCCCCTTGCAGTAGAGGACATAGTACCCCAAAAATCTGATATACAGATGCTCACTTTTCTCCCTGCCCCGTAGAAAAATGATACTTGGTGAGATTTTACAGGTTCAGCCTATGCTGACAAGAGTGAGATCCAAGTCTGATGGACAGAGTATTCTGGTGTAAGTCTTGCATTACAAGGAGTGAAAAGCTGATTACACAAGGAATGACTGAGTGCTTTATCTTTAGTAGTGCAGCTGGCATAAGAAGCTCCTGCTCTTGCAGTTCTCCTCCTTTTTATTTCTTTTAGCTTGGTTTATTTTAGTGATCTGGTTTATAGCCCTGCTTTTCAGCCCATGGCAGTGATGGTGGGGGAATAGCTGAGGGTGGAAGGGAGGGGAGGAATTTCTGAAGCCAGCTGTTTTGAGGAGGAACAGTTATAATAATCTGCACCCTAATCTAGACTGTGAAACAGGATGGAGTCACTGAGCCCCTTCTCAGTGTTACCCCCTTGTTTGCTTTAGTGAAATCTGTTCAGAAGGGTTCAGAGGTGATAACTTGGTGATTATCCTAATTGCCATGTGAAACCCAGGGGCAAAGTCCATGAGAGCGTTGTCTCCAACACCTGATGCCTGTCTTAGCACTTTTCTCAGAGTTTTTAGTTAATGAAAATACTTTGTTCTCCTCTCAATTTCTTTAATTATTTCTGTAGGAAATGGTGCAACATCCTGTGGCCTTTACCTCTCTCTAAAATGAGGTATAATTATGGGTGGCAGCGATAGCCTTGATGATCTCTAAAGATGGTAGGAAGTGACAAGAGATAGTTTAATATTTTTATAGTTCCACGGAAAATTATGCTCATCAGGTTAATTCAATAAAATATTCTCACCAGACACTTTGTGCTATAATGACTTACAAATTACATGCTAATTGTGCTACAGTTCAGCCACTCCATTCCTTGAAAGGAAGAGGTGGAACTCCTAGGATGAGCGTGGTATCCACAGGTGGGGATAACAGGTGGGGATTTGTGTCAGCCCATCCTTTCAGTATGGTGTAGAAAGACCAAATTGCCTGGAGCTGTGCTGAGGGCAGGACGTGATGGCTGTGAGCGTGGCTTTTAGCCTGTGGTCTGAAGGCCCCTCCTGAACATTTCTTGCATCCCTCGGCTGTCCCCAGTGTTACAGACAGAAAGTAGTAAGGGGAGAAACTCCATCCTTAGAGTGAGAGACACATTGTGGTGGTTGTTTTGGTGCACAGCTATTTGGAACATGCTCATTTCTGTCCACCTGGATTGGCCTCGCTGTTCCACGTGGTGAGGATGTAAAACCAGGATCCTAGAGGTGTTCTTTGTTCTTGATCAGTACCCATTCCTTTTGCTCTGCCCAGCTGTGCAGTGCATGCTGGGCAGTGAGTGATAGATGAGGAGGGAGGAGGATGCAGAAATCTCCTCCACTGCCTGTGTGGAGCAGTGTGATCTTTGGTACAGCACGGGCACATCCATCGCATCTTTAGGCTTGAAGTCTCTACTTGACACCTCGAGGCCTGTCAGTCCTGCCTCATTAGTGTGAGAGAAGCTCATTTTAGCTTCACAGAAGCCCATCTTACTGCTGTCTTCTCCCATCAGCAAGGGGCATCTCAGTACATATTGCTGGCAGATTAGAAATGGCACCTGAGCGCTCATTTGGAGGTTAGCGACTGACAGCTTTGAAAGAGAGACCAAGTGGGAAGGGGGCTGCTTGCTACTGTACTGGAGGCAGATTAGCACTGAAAGGGTGGCTGTGGTTTTAAGAAAAAAAAAAAAAAAGGACTGTGAAAAGGCACCTTAAAACTGTACTTGTCTTCTAATTCATATCTGCTTAATTTACTGGCACAGAATAATCTTCTCTGCCGAGAGGGCCTGTTAGAGCTGCCGCCGCTGTGTAATCAAGACCGCAGCTGCCTGGATCCAGCTCCTGTGATCGCCATGCTCGGATCAGAATACAGAGCAGACCCGGCCTTTGTTTCTTGCTCTGGAGATTCAGAGTCCTGGCCTGTGGTTGTTTTTCTGCTCAGGAATTTAGCACTGTTGAGCAGAGCAGCCAGTGAGCCTGTGTGCAGTGCATAGTGTGAGCGCTGGTTCAGGAGTGAGTGTGTTGTCTTTCTTGAATGTTTTTTTCGATAATTCAGTCACTATTCAGCTCTCCTGCTAGCCAGACTCATCATTGTTTAGCTTTAGAGACCAGATTTGAGCCATTTGGCAGGGATGTAGGGTGAGGGAAGTCACTCCCTGCACAAAATTGGATTTTTCTATTTACTGGCAAGAGCTCACATGCAGGCTTTGCCCACTCATGCCTGTGCCCATGATTTTGAGAACATGGAGTAAATGACTATCATGCATATGTTGGAGTCTTCAGGATCTGATGCTAAAGTGTTACATCTGAGTGTAGCCAAAGCCGTTGATCTGACGGCACAATTAAGAAGGCACTGGCTTTAAGACTTGTTCTTTTACTGACGGACTGGATTTCTAGGAGGAAAGGAGAAGTATTTCGCTACCTGAGCTTTCCTCTCCCTTTCGAGAGGAAGTGGGCATCAGCTGTCTAAGTCACTCCATCAGATTTCTGTCCAAGGAGCATCCATTGCCCCCCTCCAGGGAGAGTTGCACAGGGCTCATTTTCCTTCTTGTGCCTAAAACTCTCAGCTCACCATTAGATGCGAGGGCTTGGCTTGACAGAACAGCCACATTTGGCAGCCTCAGTCAGCTTTGGTGCCGGTGACCTTGCGTGTGCCTGGAGCACGAGTGCCTGAGGAGGCGCGTCCTGTGGAGCGTTGCAGGTACGGGGCGCTCGCAGGTGATGGCTCTAATGAGGAAATATTGCTCCACCGGCGTGCGCCCACCTGCCAGACGGCTGCAGAATAAATCACAGAGCTGCAGCGAGCTCGCTGGGCTGATGAGCTGCTTCCTTTGTTTAAGAACGAAACCAGAAGACAAATCCCAAAATGCAGGAGGTGACACGTGGCACAGTTGTTTGGGCCTGTCAGCCCCCATGACGATGGAGCGCAGGCACGTCCCGGGGCCAGCTCGGAGGAGGCCGCTCTGAGCTCACTGCCAGGCGGCTCTTGCCAGTGTTTTGCAGAAGATGGGCTGTCTGGACATGAGGGATGGAATGGAGTGGAGAAATGGAATGGCCTCTTGCTCTCTTCCTCTGGCCTCCCTCTGGGCAGCTCTCACTGGTGAAACTCATGTATACAGAGGAAGGATGGATGGTGGGTCATCATTCCCATGGGAGTCAGAGCTCTTTGGCTAAAAGACCCTGGCCTGCCTCTGCCCTGGCAGCACCCCTTATAAACACAGCTGGGGGAGCCTGGCTGGGCATGGAAAAACTGGCCTTGTGCAGGATTTTCAGATGTGTTTTCTCATCTATCAGTCAATTATGAAGCTGGAAGCTGGATAGGTCTTTGAGTGTGCTGGAGTCATGTTCTGCACTGCTGAACAGCACCCTCAGATGGCCAGTAAAAGAGCAGGTTTTGTTCCATTCTCACAAAGAACTTGTAAATCACGGATACATGGGTCTGTTCCATAGTCACACACTCTCACTCCTCAATGTAGAAATGTGATTTGTATGTTTAAATTAAAATTTTAACTTGCAGGTGGACACACTTCATGACCAGCAAAGGCAAAACTTCTTCCAAACCGAATGAAATGTTTTATGAATTTAAATGAATTATTAAAAATACTCCTTCAGCAAGAAATATATAGCTGATAACGTTTGGGGGAACAAAACAGTTCTTAAGAAACCACAAATTCCACCAACATTTTGCCACTCCTAATAGGAAGTGCTCTGAGAGAATCCTCACACTTTTCCTTTGCATGGCTTTACAGGACATGGTGCGTCGAGGAGAGATCATAGACGATGACATGGAAGATGAATTCTATCTCCGTCGTCTGGATGCTGGGCTCTTTGTGCTGCAGCTCATCTGTTACATCATGGCAGAGATCTGCAATGCCAACGTTCCCCAGGTAAAGCTGTGTACAAGGTTGGCAGATGATCTGTGTTTCCATTCATGGTGCAGACAAGGCTCTAAATCCTTGCAAATGCTGCTGCGTTGAGTAATTGTGTCTCTAATTCCCTTTTTTGGAGGAAACCTCCTGTTTATTGCACTTGTGTCCATACAGCTCCATCAGGTTGCAACAGATAGGAGGGCATTAGTGGAGATAGAAGCTGATGTCACTACATTCATATAATCTGTATGAGCAAGGTCAGGGTTTGAAATGGAAAGGCCCTGCTGATGCCATTGCTGAGAGAGCAGGGGAAAGCGGCCTGCTCTTGGGAGGTCTCACAAAAGCACAGCTACAGCTTTTCTTCATTTGTGCAAAATGCTGCATCTCTGCCTCCTCTGTGAATATGTTGGGGTTTGTGAATGCATTCTGTGGCTTCTTATTTCTGTGCCATGTGCCTTCCTGGGTGTTCCTGAGCAGATGCTGAGGGCTGCCAAGACTGAGTTGGTTTTGTGGTCCTCAGGTCTCTGCTTATCCCTCAAAGTGGGAAAAAGTGGGGCTGTGCATGGACTTGTGTTGCACTGAAGAGCTCTTTCTTCTCTTTCCTACTCCCCATCAGATTCGTCAGAGAGTCCACCAGATCCTGAACATGAGAGGCAGCTCCATTAAAATTGTTCGACACATCCTGAAGGGTGAGTAGAGATATCTCTGTGCAAGTGTCTCATTGCTACCAGGGACAGCTTGGTCATCGCTGCGCAGGATGAGCCTTCTCATGTAATTCTCCTTGGCTTCCTGAGCATCTCCAGGCAGCAGCTGAGCAGTGTTCCAAGATCCTGGCAGGGCTGGAATCACCCTGATTAGTGGCGTGCTTTGCTTTGCCTCAGAGTTAGGACACTTGCTGTAGCTGCTGTCAGAGAACAGCACATCACTTCACGCTTCCATCAGCTCCAGCCTGGCTGGAATTCACTGCTGGCACTAACATGAGAGTAAATATTTAAGGGAAGTGTACACGCCTGCTAGAGGGAAGAATAGTGGAGTCTCATCTTTCATTAACATGGCCCTGCACTTTACCATCTGCACCATATTAGTGCAAATACATCCACGGTGTATTTGTCTTGTTCTTAGTGTCAGATTAATATGGATTATAGCATTAAAGTATCCTCCATAGCTTTAAAATGTAGCTGTTGTGATTTGCAATCCCAGTTTTAAAGTACTGCTTGTTATTTTTAATGCTCATGGTGAATTAGAGCAATGCCTATTTGAGCTGTGGCCCTCCTCTGCAGCCTGCTGTCCTTTAGCAGCAGCAGCCACTGGAACTGAGGGAGAGGAGGGCAGGACTCAGCCTCTTCCCATGGTCCCTCGGAGCTGAGAGGCTTAGTGGGAGCAGCAGGGAACCAGAGCTGCCCAGAGAACATGCTTCCTTATGGAGTGTGTCTGGTCCAAAGGGGCTGTGTTGTTTTCAGTGTGGGGCGAGGAGTTTGTTTTTCTTCTGGAGGGAAAAGAAGGTTGGCAGCATTTCTGGGATACTGGGCTGTGGGATGTGTTTCAATGTTTCTTTGGGAGCAGCAATGTTCTCCTGGGCTTTTCTTGCCTGCACTTCAACACTGGCAGGTACACACAGCTTATTTCCTGTAGAACCTCTTGGTTTTCTCCCTTCTCATATGCAGGAAAAAAGGAATCAAAAGGCTGGCTGGCATGACAAAATAAGAGTGATTTTCTGACAATGTAAGATTACCTGCAGGTATAGGCAATCTCTTTGGCCCTTGTCCTTGGCCACAAAGTGCAAGTTAATGCCTGCTGGTGAGCAGGGGGGCTGCATAGGATGTCTTTTCTGATTTTAATTATGATACTTGAAAATTCCTGCCTCTGAACCACCCCTTTCCAGTGTGGAGTATGGCACACGTCCGCCTTCAGATTCCTACACTTGCCCTGGGCCATGAGTCTCTGAGGGAGATGTCTGCAGACCTCGCTGGATTTGCACACCTCACAGTCACGGCTCGGGGTTGTTGATTTACATACCAAGCTGAATTGGAGGGCAGCTGCATTAAAATTTCATCCGATTCTTTCTTTCCCAGACAGTGACTTGCATTGTGAAACTTCCTCCGTGGTTGTATCGGGTGTTGCAAGCTCAGGGTCGTGCTGGGTTGGGTGCTCTCAGCAGCACCACATTCCCTGCCTGAAGGGGCACATTGGCTTGTTAATAATGCAGGGATGGGTACAGAGTTTGGGCTCTGACTGCAGCTCTCCTCAACTCCTATACTTGCCAGTTTTAGGGACTTCAGAGACAATAGTCAAAACCTCAGTGATAAATTTCTTAGTGGGTCCTTGTGAAGACCTGCAGTGGGACCCGGGAGGCAGGAGCAGCACTGGGCTCAGCTGCAGTCTGGGCTCTGATATTTGAGCTTTTCAGTAGTTACACACCTATGTCCACATCTGTGGTCAGCACAGGTTCACCAGCCTGTAACAGCAGTGACACCTGGGACATGCACCTGCCTCTCTGAAGGAGTCAGTTCCCTGGACACAGCTTCCCAGGAAAGCAAAGGGGTTTGGATGTGGACCCTGCAGTGTGCTGCTGGGGCCAGCAAGGGACTTCCAAAACTTCACTGGAGTCAACTGTACGAGACTATTGCAAGTGACTGAGAGGTCAGGAGCTTGAGCCTTGGCTGGAATGTTTCCAGGCTACTTCCCAACTTGCTCTCAGGACAGATGAGGATCGGTTTATTTTTACTTTTTGTTCAGTGTTTTGCTCTTGTTCAGTTTTTATTTTCTATTTTTGCATACTAATTAGGTGCTCAGTTTTTAGTTTGATTTTTATGGCCTACATATTCTCCATGTTTCTCTGGCAACCTGACAGCTGATGGATCCCTTGGGGTGGCTCAGAATTACTTACGATGCAAGCAAGGAAGCGAGACTGTTTTCTTATGGTAGGGCTTTCAAGGGGGAGGAGTGGGCAGGGAATAACGGGAGGCTCATTAATGCATTTCTGCAGGCTGACCAGTCCTCCCACACTTCCTTTTTCTGGAAGATCAAGCATTTCTTGCAACAGGACAGTTAGTTTATGCTTTGGAAGAAAACAACTGAGTGGTGTGTGCCTTGGCTAGGGAGATGTTTTGGGATTGGAGGCTGGGTTTGGGACGGCAGCAGTGTCTGTATCTTGGGGAGGTGCCTGGTCTCCATCTGTCATTGGGAACAGAGTGAGGCACAGGCCTCTCTGAAGCAATACTTGGCTCTGGAGTGGCAAATCTCCCTGTTTTTCACTGATCCAGAGAGACTAGCCATTGGTCCTGGCTGCCTCGGGAGCTCTGTCAGAGCTGCTCCTGCTGAGGCCCCTCCCCAGGACACATCTGGTGCCAGGTGAGCGGGCACGCTGGGAGCTGGGCATGTGGAATGTCTGCTGCACAGTCCAGCCCAAACCTGTTAGCACAGGTAAGCACAAAGGAAGGGTCAGTGTGCTCTGAGGATGGAGCTCAGTCTGGCTCATGGTGCCTCCATCTGTGCAGGCTCTGGAGCTTCCAATATCTATTACAAGCCTCAGTATTTCCCAATTGATTTTTACTGTTCTGTAACCATTGTATTTTGTCTAATGAAGCAGAAACCAATCTTGGGCCCTTTCCCTTTGTGTAGCTACAGCAGTGTGTAAGCTCTGGTTAACTGTTGGCAGGGGCAGCTTACATTTGAATTTTTTTTTAGCAGTCTCAGTGAAGGAGTGGAATTTTAAATAAAAAAGTAAATACATAAAATCTCGGTCAGAGATTTACTTTTTTAAGCCTGGTTCTGGGGGTTTTATCTGGTGTCTTCAAGCTGCTAATGCTTCAAATGAGCATTAGTAGCTGTCATAACCCAGTAAACATTCTGCCTTGGAGTCACTGGGGCTTTAGTCTTACAAAGCCTAGATGTTTAGAAGGAGAAATGCTGAGCATTTGGACAAGATAAAAAGAATTTTTGTCTTGTTTTTGTTGGGGTGATCTCCTGGTACAAAGGAAGGGCAGTGTCATTAGTGGCACTCAGCAGCTCCCTGCTTGAGCCCTCATCCAAGCAGTCTGGCCATCCTTACAGCTGAGGGCAGAGCTGCTGGCTGTGCCAGGCTTGGAGACTATGGCTGTCCCTGACCTGGGCTGGGAGAGGCCACTGCCGGTGGGAAATGGTGCCCTTGGGCTGCAATGAACTGCAGCACTCGCACCCAGTGGGGCTGTTCCAGAGGCACTTACCCTGATGGAGCACGGAAAAGGCTGCGGGGGACAGAGCCAGCTCTTCCACCAGCTCCCAGGGATGCTCTGGTACTGCCTGAGGGGACAGGGAGCCTGAGCTAAGTGCCAGCCTTGGCTGGGAAGGGGACCAGGATTCCTGTGCACTGGGATTGTCTCCTGCCTGAGGATCCCCGGTGCAGCCCTTGGCCAAAGCACACACACAGCGCAGCAGGGCCAGGCTGCCCCACAGCAATCAGCCCATACACAGGGAGCTACAAGGAATCTGTCCTTGTAGGAGCTTTCCGCTGCCTGTAAGAGCTGTGGAGAGCAGCTCCTCCATTGAGGGAAGGTGCCCTGAGCTGGTCCCTTTGCTGGGACAGTGGGCAGCTCAGGTTCACCTGCAGCAAACCTCACTGTTACCACCTGCTCGTGTTACAGGTACTGGAGCGGTTTATAAATATTAAAAATATTTTTCCCAGAAGCCTGACAAAGAGCTTACTGCTTTTACATGGAGAGAGAGAGAGAGTGCACACAGGAGGGAAGACTCCCACATCAGCTAACTTCTGCATGTCCTCAGTGCTTTCAGTGCTCCTGTAACGAAGTCTTTGATGGAGCTCAGAGCGTGTAGCAGTGCTAAACGTATAAATATTAAAGCAAACTTTCTACAGCAACTTACCATTCAGTGCTGAATACAAGCTGTTCTGTTTGTTTGGAAGAAGGAAAAGAATGCAAGCAGGCGGAGGCAGGGAAGCGCTGTCTTAGCCATCAGCCTGCTCCTGATTTCCTCAGATTTGTTCAGCTTCTTGCTTCCGCAGCTCAGAACCTGCTTTTCATTTTTTCTTTTTAAACCGTCTTTGAAAATGCAGGTTCTGGTGACAGGAAGGAGGGAGCTGGTAGGGGATGAGAGCTGCCAGCTCCAAATGAATGTCAGGAAGGAGAGCTACAGAGGGAATGTTTAGTTCCGTGGTGTTTGGCCATGTGCATGGATGGGCAAGACCATGGTCAGGGTGTGGTGTCCTCTGCCTGATGACAAGGAGTTTGGTTTGTAGTTAAATCTGAACTGGTGGCTTTTCTTCTGTGTGGTTAAAAGCAGTGGTAGATGGAGGAATTGGGGTCTCCTCGACAAAAATCCTCATTCAGGATGCTTGGACAGCAGGAGGTTAAACCCAGGGCTGGGAATGATTAACAGTTGTCACAGACCCGGCCTGACCTTCCCTGATGACACTCAGTGTCCAAAGGGACCTAGGAAGCCAGTGATTTGCAGTGATTTATGGTACTGTTTGCATTTCTTGGACATAATGCCATGATTCCCATGCCAGGGAATGGATGCTCCTGGGTGCTGGTGTCTGCTTGGACCAGAGCAGGGAGTTCTCTGCCTCCATCTGCCACAAAAGCTTTAGTGAGTGTCAGTAGGTGTTTGTTATGCAAAGCTTTAACCCTGAGGATGGGCAGGAAAACCATCAATGCTTGCATTAATTCCCATTTGGCTGTGTGCTGTGGCTGTGGGTGTAGACTGTGCTGTGGTGTCTGCAGTTGTTGCCCTTGGTTTGTTCCTGTTGCACTCAAAGCCTGTGTCCCTCTGCTCCCTCCCTGCAGAGTACGCAGAGAACATCGGGGACGGGAAGAACCAGGAGTTTCGGGAGAGCGAGCAGAAGAGGATCCTGGATCTGCTGGAGAATTTCTGAGGAGCTGGGAGACACCTCTGTGTCTGCCCACAAGGACGTGGCACCACTTCTCCCTCCTTCTGCCCCTCCTCCAGCCTCTATTGCACGATGAAAGTGATGTTTCTATGAAACTGCTTCTAAATGGGATTTGGGAGATATTAAAGATAGTTTGCTTTTTTTTAGTTCCTGGTTTGTTATTTGAGCAGTGTTCTGGGAATGGGGCTGCAGCTGCATACCCAGCACAAAGCCAGAATGAAGTTCCTCTCTTTCTTTCCTTTTTCTCCCTAAATCAAGCTGCCAAGGATCAGTGTGAAACAATACAAATGTATGCATGGCAGGGAGGGCAGAGAGGAAGCCTGGATGGCTCGAGAGACTGTTTGCAAGTTACTCCAGCCTGATCAGTTAATGAAAATGTACAACCCTTGCTCTGACGGGAACCTGGGAGGCTGAGGTGGTGATGTGTGTCCAGTTCATCCCTTCTTCAGTGGCAGAAGAGATCCAGGAATCGGCCACATCAGCCATTCCTGGTAAATCTTCCCGAAGGTGAGTGGGAATTGAAAGTAGGTTCTGGCACAGGCTGGTCACTGTTCCCTGCTGAAGAGGGCAAAGAGGGAATGAGTCTGTTGGGGTTTTACCCAGAACTAAGAGTGAGGGGAGGTAAGCGGTGACATGCCCAAATTTCATCGCCTTCCTTTCGTAGTCAGCTTTGGGTCTGGCTGTGGTTGTTCAGTAGAAAACCAGTGTTGTGGTTCCTAGACAGGGAGCTTAGCTCTTGGAGCAGCAGTGAGTCCCCAGAGGAGAGGGAGAGCCCTGCCTGCCTCAGGGGTAGGGTCCACAGCTCATTCTCATCACCCTCTGCACCACAGTGTGGTTTTGGGTGTCATTGTGCCAGACTCTGGCACTTCCCTGAGCCGGGCCTCCCAACTGGGATAGGAGGTAGCAGAGGATATTTTCCTGCATCCTCTTTTATGCTGCTAGAGTTAATGACTGTCATCACAAACCATCGTGGCTCCTGCAAGCTGGGCCGTGCCTAATTTAGAGAGATTTGCATGCTGGCAGCATTCATTTTTTATCTCCAAGAAAAATGCATTGTCAGGGAAGCTTAAAGGCTTCCTTCAATCCTGAGTGCACAGACACTGCTGGCCTGGCGCTATTGAACGCTGGTGTTCAGGGGATCAGCATGGAAGTCGTGGCTTCAGCAGCAGTTTTGTGCAGAACTTGTTACATTCCTCATGTCTTTCTTCTGTTTTCAAGCTGCTTCCTTAAAGGTAGTTTTTCCTTTAGCTTTTAGGTGTGGCTAGGTTTTTACTTGAGTCTGGGAATCATTCCCTTTCCATACCAGGAATTGTGGTCAGAGCTGGTCTCTGGTTTTCCCTGGAAGGGGACTGGCTGTTCCCTCACTGCACTTGTGTTGGAGGAGCTGAGGAGAAAGGGAGGGGTTTGAGACAGAGCAGAAAGGGGATGTAGTGAACGTGGAACAGCTTCAGCTGAGAAGTGGGGCCATGTATCTGGGGGAGAAAAGGGTAGGGAAATTCTTGAGAAAGCTGCAATAAACTGCCTAAGGGCAAGGTATGTTTAGAAATCTGAGTGTACATTTTAAACCTGATTTCACTGTGTTTGCCACACGTGTGTGTGTACATGTGATTGTTTCCATGCACAGCTGGTGAGCTGGTGTGGGTGTGCAGTGCATGATCCCTGCTCCAAGTTGACTCCTCTCGGATGGGGAAAACCTCCTGCAGCATCTGCTGGGAGTGAAACGTCGGTCACTGCCCCAGTGGGTTGTGCCAGTGAACTCCATTGGAAGCACTCGCAGCAAGGGACACGGGCTGGAGGAAACAAAAGCGTGGTGGTGTGGGTGGGTTCCCTGGACTCCCTGGGGAGCAGGGAAGGGTCCTGGCACTGCTCCAGCTGCCAGCAGTCTGCTGTCCTGGATCGGGAGAAGGAACAGGCACAGCTGGTGATGGGGCCTGGGCCTCAGCAACATCCTGTGAGGTGGTGTTCCCTCTGCAGGGCGTGGAACGTGGTGCTGCCACTGCAGTGTCCCTCACAGTTCTCGGGGCCATGGTGCTGCACCTGGGGAGCCAGGAACACCTTGCCATGAGTATTTTTGTCTTCCCCAGCTGAAGGAGAAATTTGTGGGATTAGGAAATGGCAGTGTGCATCCCACCCAGCCCAGCCACTGTCCCTGTGATGGATGAGGGTGCTCCAGATGTTGCTGAGGAATTTGCCCAGAGATGGTTCCTGCAAGTCAGGCTTTTACAAGGTGGATGATGAATTATTCTCTTCTAATTTCCGAGCTCCTTCAGAGGGAGGAACCCCACTGCTCCAAAGGAGCCCAGTCAGTTGTGATCCTCATGATCACACCAGGCCCTGCCATGCACCTGCACCCCAGCCCCATGTCCCACTGCTGGGAAACACTGGATCCTCTGGCTTGATCCTTGGGATGGGCTGGGGGCCCATCTGGGCCCACTGTTATTAATTAAGGTAATTATTCAGCTTAATGTGGTGCTTCTGGCCAGCTCTGTGCTGTCATACTGAGCAGCACAGAAAAGCCTTGGAGGTGTGAGGATGGGCACCCCGAGTCTTGGCAGTTGTGGAGAATGATGTTATTGTAATTGAGGGAGGATTAAAAGGTGGAGCTAATAACAGATTTCCTTGAGGAAGCATCCATAGGCTGCAGACAGGGGAAACTGTGTCCTGGTTTAACCCTGCTGGTTCTGTGGCCGTGGAACAGCAGCATCACTGTTGGCTTTTGAGCTAAGTGTGGGTTTTGGGAAGGGGTGTGGGAGTGGCACAGCCCACATGCAGCACCTGTGGGACTCTGGGCTGCTGGGAGTGATGGCAGGGACTGGGTGACAGGAGCCTGGTGGCATTGGCTCCTCTGTGAGCCCTGAGCATGTTGAGCCACACTCCTGTGCCCCCTCTGCTCTCAGGGTACCGGGACAGCCTCTGCCCAGGGCAGTGGAACATGCAGGGACAGAGACCCCTCTCCATCGCACCCCTCCCTGGGCTGCGTTTTCTTGTCTCTGACTGTAAATAGATTTGACTAAAGAGGTAAATGAGAAGGTAATTAGAGGGAACATGATGGATGAGGCACTCTGGTGATGGGAAGCAGGAAACTTGCCCTCCAGGAGAAAGGAGCTGGGAGGGTGTTCTTCAGCAGAGCACCTGGGGTGCTTCACGCTTCCCTCTGCAGCAGGATCCTGGGATGCAGTGGTGGGAGGTCTGACCCCTGGGAATGCCCAAGGCTGCCCCAGGCTGAGATGAGCTGTGGGCAGTGGCCACTGCAGGCAGGGATGAGCCCGTCACCCAGACATCTGGACTTTGCCAGGGCACCGATCCAGGTTCGGTACCAGCTGCATGAGGCTGCTGAGCACCAGTGCAGGGTTTTAAAGCAGGAAAGCAGCAAGGGATGAGGCAGATGCTGTTCTCAGTCTGTGGGGTCATCAAATTCCTCTGCTCCATGGAGGCACTTGCCCCAGTGGGGTTTGGTTGGGCTGAGGCCAGGCTGGGTTTGGCTGGGGCTGGGGGAATCCTGGGGTGAGTCCTGGGGAAGCAGGTGTGGGGACAGGGAGGGAGAGGGATGGTGACACCATCCGTGCAGGGCGTGGCAGTGCTGGCAGTATCAGGGAGGGTGGGAGCACTGGTTTCCTCCTGCTGGGAGTGGCAGGAGCTGATGGCACTTCACCCTGGCCACAGGAGACAGGCACCGACCGTCCTCACTGTGTGTCCGAATTCATCTTCAGCTCTGCTCCCGGCTGAGCCTCCCTAAACGGGGAGAAATGAGTGTAAATCATGGCTGAGGAACACCTCCTGATATCCCAGTGGAGGGACTGAGGCTGTGCTAAATACAGTGAGAGGCTGTCAGCACTGGGGACAAACCATCAGCTGCAAAATAAGTCACTTACACTATTGATTTTCTTTTTAATACTTTTTTTTTCTTTTAAGGCCTTGCTCTCAGGGAAAGCTTTTCTCCTGGGGCAGGAAATTATTTGGAGGGGGAAGGGCTGGTTGGTTTGTGGTATTTTTTTGTTTGGTTGGTTTTTTACATTTAATTTTTTTGGTGCTTAATGGTTTGGAAGGAGGGAACTGTTCCATAGTGACAGACACCTGTGATGTTGCTCCTCTCCATCGGGAACCTGGCAGTGGGTTCTGCAGAGGAAGGAGTTAATGGTGTGGAAACAGGCTTGAGTTCTCTGAAGAAATAGTTCTTCTCAAGTAATTTTCTTCTGAATTTTATGCTTTGGAGACTTCCCTGTGTGAGGGCTGCTCTGGGCAGAGGCCTTTGAGTCCCAAAGCCCCACATGCTGGGGGGAGTTCCTGCTGCCTTTCCCACATCGTGCTGGGACTCCCAGGGCTCCCCAGGGTAGGGGGCCAGGGACACAGGGCTGTGACCATTCCAAACCAGGCAGGGGGGACAAAGACACCACGTGTCCCTGCCCAGAAATGCCCTCACTGCTCTCCCACCCGGGTTATGCCGCTGGGAAGGGCTGTGCTGGCAGTGGCACAAGGAGCCCATGGTGCTGGTGGTGTCTGGAGCAGGGTTCCCTTTACCCAAAACCCTTCTCCTGCTCGGTCTGTTATTTTCAATGCTGTTGTGGCTGCCGTAGTGTGGGTGGGTGGGTTGTGTTTGCTCACCTGAGCTCCCACTCGCCGCCTCCCCGGCTGCTCCCTGCACCAGGGGATCCCGACAGGCGCTGCCTCCATGGCTGGCTGCGCCCGGGATGATTTGTGGAGGAGCAGGCTCTAATGTTGCCTGGCGGGAGCATTGTTTTCCTGCAGCGCACACAGACCTTTGCAAATAATCTAATAATGCAGGAATGTCAAACTTCAGCTGTGGAAGGAAATCCTTTTATACAGGAATTGTCAAGTCTCTAAACAAGTATCAGAAATGAGCTCAGTATCAATGTGGAGGGTGTTTATTCTGCCCGTCAGAGAGATGAACAACCCAATTCACTCTCCCAGGCAGACGCAGATTCGAGCATTGGCTCCTGGACCTCAGGAGAGCTCAGTGCTGAGCCTCGGGGTGCCCCCACATGAACCCTTAAAGAGGTGAATTTCAAAACAATGCATGAGGCAGACCCTAGTGCTTCAGCAGCTCTGGGGTTTGGGGTTTCAGCTTTTTTTTCTTCCAGTTGCTGGGCAGCTTTTGCTGTCAAAAGGGAACATGGGGTGTTGGCATTGGAATGAGCATGAGCAGCACTCGGGAGCCAGCAGGAAGGACCAATGCTCTTGCTTTCATTCTGGGTGTCCTTGGGCAGCTCCAGGTTGGAGCTGTGTCCCTGGGGATGTTCTCTGTGCCCCTCAGGCTCTGGGGTCCCCCTGAGGCTGATGCCTCATGAGGTGCTGCTGATCTGGTTGACTCCCATTCCCTTCCAACCTCATCCAGCTCTCCGAGCTCCACTGCACCCTCCAGCGTTGCAGGTTGCCTTTGCCCAGTGGACAGGTGTCCCAGGGAATTCACATGCAAACCTTGTGGGAGCACGAGCCATGATCACCGTGGATGCGGTGCCACTGGGATCTTTGTGGTTTCACTGCATGGAAGTGCCCGCTGGATTCCTCCATCTGGTGAGTGCCCCCCGAGCAGAACTGAGCAGTGGGCAGGAACCTGGAGATAAGGAGTATTTCATCCTCGAGAGCGAGTCCCTGGGCCCGTTCTGCTGAAAGAGAAGCCCTGTGAGGGAGGCGCCGGCTGTTCAGAGCAGTAACGAATGAGCAGATAAGGGACCTTATCAGGCGGCAGGTGCCGGCTCTGCTCCGGGAGCCGCTGGCTCTGCTCTTGCCTCTGTGTGTGAGTGACCTCCCTCATATCCCTGTCAGACACACAGGGGTTCTTTGGGGCCACATGGCTGCACCCACAGGTAGCACCTGCCCGAGGCCTCTTCACTGATGGATTAAAATTGAGGAGGAGAACCAAACCTTCCTAGCACACTTAAGACGTGGGCACGGGCACTTCCCTCTCTTCCAGGCCCTGCACGGCCCCAGTACCCGTTTTTCATCCACTGTGATGGCAGAAAATCTTCTGGAAATGGGGCTTAATTCAGGCTCTGCCTCTGGAGGTGTTCCCAGCTTCAGGAGGAATTTATGCTCTTTGCTTCCTCCTGGCATGATTTAAATATCTCTGATGGTGCACAGGCAAGTTTCAGCCCTCAAGGTGCAGCTGCAGGGCCTCGGCCTCCAGTGGGGGCTGTGCTGCCCTCGTGTCAGGGTGCAGGAGCTGGATTTGAGCCGGGAATCCCTGCCCATGCCTGGGATGTGCAGTTTCCACTGGGTGACATTGCCAGCTCCTGCTCTGGCTATGCCTGTGGTGGGTGCCTCTCAAAGTGGGGTGCCAAGTCTGGGGGACCACAGTCTGTAGCTGCCACTTCAGTGTGGGTTTGTTTTTATTTCCTTGCTAGCCAATGGCAGAGGATGGACCCTGGGCCAGACAGCAGCCACAAGACTGGGCCAATCACCCAAAATGTGGGGCACACGAGTGCTTGGCCTTTGCTGCTTCTGTTGCACTTGACCCTGTCCATGAACCCTGTCTTTCAGTACATGAACTTTGTCTTTCAGTGTAAGAACCCCCTATTTCGGAGGTTCATGAACCCCATCCTTTGGTGCATGAATCTCCCTGTTTCAGTGGGTGGGTTCTGCCTCCACACGTGCCTCTAGGAGATCTGATGCTTTTGCTTTGTCAGGATCCAGCCCAGAGCTGCTCCCTGACACAGCTGTGTTTGCTCAGCAGCTCCCGGCAGCTTTACCTCAGGACTCTTTGCCACTGCTGCTGTTGCCACCCCGGAGCAGGACCCTCTGATTCCAACCAGCCATGGAAACTTCTGAATGCAGCCGGGCATGGCCGTGACACCCATTTGTCTGTCACCGCTGCTCCCTCCTTCCCTCAGCTTTTATCTCCAGAGGGAGTAATGAACTTGGGCAGAGATCAATGCTCTGCTCTGAGCCAGGCTTTATTCTGACATGCAGTGAATGCTGCAGCAGGTACAACTTTTTTTTTTTTTTTTTTTAATTATTGATTAGTAACGCAGGTACGAGGCAGCACAGCTCCTGGCCAGGGACCTGCCTTGCTGGAGAGGAATGGGAAGAATATCCCCACTCCTTCTTCTGGAGCCCTGCCAAAGGAAGGGTGAGGAAAGACAGTATTTTCAAATCCAATTTTAAAAAATCTCTTTGTAGCCAACATCTGTCATCTCATAGCAGAAAACACCTGAAATAATCTGATTTTTTCTGTTTATCTAGAGAGAAAATAATATCCTTTTGATTGCTCTGTTGCATACAGATACTCTCGTGTGAGTGACGTCTGCTCTGTGCCTCCCCTGGTGCTAAGGCCAGTGTTTATGACAGGAATTTGGCACCCCCAGGCCCCTTGGTGAATTTTAGGCTTTTCAGAAGAGGTGTATGAATTGCACAGGTGCTGATGCTGTGACTCGCTGTGAGGTGCAGCTCAAGTGCTGGTGCTGTCGGTGGGTTTGGCCTTAGGATTTGTGCACCCAAAGGGACATCGGGATCTTACCCGTTCCTTGGAATCCTGCTCGTGGCAGGAGCAGGGTGCCTGTTGCACCTCGCTCTGGTGCTACCAGCCACACTCCAGCCGGGCTCTCAGGATGCATGTGAGCTTGCAACCCACCCCAGCTCCAGGTTTTTCGTTTTGAGACAAATCTTGCACAGTCTAGGACAGCGATCGGGATACATGTGGGGACGCGCGTCCTTTCTCTTCCCGTAACGTTTCTAAAACCCCTCAAACTGCCCCCAGATGGGCCCTGGCCCTTGTCAGTGAAGCCGGAGCTCCGGGCACCGCACCTGCCGGGCACTGCCCCTCCGGCACTGCATCTGCAGGCGCTGGGGCCGTGCTGAGCTGACCTGGATCACACTGGGCTGAGCGGTACCGGGCCGTGCCAGACCGGGCCGTGCCAGACCGGGCCGTGCCAGACCGGGCTGCTCGGGCGGAGCCGCGCTCTGCGCCGGGCGCTGTCCTGGGTGCTGAAACCTCCCCCGCCGAGACCGGCGGTGCCCGGGGGTCTCGCCCTGCGGGGAGCGGGGAGCGGGGCCGGCGGGGATGCCGGGGAGACACCTTTCCCTCTGTGGGACCTGGGGGTGCCGCGGGGCTCTGGCGGTGCGGGTGATCCTGGCAGCGCGGTGCGGAGGGTCCCAGCGAGGCGTGGGAGTCCTGGCGGGAGGGGGGGTCCCGGGGGTGTCGAGGGGTCCCGAGTGGGCGCGGCGGTGCCGGTACGTCCCGGCAGTGCGGAGGGGGGTCCGGTTGGGGCGGTGCGAGGAATCCCGGCGGTGCCGGGGCTTCCCAGCGGCGCAGGGCAGTACGGGGTGGGGGTGGTCCCGGCGGGGCAGCACGGGGGGGGTCCCGGCGGGTCCGGGGG